>NC_090445.1:1373678500-1373981862 GCF_031143425.1 Pleurodeles waltl | reverse complement strand
TAGCGGCGGTGCTTGCGGCGGTCATTGTTGCGTCAATGCTGGTGGCAGTCTCACTGACTGCGGTGCTGGTGGCTGGCTCACTGACTGACGTGCTGGTGTCTGGCTCACTGACTGCCGTGCTGGTGGCTGGCTCACTGACCGCGGTGCTGGCGGTGGTGTCAGTAGCGGCGGTGCTGATGGCGGGCTCACTGACCGCAGTGCTGGCGGTGGTGTCAGTAGCGGCGGTGCTGATGGCGGGCTCACTGACTGCGGTGCTGCTGAAGGGCACAGTGTCTGCGGTACTGGTGAAGTGCTCAGTATGTGGGCTGCTGGCGGCGGTGCATGTGGCGGTGCTGGTGGCGGTCTTGTCCGCGGTGCAGGTTTTCGGCGACGTTGACTTGCCTTTATTCTTCAGGCCCTTCCCCACCTTGGATGGTGGCAAAGCTGTCTTGCCACCCCGCACAATTGTCTTGCCTGAGCCCTTGGTGGCAGGTGTTTTGGCCTTCTCCCTCCGGGATGTGGGTAACTTTTTCTGTTTTGGAAGTGGGGGAATGCCCTTGGCCTCGCTCCTTGGGACACTGGCAGCCCTGTTGCTTGGCACACTCTAAAATCTGGGTATTGCTGGCACCACTGTGCCCGGTGATGTGGTGGCTGAGGTGCTAGGTTGGGACCTGGAAAGGCAGGCCCTAGGGGACGGACCGGGGGGGAGGTGTAGGGAAGAGGACAACATTTAAGAGGAAAGGTTTTTTAGACACACATGGGATGGGTAGATGGAGGGGGCTTGGGAGTGGAGGAAGAGGTAGTGGTTGTAGGAGGTGTTCGTTTGCTGACTTTGGGTGAAGGTGCATGGGCTGGAGGCTGTCGTGAGGTGGATGGCTGTTGGGTGGGTGTGTGACTGCGTTTGTGTACTTTGGGAGGGAAGCTCACAGACACACTGGTAGAGGACACAGGGGATGTGTCAATGGTAGTGGGGTGGTGAGTGCACGTGAGCGGTGTGTGGTGATGGGTGTGCTGGTGATGGAGGTAGTGGCTGAGGATGTAGTACATGCAGGTGTGAGTGTAGATGTCACAGGGAGGGAGGAGGGAGACGTGGAGGAGGGGGACACAGTGGAGGCAGTGGATGTTGTTATGTGTGCATGGGCATGATGCTTGTGTGAGTGCTTGTGGGATGTGTGGTGCTTATGTTTGCCAGAGCCACCCTTGTGTGTTGAGGTGTGTGCATGCTGGTCTGATGGTGTGCTTGGGATAGGCTGAGTTACTGGGGATTGTGTCTGGGTGGAGGAAGTTGGAGGGGGGAGGCTGGTCACAGGGACAATGACTGCCATCAGTGCAGAGGCCAGAGCCTGAAATGCTCGCTGTTGGGGTGCCTGGCCAGAATGAATGCCCTCCAGGTATGCATTTGTCTGTTGCAACTGCCTCTCTACACCCTGGATGGCATTCAGAATGGTAGAGTGCCCAACAGTGAGGGATCTCAGGAGGTCAATAGCCTCCTCACTGAGGGCAGCAGGGCTGACAGGGGCAGAGCCTGAGGTTCCTGGGGCGAAGGAGATGCCCACCCTCCTGGGTGAGCGGCCACGGGACACACGCTGACAGGCTGCTGGGAGGGCGGTGCTGGTGGGGGGGTGGCGGCTGTACCTGTAGATGCGGTGGGCACAGAGGGGCCCGCCACCGCAAGGGAGCTCCCATCAGAGGAGGAGTCGGTGTCACTGGTCTCTGCTCCTGTCCCCGCCGTGGAGCTCCCCTCGCCCTCCGTCCCACTGGTGAATTCAGACTCCGTTGTCTGGCCCTCCATGGCCATGTGGGATGCAGCTCCCTCCTGCTCCGGTGGCACAGCTCCTCCGCCTGATGATGCTAATGCACACAAGAACAGGGAGACCACAAAAAGGGGGGTGAAGAAAGAAGAAAGACATGTTCAGTGCATACAATACCACTACTGTCGGCAGACACTACAGACACAGCAGCCCTCTGCACTAGTCCATGCACTTACAGTTCCCTAATTAATTACAGGGACATGGGGTACATGGCCTATGCCCGATTGCTGCACACATGGAAGTCACAGGAGCCTGACTAGGTGTAGATGGCTCTTACCACTGGTGGGGATGGGGTGCCACTTAGCCTGCCTCAGAAAGGGTCCTTGCCTACAAAGCTCACCCTAGCCTAGGGGAACCCACTGCCCACCTCCCCCACCCAGACACCTCCAATGCGCGCAGGGTCAGCTGAATGAGAGTGTACTCACCCCCTTGTGGCTGCTGTGATGCCCTCAAGCGCCCATCCAACTCCGGATATGCCACCGCCAGGATCCGGAACATCAGGGGGGTCATAGTGCGACGGGCACCCCTCCCACGTTGGGAGGCCATCCCCAGCTGGGCCTCCGCCGTCTTCTTGCTCCAGCGGCGAAGGTCCTCCCATCTTTTTCAGCAGTGGGTGCTCCGTCTGGGTCCGGACGTCCTTGCCGATGGCACGCAAATATCCTTCTTCTGGTGGGCGCTGACCTAGGGGAATAGTACAGGGGAAAATGTAAAACTTTTACCGTACGGACCGTCACAGTCATTGTCCCACGTTCACACCCTTGCCCTGACGCACATACACTCACTGTCCGATCATGCAGGCCTCATCTCCCCCCCTGTATCTTCCATCCACACCATTCAAAACAGGCATTGCCCATACAGCATGCTCACAGTGTACTCACCTGTTTGTCTGGAGGACCGTAGAGTAGCGTGTACTGGGGGAGGACCCCATCCACTAGTTTCTCCAACTCCTCCGATGTGAAGGCAGGGGCCCTTTCCCCAGACACATGAGCCATCGTCGCTTCCAGACTGAGGTCACAGCAGCACTTGCAGTGTAGGTCCTCTCCTGTCGAAGATCAGGTATCAAGTGAGTGAACAGAGAGAAAATGGCGGTCACGTTCACGGCGGTGCGTACTGTCACTGCCGGCGTACATCGTCATTGGCTCCTGGAACCCATAGGGCCCAATGTTAACCAATGCAGAATTGCGCCGCGGTCTTCGACCACCTACCGCGACGGTGTACAACGCCAGCACAGTTACCTCATATCCCCTTGTCCCACATTACAGCCACATGGCATCAATTTTTAATGCGTCACACATATATAGACCTTGTATATACACAGAGACAGGCACATAGCGTATTGACAAATACGTGCAGTAAAATTATTGTCTTACTACCTCAGTGTTGGCTGACTCTATGCTCGCTGTTCTCCTCCATAGGGCACGTCCGCCGGGGCAGGTGAGGAGATGGCGGCATCCTCCAGTGTACAGACCGCTGGTGGACCTGTCGACAATGGAAGAGAGACATGTAATAGTCACCTACAGACTTGATCGTGCCACAATCCATGAACTGTGTGCCCAGTTGGAGCCAGACCCGATGTCAGCTATCGCTGTCCCACAGGAATCCCCCCTCTAGTGCAGGTCCTGTCTGTACTCCATTTACTGGCAAGTGGGTCTTTTCAAACAACAGTGGCCATTGCATCAGGGATGTCCCAGCCTATGTTCTCTAATGTGTTGTCCAGAGTGTTGTATGCCCTGCTGAAACACAAGCGCAGCTACATCGTGTTCCCTCAGGTGGAGGATTTGCCTACAGTGAAAGGTGACTTCTATGCCCCAACATCATAGGTGCCATTGATGGGGCACATGTGGCCTTGGTACCCCCCGCAGGAGTGAACAAGTGTACTGAAACAATGAATGTGCAGATGGTATGTTTGGCCGACCAGTACATCTCCCATGTGAACGCCAAGTTTCCAGACTCAGTGCATGACACTTACATTTTGAGGAATAGCAGCATCCCTTATGTGATGGGGCAAGTCCAGAGGCACCTGTGTGGCTAAGAGGTGAGGACAAGGACCCTATACCCTATACCCTGTGAATAGTTGTCTGGGTCTGAGGATGTCCCTAAGGGTTAGTGTGTGTCTAACAGTTGTCCCTCGACATTTGCAGGTGACTCTGAGTACCCCAACCTGTCATGGCTACTGACCCCAGTGAGAAATCCCAGGACAAGGGCAGAGGAATGCTACAATGAGGCACATGGGTGAACTAGGAGGATTATTGAAAGAACCTTCGGCCTCCTGAAGGTCAGGTTCCGGTGCCTCCCTATGACAGGTGGTTTTCTGTACTACTCACCAAAGAAGGTGTGCCAGATCATCGTGGCCTGCTGTATGCTGCACAACTTGGCTTTGCGACGCCAGGTGCCTTTTCTGCAGGAGGATGGTCCAGAAGGAGGTCTTGTGGCAGCTGTGGAACCTGTGGACAGTGAAGAAGAGGAGGCAGAAGAAGAGGACATAGACAACAGAAACAACGTGATCCAGCAATACGTCCAGTGAGTCACAGGAAAGAAGACATCACTGCCTCCTGCATCTGATAAAATTGTTAGACCTATCATCTGTCTGTCACTTTCACCCAGTGGATGGACCCTGACCTGTCACTTTGCCTTTCCATTTCACAGATGTGGGACCCACTGTGTGACCTCTGCTATGATACCTCATGGGCTAGAGCTGTGTGACATAGGTATGTTGACAATAGAATGGACATTGCTATTTTCCTCAGTTATTGCAGATACACATTTGTGAAAGCACAGACTGACTCCAGATTGTTTTGTGATTCAAGGGTGTTTATTTAAGTGCTAAATAGTGGAGGGGGTTGTGAAATGGTCAGGGGTGATGGTGGAGGAATGTCCATGGCAGAGTCCAGTTATATTGTCCAAAGGGGAATAAGAAGTGGAGCTAGGGCAGTTTAAGGAAGGACAGGGTGACAAAGTGGGACAGAAGGATGACATTCAGGGTGGTCTCATTTCTTGGCGGGGGTCTTGGCATTGTTCTCTGTCTTTGTCCTGGTTCTCAGGGGCCACTTGCTGGGTTGGTTCTCCATCTGCAGGGGGTGGGGGGCTGGTGTCATGGTCCTGTGGTGGTGCCTTCTGTCCACTAGCGCCGGGGGAGGTGGTGGGCAGTTCATCGTCCAGGCTTGTGTCAGGAGCCCCTTGTTGTGCCACAGTGTCCCACCTGGCGTTCACAAGGTCCTTCAGCACCCCTACAATGGTGCCCAGGGTGGTATTTATAGACTTGAGTTCCTCCCTGAACCCCAAATACTGTTCCTCCTGCAGCCGCTGGGTCTCCTGAAACTTGGCCAGTACTGTTGCCATCGTCTCCTGGGAATGATGGTGCGCTCCATGATGTTGGAGAGGGCCTCGTGGAGAGTGGGTTCCCTGGGCCTGTCCTCCCCCTGTCGCACAGCAGACCACCCAGTTCCCCAGTTTTCCTGGGCCTCTGTCCCCTGAACCGTGTGCCCACTGCCACTTCCCCCAGGTCCCTGCTGTTCTTGGGTTTGTGGGTTTGCCTGGGTTCCCTGTAGTGGTGGACACACTGCTGCTTGACGTGTCCTGGGGACAGAGGTATGGGCCCGCTGGCTGGGTGCTGTGCTGGTGTTTCCTGAGGGGCGAGGCTCTGTGGTGGCCTGTGACTGTGTCAGGGGAACCCACTGTCCCGACGTCCCAGATGGTCCCGGGTGGTCATCTAGATCCAGTTGGACAGAACTGCTGTCATCACTGTGGGCCTCTTCTGTGGGGGGGTGGATATGTCTGGAACCTCCTGTCCGGTGACGTTGGGTAGGGGTCCTGCAGGGGTGTAAAGGCATGATTATTGCATCTGTGTGTGCCATGGTGTGCAATGGGTGGGTGACCATGTACCCCAGTTCTTACATTCTTGTGTAGGACCTTGTGTGATAATTGTTTTGTTTGGGTATGTGTAGTGGACATGCTTTGGTGATGGGTGTCAATCCTTTGGTGTTGCATGCAGGGCTTGGTGTTGGGATGGGTGGTTTGTGATAATAGGACATATGTAAGGAGTTGAAGTGATGGGGGTGAGGGTGGGGGTATGTGTTGGCATGCAGGTAGGGTGGGGGATATGGTAGTTAAAGATTTGACTTACCAGAGTCCATTACTCCAGCTACTCCTGCGAGGCCCTCAAGATGCAGTATAGCCAAGACCTGCTCCTCCCATGTTGTTAGTTGTGGGGAAGGAGGTGGGGGTCCGCCACCAGTCCTCTGCACTGCAATGTGGTGTCTTGAGACCACAGAACGCATCTTACCCCGTAGGTCGTTCCACCGCTTCCTCATGTCATCCTTTGTTCTTGGATGCTGTCCCACTGCGTTGACCCTATCCACGATTCTGCACCATAGCTCCATCTTCCTAGCTATGGAGGTGTGCTGCACCGGTGATCCGAATAGCTGTGGCTCTACCCGGATGATTTCCTCAACCATGACCCTGAGCTCCTCCTCAGAAAACCTGGGCTGTCTTTGCGGTGCCATGGCGTGGTGTGGGTGATGTTTGAGGTGGTGTCTTGTAATGTGTGGGGTGATATTTTGAGGTGTGTGGTGTTTTAAGCGTGGATGTGTATGAGTGTTGGTGTTGTGTGCCTCTGTATGCTGGTGTGGTCTTTGCTTTTCTGTCTCTCTGCTTCTTCCAAATTTTTTGTTGTAAGGGTTTGTGGGTAATGTGGGTGTGTGTTTTATATTGTATTGGGCATGTGGGAGTGGTGTGTGTATGTGTATCAGGTGTGTGTATTTTGAATTGTCCAATGTGATTGTGTTTTGTAAATGTGTGTGTATTTTGAGTGCGGCCAAAGGTTTACAGCGGTTGAAAGACCGCTGAGTGGGTTTGTGGGTCGTGATAGTGTGGGCGTATTCTTGTTGGCGTGACGGTGGAGGTTTTGTTATCGCCAGTTTATCACTGACCTTTGGTGTGGTTGACTTTTATGGGTGTCTGGATTTTGGCAGATTCCGAGCTGTGGGTCGTAATAGCTATAGCGGATTTCCGCGGCGGTGTGTTGGCGGTCTTCTGCACGGCTGTAAGCGGGATTTACTGTCAATGTTGGAATGAGGGCCTTAATATTTTGACAACGTCACAGCCTGTCTTTTGGTTTTTCAGGTTCTAGTAATTAATCTCTTTAGGCATGGAAGGGCTGTCAACTGTTTTCTTCAGAAACATTTGGAACAGCAGGCTTGATTTTGGATTTTGTGACAAAGTACCCTGTCTGTCAAACTTTTGATCCGTCTGACCAATATAGAGTCAGGTGCACCATTGGCAGTGCCCTTGTTGACCCCATGAATGGAAAGCTTACTCCGAAGGCCTGCCGTCAGAGTAAGGGCAACAAATGAACCACCTTATTTAGTGCTAAAGGTCTGATTTTCTCTTTCCATCACCACAACAAAAAATCTTGCACTGATTAACAGAAAATATAAAATAATGAGCCCCAGACCCATCCAAAAACACTGTGATGTGTGGTCAGTAGTTATTTATTTTTCAAAACAAACCACTTTGGAAGTTTGTTTTTGAAAAGCAAAAAGTTGAGTAGATGGTCTTCTAAAATGATAGTGGTTACCCACCAATCTTTTCGTACCTTCATGGGAACTGATGTGATAGTGCTTCCTCTGAAGGTACAGAGATCACCAGTAGGCAGGCAGTAACCTCTATATATGTCACACTTCAGTCCATCCGTTGGTGCCTTCTTTTTTCAAGTCTTGGCCTATGTTGCAAAGATCTACTAGCTATATTAGTTGGATGATTGTATGTATTTCATGTTCTCAACAGTATTTACAATTAAGTTACATGACTATAACAGCTGTTTAAATAATATTTTGCTTCACTTGCAGTGGGTTTGTTCATTTGTAGTGCCCTCTTCAGTGTATTACATAGATATGTTAGTAGATGTTTCCCTTTCTGTAAAATTGTGTAGGTCTGAAATCTTTGAATGATATAAATTTGAGAAATATAAATTTAATGTATTTAAATTAAAGTTTTTTGTAAGGCAATAAGGTTACGAGTTAACGTTAGACATTTTGTAGTAAATATGCATATTCTTTTTTCTTGTTTCCTGGTGCAGCTGTTTTCAGCTTTTGCATTAGATTTTTAGTATTTTCAAGTTTTAGACTGTATTGGAAAAATATAAAAAAGAAAATGCATTTAATTACTCTTATTATGCTTAGTGATGTTAATTGTAGTTGACAGTGATTTAGATAATGTGTTTTTTATTTTATAAAAAAATTGTAAATTTACTTTCTTTTGGGAAAAAGTGTTTTTCTTCATGTAGAATGAGGTTTCGAAGTGGTGAAGGGCAGGCTGACAGTCTCTTTTTCTCTGCAGCGCAGCAGCTTGTGTGTTTGGTGTGTTCGGCACCTATCCTCTTTTTAAATTACTTATTTGGTGCTAATTGCTTACTGTTTCATTTTTAACTTCTTTGCTTACATTTTTAGTTAGATTTTATTTTTGTTGTTTAGAAAACATTAATTAAATTGTTTCTTATGTTTAAAGTGTTATTATACTTTTTTATATTATCACTTTTTGTTTTGTTTTGAAGTGTATTATTTTGAGTGCTTTTGTGTTGCATTTGATATTTAAAATGATAATCAATATTTTGGTTATCAATATGTTTGCTGTTTTAAATTTGAATTCATGTTTTCTCAATTTTCTGACAGTCTAAGGGCCTTATTGTGAGGCTGGCGATCTTGGACAGCTGTCCTCACGGTGGCGGTCAGACCGCCACACTCCAGGTGGTCTGGCCGCCACATTACAATCCCGGCTATGGTTCCCGGTGGCATGGCAGCTGTCGTGGTCAGCCACAGTGGCACTGAGTTCAGCCTGCCATGCAGCTCAGGAGTCCAGTTTCTGCCATCCTTTTCATGACGGGCCCCCTTCATGGAAAGGGTGGTGAAAACACGGTGCTGTGGGCTACAAGGGGACAGGGGGATGGTTGTGGGCAGTGCAGCCCCCCTGCCCTGCACCTTCGAAATGCTCACTGTCTGCTGCGCAGACAATGTGCATTCAGAGGGTGTCAGAGGCCCACTTTGTGCAAAGGCATTTGCCATTATGAGTTTGGCAGTTGGACGAGCTGACCACCAAACTTGTGGGGAGGAGTCCGCTGTGGAGCTGGCAGTCCCTACTCCCCATAGCCCCAGTATGACATTTCAGCTGGCCTGACCTGCAGAAACCTCCATATTTGGAGGTTTTCACCAGTCAGCCCAGCGGAAAAAGTATGATGGCATTGGCCTCAGCTCTTAATAGAGCCAAGGCCAATGCCATTGCACAGAGGGGACCTTAGGCACCCACTGAATGTGCACTGTCTGCACAGCAAGCAGTGCACATTCTGATGGAGCTGGCCGGGGTGGGGAGCCTGCACTGCCCATGATGTGGTGATTGGATGTACAAGGGCCCATCTGTGGGCCTTAGCACTGTGTTTCCACCAGCCTTTCCCTGGTGGGGTCCCAGCCCTGGAAAGGCTAGTGGAAATGGGACTTGTGATCAGCTCGGCAGAGCTGAACTCAGTGTTGCCGTGGCTGACCATAACTCTATCTGCCGCCGTGCCTTAGGGAACCATTTTCCTGGTGAGGACAGCGGTCCCTTGGAGGTCTGACCGCCTGGGTCGTAATGTGGCAGTCGGACCACCTGGAGTGCCGAGGATGGTGGTCTCGTAATGAGGCCCTCTGTTAATGCTTTGATGTGAATTTTTTCAACTTAACAAAAATTATAGGCAAACACATAATTTTGTACAGCGCTACCCAAATAATGGCATGAAGCAGTGGATAGCAGAACTTCTGTTAAGGTATAAAAGAAATGCTGTATACCTGAATGGTGGTGAATAGCTATGTCTATTAAATTATTCCTCTACCAGTTAAATGCTAGATCAGCCTGAAGTCCACATCAATATACTTTGAAAAGCAAAAGGCTGAAGTGATGTTATATAGGCTCACAGTAGGAATACAGTTATGTTTGACTGCCTAGCACATTGCACTAAAACAGCAATCCAAAAGAAAATTAAGCATGTGTAGTTAAGTCCTACCATCAGCACAAACACAAAAACGTGCCTCCCCACACCATCCTGCATCTTGACTTAAGAAAATGTATACCCTGTAAACTCATGATACTTCCAATGGTGGATGATTTGACACTCATTAGTGAACTGTGCGTGAGCAGAAAACGTAAATTTACACAGATAAGATCTCATAGCACAAACGTGCCTGTAGACATATTAAAGTATGCAGGCCTACACCCAAAAGGCAATACAGTGCAACACCTCCCCCTAAATAACACGCCACTATTTCAATTAATTCAGAGGGCAGGAGTGTAGATGTGTTGCCTGTGGTATGAAGGAAACATAGCAGCTTACTTAGTGACTGCGATTCTGTATTGTGATGACAGCTGTCATGTTCTTAGGGGCCCTGAAGTGGGAACATTCATACTCCCCCCACACCGGGCTGCATGTGCATCACTTGGCAACCTTTAGTTTTCAACAGCTCCATCGACCTTTCATTTTCCTGCTGACAGGTGTTACAGGGTGTGACTTCCAGGACAGTGTTAGAAGGCATGACACAACTGCCCAGGACGGTTGCCTGTGATTCCTAAGAAAAATAATTTGATGGAATACCATTACTGATAAATTTTTTTATGAAAATTGTCAGAAACAATGGCACTTACCTTTTCATAGAAATCAACCCACAAATTGTTTTTTTGGTCTTAAATTGGGTTATGAATGCTTATTTCTAAGTACAAATGAAATGACTGCAGGTCATACTCTCAGAAACAGTTATTTATTTCGGTGCTTTACTTCAGAGGACAATATTTCATATTAATAGCTTATACATTGTCAAACAATTACTTCAGATCCTTTTAATTTTCTGACCCATCAGCACCTGTAATCACCATTCTTCACTGAACCCTCACAACCTCAAGACTCCATGAATCCCTGACCCATATAACCCCTCGCCACACTTAAACTACACTCATACTGATGCCTAAATACCTGTTCTACCCTAAAAATCCACCATCTCTGCACTATACAGTCCCTCACTAGCCTATCTCCACCCATTCCTAAAGACTAAAATCCCCTTGCTTTGCCTAATCCCTGACCATTCCATACCCCTGGAAACACCTCAGCACATCCTAAACCCTAAATAACCCTAAACACCCTTAAACACCAGCTGTCTATGATCTACAAGAACCTCTCATCACCCTCAACTCATCTCTAAACCCTAAAAAAAACCTTTCTACATGTAATCTCCCCCTATCCCTGAATCCTTAAAACCCCTCACCACCCTAAACCCCACTCCATCCTGAACCCTAAAAACTCTTCACCACCCCACTGACTACCCATATTGAATCTTAAAATTCCTCACCAATCCTAGACTCTAGCCATTCATGAACCCTAAAATATCTCAACACATTCACACTCCACAAATTCCTGAAACCTAAAAACAACGTACACACCTAAACACCACTCATCCGTGAACCCTAAAAACACCTCGCCATCCCTGCACTCTACGTATCTCTGAGCCCTAAAAACCCCTGTCTACACATAAACTCCAATTATTCCTGACCCCTAAAAACCTCTCATCACTCTAAACATTACCCATCCCTGAACCTAAAAACTCTGGATTGCTCCTAAACCCAAGTTTAATGCAATTTGGAATTTTCCTCAAAATTATCTTTCCTTTAAAATGTTTCCTTTAATTTTAACATTTTTATATTTCCTTAAAATTGTCTTTCTTTAATATTGGTTTTACTTGATTTGGTTTCCTCCAATGTGGTTTCTTACTTTTTGTTTACCATAAATTCACACACATGATTCCAAGACATCTATTTCTATCTGAAGCTAAAGGCTAGGGCATCCCTGAGTAAGTACAATTCCCTGCAGCATGATGCCTTTTCTTTGTTGGGTAGGAAATCCAGCTGCATGGATTGGATCAGAAGAAATGACACCAAGGCTTACATAAAGTCAGGGAACCTCATAAAAGTGCAACCATACGTGAGAGCTATTTTGGAAAAGTGAGCCATTGCTCAGTGAACCCACCTTCCAGGAGGCCCTCTGGTAAAAAAATATTGATGTAAATAAATACATATTCTGTTTTAATTTAGGTTTAGCCAACCTGCACAAACTTAAACCTTATGGTTTTAGGCATCAATTACATTTTATAATGATGTTTCTACTTATCTGTTTCACCCCGGCTCTTCTACTTCACTCCTCTCTGCTTACCTCTATCTATATTTACTTTTACTTTTGTATATATAGATTCCCCTCTCTCTCTCAATTTTCTTTACTGTACCTCCCACTTAATACACCTCTTTCTACCCCACCACTGTCTCACAAGCCTGCCTCTATTTTTACCGCTTTCTGTGCTAACGTATCCAACTCTCTTCACTGTCTCTCACACCTTTCTACCTCATTCCTCTGTTTGCTTTTCACCTTTGTATTTCTTCTCCAATTACTTCACGCCTGTCGAAGTCTGCCCATCTGTCAGCCTTCCCTACATCTCATCACTCTTTAACTCAGCTCTGTAACTCTCACTTCTCTCTCAACATTACCTACCTCCCACTCCGCCATCTCTCCTAACCCTACACACTCTCTCTTACAACCTGAACTCTCAGTTTACCTCACCATTTGTTCACTTTATCAACTCTCCATCTACCCTCTCTGTTTCTACTTTTGATCCCTCTACCTCACCTCTGTCAATGGCTTACACTTTACTATCTACCTTCTTTTCTTTAACTTAGCTGCTTCAACTCACCCCTTCTGGATCACAACTCTCATTCTCTATAGCTCTGTATCAATACTATCTCTCTGTTTCCACCTCCTCTCTGTCTCTCTATTTCATCTTATCTATCCACCCTTCACCTCTTTCTCTGTACCTCACTCTCCTTAACTGACCCATCTTTCCATACCTCTTAATATTTTGCCCCTCTCACTCTCCCACCACTCTCTCTACCTTTTACCTCTTCATACGTTCCTCAATAATTAATCTCTTGTCTGCCTGGCAACCTCTCTATGTCTCTGCCTCTCTATAACTCACCCTACCCTACCTCTCTGTCGCTGTCTTACCCTCTTCCTCTTTCTACAATTCCTTCTCTCTACTTTTAGCTCTCCATGTGTCATTCAAACTAGAGCTTCGTTTCTAGCACTCTTTCTAAACATAATTATTTCCCTATCTCCCTTTCTGCCTACCTCACATTTCTGTCTCTTTACTCTGTGTCACACCCTACCTCATCTGTCTCTCGCTACCTCCCTTCTCGAGCTTCATCATCTCGCACTATACTTTTTTATCTTTGCCCTTCTCTTGTCTTTTACTCCTTACCATTTACCTTACAAGAAACAGTTGGAGGTCATTGTATAGCCTTGAAAGCATAAAAAGCATAAAAATATGAAGAGGAGTCTCGTGCTTGTCACAATTTCCTATAATCCTTGTATATGTTACCTGTTCCCCAGTTTTGTTTTCTTTGCATAGCCTTATCCTAATATATTAGCAACAGCTCTTAGGCTCCTTTCAAGTGCTTGCTCTGCATTTTCCTCTTGAGCTATTGTGTGTGGTAAGTGTACTATTAGTCCTCACCTGTGTATAGGTGTTTTCCTTTGTACAGGGATTGGCTCCTGCTTTCCAGGAGTCAATTCCTGCCCCATCCTCTGTCTTATGCTGTATGTAGTCTTAAATACTTTATCTGTGACAGTGTGCCATTTTTTTTCCAGGATTTGCCACTGTGTCTCCATTTGGACCCACAAGGGCTTGTCTCGTGTATGTAAGTACAATCCTTGTTTGTGCCCTATGGGTTCAGGGACATAATCGCTTATGCTGCCTTCCTTCTATGGGGCTTGCAGAGTTATTATCTGTAAGAACAAACTGCACAGAGGCATTGACATCCCTTGTTACTGTGGGACGTTCTGAGCCCTACTTGTATACAACCTTAGTGGTAACCGTGAGTTCATTTTTTGTTTGTTCATGCTAGGTTTACTCTGCCTTCACTGTCTAGTCCTGTGCTCAACCTACAGCTGCTCTTTCCTGATATATGCCTTTCTCTACTTCAGTACACTACATCCAAAGGGAAATATTCTGTGACCTCGAGTGGTGCTCTGCTTTGAGTTCCAAAAGACTCCGCCCGGAGTCTTGACACCCTGACCCAGGCCATTCCTGGAGACATTACAAGGTCCACATGTGTCTAGAGGTGGGATCTGCGAGGCAAGGTAGCACCAGAGAGAGAAAACATACCGAAACTTGTAGGAAGTCTTGCGGAGTACCACTTTGCTGTCCCTCCCAGACCTGTGTCTCTTCCCCAATTCTCTCTCTCTTTCCCTATCTCTCTCTGTTGCTTTCCTCTCTTATTTCCATGTGTTGCAATTTGTAATTTTCTCCTCTCTATAACTCTTAGTAACATTTTCTCTACTTTTGCTTCGTTCCTTCCCATATTTCCCTCACTCTCTAACTCGGTATTTTGCTCTCCCTCCTACTTCGTATCTTTTAGATATCCATTTTCTCTCACTGGCTTGTCCTCCCCATTTTTCTCTGTCTGCATCCACACTCCTGCGTTTCATTTTTCCCTTTGTTTTCTTTTAAAATACTCTACTCTTTTCTTTCTCCCCATCTTTCTATCACTTCCCCTATCACTTCCTTCATATCGTTCTTTCTCTCTAGCACACATTATTTCACCATTCCTCCCCTTCTCTCAGACCCCGTCTTCACTTCTCTCCCACTTCCTTCGCCATTTTTTCATCATACTTAATATTTCTCTCGGTCCCCTACTAACATTCTTTTCTCCCCTCCTCCTCTGAACCCGTCTCACCCCCTCGCGCTCTCCTGCTTCCCGCCATGTATGCCAATCACGGACGTTCCTCTGAGTCGGAGATAATGAAGGGGGCATATTATAAAGGGGGGTGAGGGGTGGGGGGGTTATATTAATACTCTCCTCGAACACGAAACGAGGAGGTTGTGTTTAATTAAAACTATTCATTGGGCAATTACGAGAGTGGACTCGAAAAGATTCTGTCAGGAGAGGCAAAGGAAATGGCAAGCTACAAGAATCAAGACACGAGGGAAAAACTCGAGACATATTGGCGGGAGAGAGAGAAACAGCGGAGATACGATAAAGACATGGAGTGGGAGAGGTGTGAGTGAGGGAAGCAGTGCGCAGATGGAGTTTCTGTAGTGGTTGACAGGTCACCTATTAAAGTAAGCAGCTAGAGCTCAGTGTCATTGTTTTTAATATATGTGTCAGACTGTTGCTGTCAGATGCCCGTCCATCTGTGCTAGTTATGGATATATTGGACCTGTTCTGTCATGCAGTCTTCCTCCTCATCTGTCCATATTGCCATTCCCTACACGTGACCCTACTTCATTCAGGGCCAAAGACTTGCCCTCCTAATGCTCTATGGCCCAAATTTATGAAAAATGTATGAACCAGCGCTGATGCGCCACTTTTTCCGCGCCGCCCTACGGACACCAGCGCTTTTGCGCCAAAAAGATTAGCGCCGGCTAACGCCATTCTGAAGCGCCATGCGGGCGCCGTATTTATTGAATGGCATAAGCCGGCGCTAGCAGACCGGCGCTGCCTGGTGTGCGCGGAAAAAAAACACGTACACCAGGCAGCGCCGGCGTTGGGGAAAATGGCGTTAGGGCGTCTTAAAATGGGGCAAGTCAGGTAGAGGCAAAAAAATCGCCTCCACCCGATTTGCGCCATTTTTAAAGACGCCCAGACGCCATTTACATGACTCCTGTCTTAGTAAAGACAGGAGTCATGCCCCCTTGCCCAATGGCCATGCCCAGGGGACTTATGTCCCCTGGGCATGGTCATTGGGCATTGTGGCATGTAGGGGGGCACAAATCAGGCCCCCCTATGCCCCCCCAAATTTTTTTTTTTAAAAAATTATACTTACCTGAACTTACCTGAATGTCCCTGGGATGGGTCCCTCCATCCTTGGGTGTCCTCCTGGGGTGGGCAAGGGTGGCAGGGGGGGTCCCTGGGGGCATGGGAGGGCAGCTGTGGGCTAATTTTGAGCCCACAGGTCCCTTAACGCCTGCCCTGACCCAGGCGTTAAAAAGAGGCGCAAATGCGGGGTTTTTTGCCCCGCCCACTCCCGGGCGTGATTTTTGCCCGGGAGTATAAATACGACGCATTTGCGTCGCAGTCATTTTTTTAGACGGGAACGCCTACCTTGCATCTCATTAACGCAAGGAAGGCGTTCACGCAAAAAAATGACGCTCATTCCTCATACTTTGGCGCTAGACGCGTCTAACGCCAAAGTATAAATATGGAGTTAGTTTTGCGTCGAATTTGCGTCGAAAAAAACGACGCAAATTAGGCGCAAACGGAGTATAAATATGCCCCTTAATGACACCATGGTTGTGTCGTATTTAGCATGCAGCGCACCATGGCATTAGTCACAACAATAGCGTTAACATGTTCGATGCTATTTTGTAGCTTTGCTACATTAGTATAAATTTTTTTTACGCTAGTGTAGCAAAGTGCAAGGAGGACCATTGATTTAAATGGGTGCGTCACTTTAATGTCTGCGCTGAGCAGGCTTAAAAAATGACAGAAAAAATGGCCCAGTGAAATCTGTTAAATTTCATTGCACCATTTTTTTGTGCCTCCTAGCGCTGGGACACCACCCATGCATACATTATGCCTGGCGCAGGCATTATGTGGTGCAAAGGGTTACAAAGTGGTGCAATGCATGCATTGCACCACTTTGTAAATATGGCATGGGGCAAATGTCACCTTAACGCCACATTTGCATCAAAAAATATGATGCAAGTTTGGGTCAAGGTGGCTCTACGGGCTTCTTAAATATGTCCTAAGTATGCGCTACGAAGACTTCTAGGTTCTGTATTTGTAGGTAGTAGGAAAATGTCACCTTCTTTTAAAGCTGTGCCCTTTTACTATCCAATGTCCTTCCAGCTAATGCGGTTAGGCGGCCCATCTGTTCATCCTCTCAATAATTTCCACGTCCATTTACTTTGTGAATTTCCTTCTAGAGATGTTTTTATTTGTTATGATGCAAAGCTGCAAAGACACGTATAAATGTTTGTCGTTTCTCGCGTACTTCCGTATTTCTTTCATTGAGGGGGTTTCAGGGATGCCCTCTGCACAAAGTACTTTCCATGCTCATCCGTGTGTTTTGCTTTGGTTTCTCCCCATTCCCGCTGTATCTTGAATGTCTGGGCTTTTAGATGCTTGGGATGTTGACTACATGTAAATATTTCACTTCAAAATAATATTTCTGAAGCAGCACTGACGGTTTTCAATGGGGCCTGACCCATGAAAGAGCACAGGTTTGTGCTCTGTTGTCACCTTGAATCTTCGTCCTTACAGATTTAAGCAAACGTGCTGACAATCCATTTTTTTGGCCATAGCATGCTTTCAATCTGTGAGTAGCGAAGTTCAGTGCAAAGCCAATGGATGCCAACAATATACACCTTAACCCTGAAGCCCCTAACGTACAGGGACTAACGTTGGTTACTGGTGCCGTGGGCTTAGTAGGACTGAGTTACCTCTTGGTGGTGCCCTGCAGCAGTGCACTCTTTGTGGGATGGGATGCTCACGAGTCTTCATCCAGGGAACACTCCACATTATGTTTTTGTGAGATTCCTTGTAGTTCAGGGGGTGTGGCTAGGTTTTGGTATTCTTCTTGTACCGTAGGAGTTCAATGATTGGCAATTACAGATGGCATTGACACCCTTAGCTGGGCTGACAATGAAAGTCTTGCACCTTCTGTGGTTGTGCATAAATGCTTTTACTAGTAAATAACCATCCAAAGAATCCTAGTTTGGTTGTAGGACGGCACTCTTTTTGCAGCTGAGAACCATCGACATTTGAGCAGCCTCTTAACCACTCATAGTACTCAGAAATAAGAGTGGCATAAATACGAGTTTGTCCCCACTTACATTCATGCCCCGTCTGTGTAGTCAGGGTCACTCTGACAGCGTGTTGAGGAACATATGAAGGTGAAATGGCAACTAAAATGGGCTATCTGTACCTCCTCAGACTGATATGCTTGGAGAAAGGGATGAAGTAGTGCAAGGCATTTAAAGGGTTTTAGATTTAGTAATTCCTCCGAAATCGGTATATCAGAGGTTTTCCACAAGCTAAATCCCCTGTTTTTTAATGCTCCTTTAAGGAACTAGGCAGGTCGTTGTGGGACTACTGCAATTTGCTATTTTATGATCCGACTTATTTATTCGTAGGTCGGTCGGTTCACAAAATCAGGTAGCATTCTCAAAAACTCACTGCACAATTTGCAACCTCTTGTTTGTATGTAGTATTAGTACACCTGACGCCTAGAGACATTCCTCATCTAAGGTGAGTGGTACCCATTAATTAGCCCTAGCTTTGGGAATCACTTTGCACCATTGAGGTCAGTCACTATGTCTTAACTGTGAGCGTGACATGCACTTCCCACTTAAGAGACTTTATTGGGGGGCTGCATATTCTTTTGGCTCCTGCTTGCTTGGCTGGTGGGTGATGAGGACCCTTAGCGACACCACTGAGTTGGATCCTCCACTTTCTCACTTTTACCCCAGACTTTTCCAGCATCGGCTAAACCTCTGCCACTGGCGGTCTATTGTTGAACGGTATTCGTCTGCTACACGCCACTGACAGCAGGAAACGTTCTATGCCTATGTTGGCATATTAGCCCTTAGGTAAACCAGGTCAATGAATAATTGCTTTACATTTATCTAGAGTTTCTTCCAGCTCACAGATGAGCACAATGACTGTAAATTGTACGAGAAAGAGACGTTCCACTCTGTTGTAGTTCAACAGCGATTATAACCAGTGTCAGTCACAAATAACTTTGCTTTTTTAAATTTCTCTCAATGTTGAATTACCATTTCATGTGATCCTATCAGGAGAACAGGTTCATTGCTTCCATATGCTTATAATTAGTGCATGTTTTTGCCAATTTGAGTTGCTGCCGGAATTGCTGAAATTGCTGTGTGTTCATGACTTTGACTGATGGCCGTGTGTCAATGACTGCGTTAATGTTAAGGGTTTTTATTTTATTCATGTTCATATTGCTATCTAGTCCACAAATGAGTTTAGAATAATTTCTTCTTCACCAGCTTCCATCTGGTACAAGGATGGCGATAGTGGCATGTATACACTTTCATCAGCCATCACAGTGCAGCTTTCTTGCAGGCTCAGCTACGTATTGATTAGTGAGATAGAACACGCAATGACAAACCCTTGCAAAGTGGTCCAACTTCCCTCAGGCTGTGTCTGCCTCTCCTGCAGAGCTGCTGGTGCACCTCTTCTAACAGGAGAAGTTGATCCTCTGTGAACTTCTCAACGGTGAGGGATGGCATGAAGGAGCTGTGCTGATTGGCATAACGGTAATGTCTACTAAACGGTGGAGTGCAATCCACTTGCTTTCTTCTAGGGTCAGTTTAACTGCCATATTATGGCCAACTTTTCCATCTTTCCCGCACTGCACATCGAATCAGGGCATCTGGAAGCCTCGCTCTTACGCTGCTCCACTCTGGCACCTAAAGAGTTAGGAGGCTGGGCCCCCAGTGGTAGCCAGGATGGAAGATAGTGGCGAGCTGTACATTGGTGGCCGAGCTTGGGTCTGCAACTTTGAGCAGTGGCACTTGTACATGCAGTGGATGAGCGCCTAATCGCTCCTGCGCTCCGTCTCTTACAATATCTTGGAGGACACTTAAGTGCACACCCAAGTCATGCTCTACCATACTGTGCACTCCATGCCATAGGCATGGATTCCTGACAGCCCCTGTTGCTCAAGGAGCTCAGTGGGTACAGCATAGACCTACCCTGCATGCAAGTGGTGGACTGTCTCCTGTTTATGGACAAGCTCTCTGTCTAGCCCTGGATGACTTTGACTTGCAGGGCCTCTTCAAACCGAATGAGAAGCATCTCTAGGTCCTTGCCACCTGCGACCAGCCAGTCAAACTCATTCTGCTCAGCCAGTATAACATCTGCCTCAGAGAGCATTGCTGGTGAAGCCTGTGCATGCCAAGCTTCTGGAGAAGCTGTTGGTCTATGGTGGGGCCAGGGAGTAGCTGCAGTAGAATACCACTGCCTAACAAGTGTCTGTTTTTCAGTTGACAAAGGATCATTCTAGAAAGATACGTGTTGCTAACACTCACATGTTCCTTCACCCAAATAGTGGTAACATGCACCTCCTTCAAAGTGCTATAGATTTGACCCACATCAAGCATGCAGCGTTCGAGTTGTAGCCTGGAATACCAATATATTTCTTTGGGGATTTATACAGTACACCATCCTCTCTGCAGAATATGTTATCTGATATTGTGTGGTATGCTATTTAACCCCGTGGTCATGGTTGGCCAATACCCTCAGCAAAGTTCAATGGGTATTTCCAACAGCTTATTTGTGATCAGCCAAGGCCATCGCCATGTTCCTGTCTGGTGTATGAGACAAGTTGTGGCAATGTCTAACAGCAGAAAGTCTATCGACTCATCCTTGGTTCCTACATTAGTACAGGATTTAGAGCTCAGAAGATTTTCATGCCTGTATTATTTGATCCCTCGCTTCCTTGATATGATTGCAGCTGGCACAAGAATTGACAAGGACTTTCAGTTGGGCACAGATGTTATCAAGTGTTTCACCTTTCAACTGTTACACCCACTGCATCTTGAACCTCTAACATCTGGTGTATATTTTCTGGTTGAAGTGAGCATTCAACATGGTCACTGCCTGGCCGAAGTTGTCATCGCCCCATGTATCTCCTCATGTCAAATAGAACTTGGGTATTCACACACAGGGTGTAATACGGACCACTTCACACTAGGATCAATCTCCAGGTTGCCTTCAAGTAACTATTAAAGTACCCTGCTACATCTTCCAACACAGTGCATCCATTGCAGGAACCAACTATTAAAAAAAACATGGTCTGGCTGTATGAACTTACAGTGTATCAATTTCTGGTGTCATTGCTCTGTACCCCACCATACCATGCCATCACCATCAGAGGAAGAAGGATTGCAGTACTCAGAGTATGGAAGTGCAATTTCCAAAGAGTGGCAGCAGGTGCAGCAACACAGTGGGAAAACTCCCACACATTGCTAGTGTTGTGTCAAACAAATGACACCCACATGCTTCATGGCCTGGCCTTACTGAGCTGTCCAGAAAGCTATACAAATATTAGCTTCTTCTTTTCTCAGGCTTTTATTTTACCAGACTCTATTTCTTCGACCCCTCAATGTCAGTATGTTTTGGGAATTGTCTTCACAATTCTTCTTGGTTCTTCCAGGCCCCTACCATTCATCTAGTTCCTGTACTGTACTGGCAACCCTAGCATATCACTCTTTTGTTTTCATTCATGTCCTCTATTCTCCTCATTTCTCTATCCACTTCCTTCCTGGTCTCCTCATCCTCCTCACCTGGCAGTTCCCCAAAAGCTCTCCTCCCCATGCGTTCTCTTTGTACTTCTATTCTCTATCTCTTTCTCTCTTTCAGGCAAGTGCTTTGCCCTTTCCCCTATCCCAGCCCCTCGTCTGTTATTAATGATCCCTTAAGTGTCTGGTCTGTCCTACCCACATCCCTGCTTATGCCTGTACCTGTCCTTTACTGTTTCAACTGCTTCTATTACCATGTTTTTCTTCCATTCTGGTCTCTCCCAATTAAATTCTTTCTGCTGCCCCATGCTATCTTATCAGTACTTGGTCAATCCCTCCTCTCTGGCTCCGTCCCTGGCCTCAGCCACTGTCCAGGTCTCAATGCCTGTTAATAGCATCTTTCACCATTGGCCTTTCATTTATCAGTGGTTTTAATTTCTGTTCTTAGTATCACTTCTGCTCTTGGGAATCCTGGTCTCTTATTTGGTCCATTGCTTCTCCTCATCCTCTGGTTTCTCCCATTCCTACTTTCTCAGTTCAGGGTTGTATGATGGAACAACGCATGCACTTACAACGCATGCCTTTACGACGCGGTAAGTGCAATGCATGGTCATTACCATGCATGCACTTACCACAAAATGTTTTTACAATGCATATGCTTTTACCACGAATCTCTTTACCACGAACATTTTGTAGTAAAGGCATAGTTGGTAAAGGCATATGCGTGGTAAAAACTAGAGGTAAGTATAACACACATTATATATAACACACACAAACACACCTTTCCACCCAAAACCCTACCTACCCTAAACCCTAAAAATGACCTTCCCACTCCAGGACCCATACCCACCCTAGAACCTAAACACCCTTTACCACCCCAAACCCCATACCCACCCTAAAAACTAAACACCCCTTCCCACCCCAAAACCTAAAAATGCCCTTACCACCCCAAAACCCATACCCACCCTAAAACCTAAACACCCCTTACCACACCAAACCCCATACTCACCCTAAAACCTCAAAAAACCCTTACCACCCCAAAACCCACACCCACCCTAAAACCAAAAAAAGCCCTTACCACCCCAAAACCGATAACCACCCTAAAACCTAAAAATGCCCTTACCATCCCAAAACCCATACCCACCCTAAAACCTAAACACCCCTTACCACCCAAAACCCCATACCAACCCTAAAACCTAAAAATACCCTTACCACCCCAAAACCCATGCAGACCCTAAAACCTAAAAAGCCCTTTATCACCCCAAAACCCGTACCCACCAAAAAAACTAAAAATACCCTTACCAACCCAAAACCAAAGCCCACCCTAAAACCTAAAAATGCCCTTACCACCTCAGAACCTTTACTCACCCCAAAACCCCAAAGTGCCATTACCACCCCAAAATCCATACACACCCTAAAACCTAAACACCCATTACCACCCCATACCCACCTTAAAAAATAAACATCCCTTACCACCCCAAAACCTAAAAATGCCTTTACCACCCCAAAACCCATACCCACTCTGAAACCTAAACAGCCCTTACCACCCCAAAACCCATGCACACCCTAAAACCTAAAAATGCCCTTACCACCCCAAAACCCATACCCACCCTAAAATCTCAAAATAACCTAACCACCCCAAAACCCATGCACACCCTAAAACCTAAAAATTCCCTTACCACCCCTTTTTCACTGTCTACAGCCCTATAATAAGGACATCACCGGCCTTTAAAAATGGACTACACTAAGTAATGCAGCTTTAAATATAAATATAGGAATGGAATAAAAAGAGGAGACAATAATTCTGAAATGTGCATGAGCTGTTTCATAATCAGAAACATAGTAGCTCTACCAAGAGGTGTTGACATCCTCTGCTATCAGACTATTATCACTTATCAGTAGAAAGTGCTAATGCTCACTCTATGATGTCATATTTCATATAATTATGTGGATGAATCCAATAAAGTCAAGTAAGATAAACGATTGATCTTTTTTGTGGCAACCATAATGAATGCCATCTAGAAAGTTGAACTACACCAACAACCACCTCAATAAAGTACAGACAAATCTGAAAGACAAAAATTAAGAAGTGAAAATAAATAAATAAAGCATCTCCTCCAGCACAAACACAATGGAGAAATCCCTAGAAACACTTGTCAATACTCTGGACATCACACAGGATGTCAACAAATCACCCATTCCACTGGGAGAACACTTTGACTCATCTTTTCAGCATCACCCACAATCAGGTGACCACTAGGTTGGATGGAGCACTGTGATATCTCCTTTTCCACCCATTTCACACCACTTCACTGTGTCAAGGTGAAAGAAAGAGAGACAATTTAATTTCCATTCCTTCAAAGGCCCCTTGATGCACTCCCTTCAAGAAGATTTTTTCAGCCTGTCAAAAACACCCAGACCAGATCACATATTAACACCCTCCTCAATGGCTACAACATCTCAATGAAAAAGCATGCAGAACTCAACATCACTTAACAACCTTGAGCTTCTATGGACAAATGCTCACTAGCATGGTGTACCTAAAAACAATGTAACAAACAAGCATATCAAATGTGGACAGGAATTGATATGGAGACAGACAACTACAGTGAATGACTTCACCTGAGGGCAGAGTTAAGCTGGACAGCAAGATTGCCGCTCATTGAGATGGCTCTGTCGGTTGACGCACTATCCTACAGTAATCTGGCTATCAGTGGCCTCCCCAACAATCATTGTTTGCTGTGGAGGTGCCTCAGGATGTGACCCTTAGCCCCCTTGAGTCTGGAGGGTCCTTGCAGACATACTTGTTGATGTATTGCACAAGGTTGTGGCTTGCTCTCTGACAAAAGTGAATACACTACTGGGCCGCTGTGACAATTCGGGTGTGGTGCCGGGCTGCAGGGGCCCCATTGGGATGCATCCGACAAGTGGAGCAGTGGAGAAATCCTTCAGGTGATGAGGACACAACCCCAGGGCTTTCCTGGTTGAGGTCGCATGGGAGATAGCTGCTGGTGGCAATCGGTGATTTTAACTCCTGTTGTCGGCCTGGGGCCAACGCATAGAAAAGGGGGTGGTGACTAGGAGGCCCATGCTGCGTGGCCAGCTGGGCCACTCCTCCAACACAACATACTGTCAATGTTCCTGCCCACAGCTCCCCTTGCTCCCTGAGCTACGGGCCTCCTTATGCCCCCCAGAGCCAGAACCTGCCCAGGGTGTGGCAGGGCCCACCACCGTTGTCAGAGTAATATCTACTCCTGTCAGCACTATGTCATCCCTTGCAGGAGTGCACACACTCCTGCTGCATCCCTCTGCAGTTGACAGACCTACCTGTGCTTGACCTGGCCTGTGCGGTAGACCACTCTTGTATTGCTGCCATGGGTAAGCACAACACATGCCAATCCAAACTAACCCTTTAAAGCAGGTGCTCGGCTCACCAGGCGATCAGGAATCCTCAAGGGATGACTCTCCCAGTTGCCCTGGGGAACCCCCTCAGCCAGATATTGACCTCAAAGAACTACTAGTTGATGTCAAATCTAGTCTCTAGCCCAGTTGGCTTGACCACATGAAGCACCATGTTGACAAGCACAAAGGCAGACTGGACCACCTAGAAAACAGGTTCTCCAATATTGATGACGCCCAAGCTTGTGTCATCAACATTGGACTACAATGCCCCTGACATAAAGAACAATTGTTAAAAATGGACAAAGTTCTCAACCTCATCAAGGCTAAAAAATGAAGACCCAGAGGCAAGACTGTGATGGAATAATCTTCACATCACGGGGTTCCCCGAGTCTACAGCCATCGCCAAAATGGAGGACTTTATTGAAACCCTACTTCATGAACAATTTGGAGAGGGCCTCTCGTCAGTATTCCTGGTAGAGTGTTTGCACCGATCGCTGGAGCTGCTCCCTCCCCCTGAGGCCCGTGCATGACCTGTCATAGCCAGGCTCCTTAATTAAAGACACTGCAGTACTTGAAGCTAACCAGGGAATGCCAAACCACTGCTCATCAGGGGAGTAATTTACCTTTTTACCCTGAGTTCACTCAAGCCGTACAGACAGCTTTCCTAGAATTCTTGCCCACCAAACATCTCCTTCAGAAGGCAGAAATCCCCTACACCCTCCTATAGCCGGTGAAACTACATATCTCTTTTGAGTAAAGATCTGCTCTCAAGTTCACCTGACACATTATCTCCAAGCAGCCGTGGCATGGTGATTCCCCTCACAGTTCAATAAGCAACACTCTTAGCGATAACGAGTAATAAAGCAGTCCTCTCCTTGCCTTTCTATGACCCCGCTAGCTATCTTGCCCAGGCTATGACGTTGGAAGCCTTTTCACAATCAACGCATCCAAATGGGGCACCTCCAGGCCACTACATGCTCTAATCACCCAACCGTAGACCGATGTAAACCCTGGGGCTGTCTCCTAACCGGCCATCCTGCCTCAGATGACAAGGACATTACCTGATCCCATCGGTGTACCCACCGCCAGAACGTTTCCCACATGAACTCTTGTTTTGTTACTTAGTTATTGGGTTGTAGGAAGGGTGTAGTTTTCTCATCCCCTCCCTCGGTTGGAGTGGGTGATGGGTGGTAATGGGCATTTGTTTTTGATGATGTTTGCTGTTGTATCTTCCTTCCTTCTAGACCTCCAGCACGGTTAGTCCCCACAGCCATGCTGTACTCCAGGTGACCCACTTTGGGGCCCCCACTGCCGTTCCGTGCATATTCCATGTTTTGATGATATGACTTCCGTGAGATGTCTCACCTGGAATATCTGTGGGTTGAACGACAGCAGAAAAGCCTAACTAACACATGCCTATCTTGTTCAATATCACATAGAAATATATTTCCTACAGGAGCTACACCTTACTCAGTCTACAGATTCAAGGTTGCATGCCCACTGGAGAGTGGAGACACACACCTCCCTCTACACCAATTATGTCAGAGGCATTGCAGTCCTACTACGCAAAGGCCTATTGTGGCAAATGTGGAATGTTATATGCGTTGAAACTGATCACTACATGTTACTAACCAGAACCTTACACAAACACCCAGTGATACTTGCTGCTATATGTGGTCCCAATACTTATGACCCAGGTTTCTTCTCTGAAGTGTGGAGGCTTATGATGGGTCTAGGACCATGGGGAGGCGACTTTAACAACCCCTTAGATGATCAGCTAGACAGGTCAGGAGTAGTCAGACATCTGCAACCCAGTGCATTATCCATCCTTAACACTACAGTATTATCCTAGACAACCTTCTACAGGACATATGGTGCTATGCACACAGCACACAGATGGAGAGCACATGCATCACAACATCACACAACACCTTGTCCAGGATAGATTACTCGCTGACATCCAGTGATGCGGCAACCTGGGTCACCGTGGTTGTACACCTACCCCACATGCTTTCAGACCACATCCCAGTCTTGTAAGAGATCTCACTTCCTGACATCACCCCTGCACCTTCTCCTGAAGACTCCCCCTTCTGAACTCTATGCGACTGACTGTGCTGCAACAAGATTCAAACAAAAATACTAAGTTACTTCACACACAAAAAGGGATATATTGATGCTCCCTCTAAGCTTTGGGAGAGCTTTATCGCCTTTCAGGTGTACTCCGGCGTGTGCATAATGCTAAGCAGGGTGGTGTCTTAAAGG
This sequence comes from Pleurodeles waltl, assembly GCF_031143425.1. Lineage (NCBI taxonomy): Eukaryota > Metazoa > Chordata > Amphibia > Caudata > Salamandridae > Pleurodeles > Pleurodeles waltl. The sequence continues at coordinate 1,373,955,083 of NC_090445.1, read as the reverse complement.
CCATAAGGAACAGACTGTCCCTTCTGGAGCAGGATGTTCGTGCTCCGGAATTGGAGCACTTCGGAACTAAGGGTACGGCCCTGCTGGCAGACATTAGAGAGAAATTGACCACATTTTCAGAGGAAGCTATTCCAGAAACTCACTACCTTGGCAACAAGATGTCGGCACAGCAGTACGGGGAGGGAGACAGATTTGGCAACTACATGGCTAATCGGCTGAGTGGGCAGTGTGCCTCTACGTACGTGGTAGAGTTAGTGGATAGTCACAGGGTTTCTCAGCCCTCCCCTTAAGGACTTGCTTGATACCATGACTACTTTTTACACCAGCCTCTACAGCGACACCTCTGCCCCCTCAGTCGTGGAAATGCAGAAATATATTGAGGACATTCAGCTAATATGTCTGGACCGTGCTCATTGCTCCTATCTTGATTCTCCCATTACTGCAGAGGAACTGGCGGCCTCCAAAGTGACAAGGCATCAGGACTAGATGGCCTGACCACTACTTTCTACAAAGAATATGCATCAATACTTGTACCCCATATGCTGTCCATGTTTGAGAAGTCACTAGCAAAAGGTGAATTGCCCCCCTCGCTTTGGGATCCTGTCATCGTCACCCTCCTCAAACAGGATAAATCCCCGCGGGAATGAGGCTCTTCCTGACCACTGTCCATAATTAATGTGGACAACAAGATATTTGCTAAGATTCTGGCCAATTGTCTGCTTCCTCTGTTGCCCAAGATGGTTCAACCGGATCAATCCATGTTTATTCCGGGCCATTCCACGTCCACAGTTTGCGCACCATGTTTGCTGGTGTGCACCACTTTCACCCACGGGCCTGTGGCTGTGGTTCTGCTCAACACCACTAAGGCATTCAACTCTCTTGTGTGGCCTTACATGTTTTTCCTATTAGAATGTATGGGCTTGAATCACCTGTTTATCAGCAAGATAAGGCTCCTATGTAGTCTACCCACCGCCCTAGTATGTCTCTTGGAATGCTATCTGAACCCTTCCCAGTGTCCCGTGGAACCAGACAGGGGTGTTCACTATTGCCTATCTATTTGCCTTAGCCATGGAACCACTGGTGGCTAAACGCAGGCAACACCATGATCAGCATGGCATCTGCTTTACAACCAGAGGGTTGGGGTGTCTTGATGTATGCAGACAACTTTACCTTTTATGTTCAAGAGCCCCAGGCAAACCTAGCACCCTGACACAAGGGACCATCTTTTTCAGTGGCCTCTTGGGCATATCAGTTATCTGGGCCAAGTCTATACTGTTTCCTCTAACCGGTGTTACTGAGGACTTCTCCATGGAATATCCACTCAAATGGGCATCTGAACCAGTTCCATACCTGGGGATACGTTTGCGTCTCAATATGCATGAGCTCTGGAAAGCCAACTATGGCTGAGCAATGACCTGATGAGGACAGGATCCCAGTCTGGTCTCATCTGCCGGTCTCCATTGCAGACTGGATAGCTATTGCCAAAATGATTGCTCTCCCAAAATTGTTATACCTCTTTAACAGCCTGCTCCTTTACTTAACGGCTCAGTTCATGCCCCGTCTGTGCTCCACTCTAATCACCCTGACCTGGGCAGGCACACAGCCGTGTTGCTTGGGAGATTCGTATGCTCCGCTCCCTCCAAATGGCCTGGGTGCCCCAGATATGCACCTCTGCGCCCTATGTGCTCAGGCTCAATACATACACTTCTGGCTCTACCCGCCGCGCTTTCCACCACATATGGCGATTGAGACAGATTAGGCAGCACTGTGTCCCCTATCCACTGCCCTTTATTTACATTACAGGGCCTCCAGGGTGGAGGTTGACCTGGTAAGTAGTGTGCAGTGGGCATGGGAGGGGCTGAAGGGGCTGCAAAACGTTACCATCTGTATGCACCCTCTGTTCCGCTAGCCTGCAATCCAATGCTGCCTCTTCTATCAGATGCAGGTGTTCGGATGCACCGGAAACTCGGGAAACTCACAACTTTCTCTGACCTCTATCAGAAATCGATCTATTTATTGCCCCCTTTGAGGCCTTCAATGATAAAACCCCTACTCTAATAGGCAAACTCCTATACTATAAACTCCAAGCTGCCTGTCACACACTACACCACACATTCCTGTCTCCCCTGCCAATGCTGCCGGCCCTTGAACACATGCTTACCACGTTCTCGTCGATTAATCTCTCATCTATATACCAATAGTCAGACCTCTGCCGTGGTGACTACTCTGAATGCGTGCACTGCCTGGCAGTCAGACACTGATCCACCCCTCACTGACGCACAATGGCCCTACTTCTGCAACCAGCTCTGTTGCTCAACTACAGATTGAGATTGATATTGTCAGGTTCCTACACCTGTTATTTCGCATCCATGCACAGCTATTCATACTATGGCTGATGAAGAATACAGCAAGCCTGTGATGTGCTGCGCCTCCGGCCACTTTTCTGCATCTGGCGTGGTAGTGCACCGGGAGGGCGTTCTCTCTAAAATCCACGACATCACTAACCATTGTTTGCCCCACACCTCTCTGGTTGGCCTTTTAGGGTATGTCAAAGATGCTCTGTCCAGCAAATGCCGATTGATAGCCATGCTGCTCCTGCTTGCCAAATGTAGGGTGGCTGTGCACTGGGGCCAGTGCCGCATTCCCACTATTGCCTCCTGGCTACAAGATGCCTCCTCCTGTCAAAAGCAATTGTCAAATTACTGGGACTTGATGCTCGCCCACTCACACCCTAAATATATCTGTGAAGCAATTCTCACCTACATGCATCACAGGGCTCTCACCCTATCAGCCACACAGGTATCTGACACAGAGACATGCCCTCATGCTCCTGACTCTCAATCTCCGCACGCCTGAACCTAATAAGTGACCAAAGCCATCATCCCAGTTAACTTTATAGACCACCCAGCTAACTTTGTCCCTGGAACCATTTAACCTTGAAGTTAGCTTGGTCCTGCAGGATGGTGCAACATTTTTGGCGGGCGGTGGTGGAGAGAGTAGAGGAGGCTACAGCAGTGGGGCTGGTGGCAACACCACTAACATGCCTTCTAGGTGTAGTGCGAAGACCTTGGGGTAGGAGTATCCCATATAAGCTCACACAGCTGGCTCCGGTATTAACCAAGTGCAGGGTGGCTATTGACTGGATGAGTGCCTGGAACCCTTTTATCTCTTGCTCTTCGAGATCTAATGGAATGGGGCGCAGCTGAGGAACAATATATGCGAAAAACTCGCAGGGAGGAGGGGGCACTGACAGACATGATTGCCTGGGAGCACTATTGGAACGGTTCACGGGGTGGATGATCTAAGATCTGCAGGAAGTACTGATGATGAGGGCTGAATAAGTTCACTGTGCATCAACTTGATAGGTTACGACCAACTGTAATAGGCTATGTCTCTGTTATTTACAATATGTGTAATGACTGGTTCCCCTTTGGATTCTGGATAGGGGTGTGTGCAAGAGGGAAAATCTATGCCGCAGAGGGTGCTGTCGACCCTTGCCCTGTATATTATGTCAACTTTGTCCTCCAGAAATGTGACACAACGATGCTGTAATATCTCGGATTGAAATGCATTGCACTGTATTTTTGTTGGTCTGGTTTTCAAATTCAATAAAAACAGAGTTATAAAAAAAAACCTTTAAGTTGCTTTTTACAGTATGTAGTAACAGTGCATGTGCCGTTGTCATCATTTGTATCAAATATGTGACAGCATCTCCCCCCTTTCTTTTTTTATGTTATTGAATCCGGTGATCGTGTACCGCTGTGCTTTTTACCCCATTTCCCTTGTTACCACTTCTCCCCTTTCTCTCCTCCCCTCTTTCTGTCCACACCACTTATTCCCTTGTGTCTGAATTGAATGTATTGAGTTGCATTGTATCTAAATGCCAATAAAGAAATCTACAAAAAAATTACTTGACGTAATGGAAAGCACTCTGTTCCACACATAGAGCCATCATTTCCTCAATGAAATCCACCTTCGACAGAACTACCATCAATAATAATAATAATGCAAAACATATTAAAGACAATCAAGTACTGCCCCAATCCGTTCCCAGATCCCGCCAGCCCTCAGTTGGCCAACCAATGCAAATCTAGCAATAATTTGTACACCAACAAGAATAATGGGAATCAATAAAATCAAATTCAACACAAAATCTACACCCACACTGCCACTTGTACTCCACATGGCTCTTTCCAAGTAGACAACCTTCAACCTCCTCTAACTCTCTGAACTCACCAACAATTTGAACTCAGTCAATGCCACCATCATCCATGATAACAACTCTTCAAGGATATACCCTCAAACTACTTCTCACCATTGCCAATTCTTCTTTCAGCTTAGATACCTTCCTGGATGCCTTAGGGATAGAACAGATTCCACACCTGCTGAGAAAATCATTCCTGGATCCAAACTTCCTTGCCAACAAAAGTGAGTGTATATATTAGTATGTTGACTTTTTATTATATGATCTAGGAACATGGTTGTGGTTACAGGAATAGTAAATATGAGTTTACTAAATTAACCTTCACAATATTCTGGTAGTTCACACTGATATTTATGTTTTAGCAGGACAATATTTTGTCACTCAATATTGGGACGTACAGTCCCCACACACCCACTGTCTCTGGCGGAGTGCCTCAAAGTTCATCCTCTTTCCCATCATATTCCATCTCTACATGTAAGCTTTTAGATGTCTACTCACTAATAACAATGAAAACCCATTAATATGCCGATGACACTCAGCTCTACCTTAAGATGTTGTCACCCAATGATGTTCAGCAGTTCAAAACCTACCTTAAATTAATCTGGCATTAGATGCCAAGTACCTCCCTGAAGCTAAAGCCAACTAAGATCCAAGCTCCAGAGAACCACGGATAGCAGGGCAATCCAATGTGAACTTTGTACATTTCAGTCTTCCACTGACAATCAATGCAAAATCACTTGAACTGATCTTTGACACGGACTTCACCATCAAAGAAAACATCAACAAGAATACCAAGACAGCAATGTACCAATGGTCACATCTGAAAATAGTTAAAAAGCTCCTTTCATAGACTGATTTCATAACAATAGTGCTAGCCCTGGCACTATCACACCATGATGGATGCAATGCTGTGCTCAACAGCCTACCTGGGACACTCTTGTAATCCTTTGAGGGACCCTAAGTGCCACGGAATGTCTCATCAAGTGCCACAAAAATCAATCATATCACCCTAAAACATAAGTAACTACAGTCGAACCTCTTTTAAATACACATTATATTTACAACCAACTACATCACCTAAATGGCCACCAGAGATAACACAGTGGTTTACTTCGACAAGAAATAGCACACCTCCGGTGGACAAGACCTTAAGATGATCAAGAACATGGACAGTTGGGGGATGAACATGGCCAAAAACAAAAGAAAAAACTGGAAGGTAGGCATTTTTTGTCTACGCTCGCATGATATGTAGTAGCATCCTACTGACGTCAGAACTGCTACAACTTCAAAGAAATTCCATCTAGGAGGGTGGGAAGAGAGATGTCATGCCTTCTTTCCTAAAGGGAGGAAGAGTTGAATGGTCATGATCAGGATGCTAGAACCCCGAAGCAATATCTCCAGGTCAACAGCTGAGACAGTGGACACCACTTGCTATCCAAAAGACTGGATAAGAATTGGGGGGAGTGAAAGCAGAGTGAAGGACAGTGTAGTGCAGTGAGAAGCAAGCTCCCATAGAAGCAGAAGAACAAACGTATCATTGAAGAAACTCATACTAAGGTCCAGACTGGTTCAAATTACGGGATGCCTCACCAAATTCTCTGCAACCAAGAACAAAACACCTGGGCCCTCCCTCGTGTGTGGTGTCACCCACACGTGACCTCTCATGTGAATCTGGTCTTTCATCTGTCCCTGATGTGTTCTGCCTCTGATCTGTCTTATTAATCTTGCATTTTGCCTGTCCCTATCCTGCTGTTTGGTGTGAGCATTCAATTTTTTTTCTGGCATCTCCTCTGCTCCTGGTCTCTCTCGCACCACTGCCCTCTTCTCTGTTCATAGCCTGATCCATGACTTTGGACTATCTTCTGTCTAGGCCGCCACTCTGACCAGCCCTTTCATCTGTTCCTGGCTTCTCATCTTCCATTCACGAAGTGCTTCTCCTTGGTCCATATAGTCGTGCATCTCCATCCTTGGATGTGCCACAGTCCTTGGTCTCTTCTGTCACTGCATCTGATCTCTACTCTGCCTCTGGTCTATTCAAACTCAAGCCTCTTCTCTCTTCCTAGACTCCTCCACACCTGAAAACTAGCTCCTCTGCCTACTGTCGTATCCGTGCCCGTTCTTACTGCCGTATTTCTAGTCTCAATGAAGCCTTCTCTCTCCTATTTCTAAATCCCTTTGTAGAATGACCTCGTCTCTGCCTCAGTCGTTTTTAGTGTTTTTCAAAATCAGCCTTAAAATGAAAAACTGCAGAATCCCTCAGACGCTCGCAGCAAGCACCGACAGGAACGCCTGCCGGAAGAGGTGTGTGCTTTGCAAAGCAGCTCACACAGTTTCAGCTAGGTGCTTTCATAACATCGAGTAATTGAATCAGCCTGGGTGCGGCAGGCCTGTTCATGTACCCAGGTCCTTCTGACCTCATCTATTTCTCTGTAAAGATGTAAAGCAGGGAGCTGAGAAGACGGAACATTATTTGATAAGGTTTGAATTGCGGCAGCTTTAGAGGTAATCAGAAATCATTTTTAGGCAATCTTACTTCCAAAACTGTTTAAAAAGATAGCTATTGGATACTACAGTTCTGAATGGGCTCATTATTGGACGCTGTCGAAATAGCTGCTGACGTCACTGTGCAGTACAATAATAATACATGTAACACAAGTCGTTATTTAGGTTACAGAATATAGTCCCAAAAGATGGTGATGTTGGTTTGCAAGAAACCGCATTACCTGCCTTGAGCTTTAGCACAACAACTGAGGACTGGAAGAAACAACAGGATTACTTACAGTGAGGGTGTAGTAAACCCCAGGTGCCACAATGCATGTGCTCTCCTCCTGAACAAACACGTCTAAGTTAAAGGGCTCCGGGATTCGAAATTGGCCATTGCATCAAGGTTTCCAGTCAGACAAATACTGCAAACAGAAAGCAGAATTACTGCTACAAATGTTTAGATAATTCATCTCTTGTGACCCCCAACATCTGAAGGGTAGGCCAAGGGGGGCAATGTTTCCCAATCCGTGTTCCTTGAAGAAGAGGTGCAGTGCTATAGCAGAAAACTCGGCTATATTTAGTCATTGGCAGAATAAATAGCGATTTCATACTCTGGGTCCATAAATCGAACCCGCTCTACTTTAACCTCTTCGCTGCCAGGCCTTTTTTTGCCTATTTGGGGCAGTTCGCACTTAGGCCCATATTTATACTTTTTGACGCTAAACTGCGCTAACGCAGTTTAGCGTCAAAAAATTTAGCGCCGTCTAACGCCATTCTGAAGCGCCATGCGGGTGCCGTATTTATGGAATGGCGTTAGCCGGCGCAAGCAGACCGGCGCTGCCTGGTGTGCGTGGAAAAAAACCACGTAGACCAGGCAGCGCCGGCGTTGGGAAAAAATTACGTTAGGGCGTCTTAAAATGGGGCAAGTCAGGTTGAGGCAAAAAAATCGCCTCAACCCGATTTGCGCCATTTTTTTACGACGCCCAGACGCCATTTCATGACTCCTGTCTTAGTAAAGACAGGAGTCATGCCCCCTTGCCCAATGGCCATGCCCAGGGGACTTGTGTCCCCTGGGCATGGTCATTGGGCATAGTGGCATGTAGGGGGGCACAAATAAGGCCCCCCTATGCCACCCAAAAAAAATAAAAAATATAAAAAATTATACTTACCTGAACTTACCTGAATGTCCCTGGGGTGGGTCCCTCCATCCTTGGGTGTCCTCCTGGGGTGGGCAGGGGTGGCAGGGGGGGTCCCTGGGGGCAGGGGAGGGCACCTGTGGGCTCATTTTGAGCCCACAGGCCCCTTAACGCCTACCCTGACCCAGGCGTTAAAAAGAGGCGCAAATGCGGGGTTTTTTGCCCCGCCCACTCCCGGGCGTGATTTTTGCCCGGGAGTATAAATACGACGCATTTGCGTCGCCGTCATTTTTTTAGACGGGAACGCCTTCCTTGCATCTCATTAACGCAAGGAAGGCGTTCACGCAAAAAAATGACGCTATTTGCCAATACTTTGGCGCTAGACGCGTCTAACGCCAAAGTATAAATATGGCGTTAGTTTTGCGCCGAATTTGCGTCGAAAAAAACGACGCTAATTCGGCGCAAACGGAGTATAAATACGGGCCTTAGACCCTCATAACTTTTTGCCCACATAAGCTACCCACACCAAATTTGCGTCCTTTTTTTCCAACATCCTAGGGATCCTAGAGGTACCCAGAGTTTGTGGGTTCCCCTGAAGGAAATAAATTAGCCAAAATACAGCGAACATTTTGTTTGTTTAAAAAAAAAAGGGAAAAAAGAGCTGCAAAAGAAGGCTTGTGTTTTTTCCCCTGAAAATAGCATCAACAAAGGGTTTGTGGTGCTAAAATGACCAGTTTCCCAGCTTTCAGGAACAGGCAGACTTGAATCAGAAAACCACATTTTTCAACACAATTTTGGCATTTTACTGGGACATACCAATTTTTACGATTTTTTGTGCTTTCAGCCTCCTTCCAGTTAGTGACAAAAATGGGTATGAAACCAATGCTGGATACTAGAAAGTTGAACATGTCTAAAACGTAGACAAAATTCTGAATTCAGCAATGGGTCATTTGTGTAGATCCTACAAGGGTTTCCTACAGAAAATAACAGCTGAAATAAAACAATATTGAGGTGAAAAAAACAGCAATTTTTCTCCACGTTTTACTCTGTAACTATTTCCTGCGATGTCTGATTTTCTAAAGCAATATACCGTTATGTCTGCTGGACTCTTCCTGTTGTGTGGATATATAGGGCTCATAGGTTCATCAAGAACCCTAGGTACTCAGAGGCAATAAATGAGCTGCACCTTGCATTGGGTTTTCATTCTATACCGGGGATACAGCAATTAATTTGCTGAAATATAAAGAGTGAAAAATAGGTATCAAGAAAACCGTTGTATTTCCAAAATGGGCACAAGATAAGGTGTTGAGAAGCAGTGGTTATTTGCACTTCTCTGAATTCCGGGGTGCCCATACTAGCATGTGAATTACAGGGCATTTCTCAAATAGACGTCTTTTTTACACACTATCTTACATTTGGAAAGAAAAAATGTAGAGACAGACAAGGGGGCAATAACACTTGTTTTGCCATTCTGTGTTCCTCCAAGTCTCCCGATAAAATGGTACCTCACTTGCCTGGGTAGGCATAATTCTCGCAACAGGAAACGCAACATGGACACATCACTGTTTTACAATGAAAACTGACGTGTTTTTTGCTATGTGGATTGTCGCCTCTAGCTCAGCTGGCACCTGGGAAACCTACCAAACCTGTGCATTTTTGAAAACTAGACACCTAGGGGAATCCAAGATGGGGTGACTTGTGGGGCTCTCACAGGTTCAGTGACAGAAAGTTCTGGAATCTGAGGGGACCCACAAATTTCCTTCTACTCAGTGTTCCCCCAAGTCTCCTGATAAAAATGATACCTCACTTGTGTGGGTAGGCCTAGTGCCCGCCACAGGAAATGCCCCAAAACACAACGTGGACATATCACATTTTCCCAAAGAAAACAGAGGTGTTTTTTGCAAAGTGCCTACCTGTGGATTTTGGCCTCTAGCTCAGCTGGCACTTAGAGAAACCTACCAAACCTGTGCATTTTTTCAAACTAGACACCTAGGGGAATCCAAGGTAGGGTGACTTGTGGGGCTCCCACCAGGTTCTGTTACCCAGAACCCTTTGCAAACTTCAAAATGTGGCTAAAAAAACACTTTTTCCTCACATTTCGTTGACAGAAAGTTCTGGAATCTGAGAGGAGCCACAAATTTCCTTCCACCCAGTGTTTCCTCAAGTCTCCTGATAAAAATGGTACCTCACTTGTGTGGGTAGGCCTTGTGCTCGCAACAGGAAATGCCCCAAAACACTATCTGGACACATCAAAATTATCAAATACAAAACTACCTGTTTTTGCGGGGGTGGTGGGGGGGCATCTGCATTTTTAGTCCTTTGCTCAGCAGCCATCTAGAGAAACCTACCAAACCCAGACATTTCTGTTAAACTAGACACCCGAGGGAGTCCAGGGAGGTGTGACTTGCGTGGATCCCCCAATGTTTTCTTACCCAGAATCCTCAGCAAACCTCAAATTTAACAAAAAATCACATTTTTCCCACATTTCTATGTGGGATCACCGCACCGGGAAAACTTTCCTACCAACCAATTTTCACCTCAGTCTCCCGGTAAAAATGATAACTCACTTGTGTAGGTGGGCCAAGTGCTTGGGACAGGGAAGAGCCAAAAACATGTAGAAACCAAAGTGGGTCCAAAAGGGCAGATTGAAAAAAAAAATGTTTAGGCTGACAAGTGCAGCAGAATTTTTATCGGTATAGATGAGACAATGCTGGGTGGTAGGAATTTTGTGGATTCCAGCAGATTCCGGAAGGTTCCATCACAAAAATGTGGGAGAAATGTGTGATTTCCAGCAAAGTTGGAGGTTTGCAGGGTTTTGTGGGTAAGGAAATGGTTTGGGGGGCATGTGAAGCACACCACCCTGGAATCAACCAGATGTTTAGTTTTCAGATGTGTCTAGGTCTTGTGGATTTTTCTACATGGCAGCGCCCCAAAGTAAAAAAAAGTGCAGCCCTCACCATTCCATGTGGGACGTTTTTGAGAGTTACCAAGCTCTCATGGCTCAAATGTAAAACAAAAACCAAAACTAATCAAATGTCCTCTTGCTTGGGTGCGGGGGAGATCTGAAAGACTGTTAGCCTCTTCAGTTCGGGTGGGGGCATAACCAGGCCCCTACTGGTTGGTAGCCACCACCCCACAATGTTTTTTTAATTTTCTTTATTCCCTGGCATCTAGTAGACTTTCTGTCCCCCAGGTGTGTGGATCGGGGGTAATTGCCCAATCTGCCCACTGGTGGTCAGAACAACTTTGGCCCCATTTATCTGGGGTGGGGGTATGGCCATACCCCCAACCTATTATTTTGGAGAAAAAAAATCTTCTGTGGTCTCTGGTGGGCTTTCTGCCCCCCTAGGGGGCAGATGGGCCTTCCAAAAATAGGCCAATCTGCCCCAACGGGGGGTAGTGATGGCCAACATTATGACCCTTGCCCAAGAGGCTGCCCCCCAAACAAAACACACACACACCAACCAATGGTGTCTAGAGGTTTCTGCCCCCCCCCCCTTGAGGGCAGATTGGCCTAGCAAAAATAGGCAGGGGGTCAGAAATGGCCTAAATACAATTTGCCCCCCCCAGGGGAGTCTAAAGGGTCGCTCCCCATATATAAAAACATATAGTAAATAAAAAAATATATATATCCCTGGTGTCTAGAGGTTTCTCCCCCCGGGGGGAGATCTGCCTAATTACATTAGGCCGATCTGCCTCCAGGGGGGACAGAAAAGGCCTAAAAATATTTTGCCCCCCTTCGGGAGCGGCCCCTGCCAAAGGGGCCTCTCCCCTTATGCGTTAGTATAACAAAAAAAAAAATCACTTGTGTCTTGTGGTTTCTGCCCCCAGGGTGGGGAGAAATGGCCTAAAACATAATTTGGCCCCCTGGGAGCAACCCTTCCCTAAGGGGTCGCTACCTACACATAAAAAAATAAAAATGAAAAAAAAAATGTATCCCCGGTGTCTAGTGTTTTTTTGCCCCTCCTGGGGGCAGAAATGGCCTAAAAATAATTTGACCACCTGGGAGCGACACTTGCCTAAGGGGTCGGTCCCCTTATGCGCAACTATGATTAAAATAAATAATCCCTGCTGTCTAGTGCTTTCTTCCCCCACGAAGGGCAGAAATGGCCTAAAAATAGTTTGTCCCCCGGGAGCAACCCTTGCCTAAGGGGTCACTCCCCTCACATAAAAAAATAAAAATGAAAAAAAAAGAATCCCTGGTGTCTAGTGGTTTTCTGCACCCCCACCCTCCCAGGGGCCGAAATGGCCTAAAAATCATTTGCCCCCCTGCGGAGTGGCCCTTGCCCAAGGGACCACTCCCCTTATTGAAATTTACACACACAAAAAAAATCCCCGATCGCAAAATGCTGTGAGAGACAAGAAAGGAAAGGAAAAGTCTTTCCTTTCCTTTTTTGTCTCTCCCGCCCCACCTCCCGGTCAGAAGAGAAATGCAAAAGCATTTCTCTTCCGGGATCGCGCTGGAAGCACGCTTGCAGCACGATCTGAGGTGACCTCTGATGAGGTCAGCGCGTGATTTGCACTGGAGGGGGTTGGGGTGGAAGGGGAAACGATTCCCCTTCCATTCCCGACTGGGGGGTGTGGGAGGGACTCCCACAGGGGGAGCGCTAGTGGGCAGTGTGCAGGACGAGCTGGTCTCATCCCAAGCACATCTGAACCGTGTGCCTGGACCAGACCAGCTCGTCCCAGGCACCCTTGGGGTTAAAGAAAACGTCACAGGAAATACGCCATAAACATCAAATTAAGCATACCATGATCAATGCGAACGTCAAAATCCACACCAGTTTATTAAGAAGTTAAAGGTTTATTTCCCTATATTAACAACGCTAAAGTCACAAAAATAATTCTCATACTCAAATGATACATGTAAAGAAACAATAAAGGCTGATATAATTGGCGTATGAATCTAAGCTTAATCAAGGCAAATAGACATAATACCTCAATGAATAATACACAAAACCATAGCAATAGAATCTGGGTAAGAAAAATTGAATACATTGGAATAACAAATGAAAAGAATCAATGATCATTCATGTGTATGAGAGTAACACCTCACTAACCACTAATCAGCATCGACATGTTGGACTTCATGTGAAAGAATTTAGTAACATGAATTTAGAAAACATCTAACTAAGGTGGTATCTAAAAACAGCAGCAGTATTATAATATTAGAAGTTGGTACCTGAAGGATCCTGACCATTCAACATAAAGGTCCATTTATTTCCAAACAAAAACACATGTCTACATTCACTTGTTCCCATGTACACACTATCTACACTAGACTCCGGCCTGTATATACAAAGCTTTCCTACATGTAATACATCTAAGGTCAGCTTAGTAATGTCAATGTATGCATGATCAGTTCCAGGACTTCGTAAAACTAATCCCTTATCTATCTTAGCTTTAATTGCTCTTCTCCTATCCTCTATGTCATCTAAAAAAAACTTTTCTCTACAGGTGTAAGTAAACAGGTCAAGTTATTCCAAAGGGCGAAAGCGGTTACAAAGATTAATGTAGGCTCAAAGAGACCCTTTACTATCTCTATGTTGTGATCCCTAGCAATCTTATTGAGATCTTTAATAATAGGTAAAAAAGAAAACACAATGTCTACGTTGAGTAGAAATATTGAATATGCTCTTGGCTATAGAATTGTGTTGGTAAAAGACTACAACTTATGGCATAAGTAAGGGGTAAACTATGATAGGCAATTCACTCCTCAACAGAGGCTGGAATCTGCTTGCAGACTTAACAATCTTTCGCATTCATTACATCAACATTCTCACGCAATAAGCGATAGAAGACATTAGAAGAAAGTTCTTCCTCTTCGGGTAAGTATCTCTCATCTATTTTAAATCTATCTGTTGCTGAAAGAGTAGGAATTGATTTTGAAGGAGTAACAGTTGTAGTTGTAGCTATGATATGGTGGTCTCCATTCGAATCAAAGGCAATCACACTCACAATTAATAACAAGTACTATTGCACATACAATTGCCAAACCAATACCTATAAATTTACAATGACTATTCTTAGTGTGTTGATTACTAAAGTTTCCCATGGTCTGTAAAGAATCAAAAAGTAAAAGCAAAAACAAAATATGGCTATGCAGCAAAAATCAAAAACAAAACAAAAGACAAAAATTTCCAAAATCTTCAACTTTCAATCTTCGATCTTCAAATTCAATCCCTCTTTTTTTTCATTTTTTTTTCAAAAGTTCATTCACACTATCAAGACCCTTTATCAAAGTTTGGTAGAAATTGACAAAATCAGTTTAGCAGCTTGTCAAGTTAGGTTATCAAAATTAGCCCATTCAGAACAGGAATATCTCTTATTGGCAACTCTTTTCCTTTTCAATCTCCGACCACCATTAGCTTCTCCTTCACTCAGCTCTTCTTCTCTGTTCAACTCGTTTTCTTCCTGAATTGGTGGTACTACGTTGATCTTCCCTGCTTCTGAGCTCTTCTCCAGCCAGTTATCACTTTTTAGTGGTTTTCTCAATGCTCTTTTTCAGAATTGAACTCAAACTCTTCTACTTTGATGTGCCCCCAACAGATTCAGGAGGAATTCCCTTTCCATTGGGGTCAGTCACTTGTTCAGTCTGGTTTGTCAGACCACCTGCTTCTGAGGACACCTTCCTCTGAGCAGGTCTTCTCTCAACCGGTACATTCTCTCTTGTTCTCCTTGGACCAGTTATTTTACTGTTTCATTTGAGAATGATTCACCCTCATCTTCCAGGATACTTTCCACTTTCTCTGACAAAGGAGTGTGTAATTCGACTGGAGCTACTCCAGGTGCAGCCTCCAGCTCTTCTCTAACTCTTTCTTGACCTGGAATACGATTAGGTGCAGGTAATCTCAACAGCTCTTCTTCTTGCTCTGATGGACTATTTACTTTCCAAGTATGACTTGCATGAATCTAGTTCTCAAGTCCTGCATACTTCACAGCTGTATTTGTGATTATTATCACCTGATAGGGTCCCTTCTACCTTGGCTCCAAGCACGATTTCCTCACATGCTTATGAATAACAACCCAATCACCAGCCATGAGGTTGTGTCCTTGGCCTTGAGATGGTTGAAGTGTGCTAGCTTCCACCTGATGAGAGAAAGGTCGCACTACATCAGCTAGACCCTTGCAGTAGTCTTACACCATATCATCTGTAATGTTTACAAGAGCATTTATAGGTACAGCTGGTAATCTCATAGCTCTTCCCATGAGGATTTCATGGAGGGACAGTCCTGTTTTCTTGTCAGGAGTGCTTCTCAATGACATTAGAACCAACGGCAAAGCATCTGGCCATTCCAAATCTGTGGATGCATACATTTTTGCCAATCTCGATTTCAGAGTTCCATTCATCCGTTCTACGACTCCTGAGGCTTCTGGGTGGTCACTACAATGGAGCTTCTTTTCAATGCTTAAAGCTGCACATAGCAACTTAATCATTTCATTGCTGAAGTGGCTTCCCCTGTCTGATTCCCAAGAGACCGGAAAACTGAAACGTGGAATTAACTCTCTAAGTAGTAACTTTGCAACAGTCAGGTTAACATTTCTCCTTGTAGGATAAGCCTCAATCCAGTGACTGAAAATACACACAATCACCAACGCATATTTCAAACCAGCACATGCAGGCATGTCATTGAATTCAATCTGCATATTGCTAAATGGTCCTCCTACCATGACAATATGTCCCATATTGTCCCTTTGCCAACATTCATTTATTGACAAATAATGCATCTATGGCAAATTGCTTCAGCAACCTGTCTAAACTTTGGATTGAACCAATGCTGTATGAAACTGCAGACCATAGCATCTCTCCCTAAGTGAGGTTATCCATGATAGTATCTAGCCATTTGAGTAAGTAGACTATTTGGCAGAACTACCTTCCCTTCTCCTGTCATCCAGATATCATCATCCCTCTGGACACATTTAAACTTCTGCCATTCTCTGCGTTCCTCTTTGGGAACATTCTCATGTAGAGCCTTTAGCTCTTCCAAAGTATCAATGATTTGCATAGTAAAACTCGTATAGACTTCTTTATTTTCAGGCAACAATTCCCAGTTTCCTTTGAAGGATATGCCATTCAAGGCGCAAAACTTTGCGACTTGATCTGCATGCGACTTGATCTGCATATGCATTTCCTAATGACATGTAATCTTGTGATCCCTGATGTACACTGCAGTTCTCCACAGCAACTTTCTCGGGATTTTGAATAGCTTGTAACAACTCATGAATTCTTTCACTATTTCTTATTGGTGAACCAGAAGAAGTTAGGAGCCTATCTGTGACCAAATCTGGCCAAAGTCATGCACAATGCCGAATCCATATTGACTATCTGTGTAAATTGTCACTTTCATCTGATTTGAAATATGGCTGGCTCTAGAAAGAGCAACTAGTTCCACTTGTGCAGAAAATACTCATCAAAGCTATGAATCTTCCAGTATGCCCGTAATAGTACATACTGCAAATCCTGCTCTCAATATGCCCACATTATCTCTCAGGCATGAACCATCAACAAAAATAATTTGATCATTCTCTACCAGGCAGGTGTCTCTAATGTCTGCTCTGGGTTTTGTGCCTAACTCTGTAATTTCCAGACAATCATGTTCTGTATCATCCAATTTATCTGAACCAATGTTTACAAAGTGATTGCTGGGCTAACCACTGTACATCTTTTAATTTGACATTTGGAGACTCCAAGATTGCTGTCTCATATCTGATTAGCCTTGAGCTGTTCAGATATTGCGTTTTAGACCTGGTAAGCAAAATCTCAATAGAGTGAGGTACCATTAATGTAAGGGGAAAACCCATCACTATGCTCTTGCTCTGAACGAGGCTCTGCTTAACTGCGGCAACAGATCGCAAAGAACCAGGTAAAGCTGCTGTGACCGGATCCAAAGTAGCTGAAAAATATACTACTGGGCGATTTACACCACCATGAGTCTGAGTCAAAAGAGACAAAGAACATGCATCACGTTCATGACAAAACAACAAGAAAGAGTTGGTGTAGTCAGGTATATCTTAAGCTGGAGCTTGACACAAACTTTCTTTCAGATCAGTAAATGCTTTCATACAAGCTGCATCCAATATTATAGGATCAGAAACATCTTTATGAGTCAGCTTCTGTAATGGTTTTGAAAGAACTGAAAAATTCAGAATCCACTGGTGATAGTAACCAACCATTCCTAGAAACATCCTCACATTTGTTTGTGTACTTGGTACTTTCATCTGCAAAATTGTAGCTACTCTCTCTCAAAATTCTCCTAGTTCCTTTCTCAATCAGATGACCCAAATATTTCACTTCTTTTTGACAATACTGCAATTTAGCAGGGGACACTTTATGTCCATTGTCCCCCAAGAAATTAAATAAAGCGATTCTGTCATATTTACAACCTTCTTTTGTCTTTTATGCGATCAGTAGATCATCAATGTATTGCACCAATATCGATTGGTAAGACATGACTAATGACTCCAAATTATTTTTCAAGATCTGGTTGAAGATGGACGGTGACTCTAAAAACCCTTGTGGAATTCTACATTAGTAGACCTTGCTCAGAAATTTAAAACAAGAGAGATATCTGCTGTCCTCATGAAGAGGCTCGGAAAAGAACGCTTGACATAGGTCTAGCACAGTAAACCATTCAGCATTACATGCAATCTGAAATATTACGACAGCTGGGTTTAGAACAACTGAACAAAACTTAATCACTATGACATTTATTTTCCTCAGATCCTGTACAAGACAAAGTTTCCCACATGATTTCTGTAAACCAACTATTGATGAATTACACGGCCTACTCAACACTTCTTTCAGAATTCCTTTCTCCACAAACTGCTCTATCAAAGGTTTTACACCATCGATTGCTTCAATTGTCATTGGATATTGTGGAGTCTGAGGGAAAACTACATTAGGCTTCACTGCTACTCTGACTGGTTCTACTCCTTTAGTCAACCCAATGTCCTTTCCTGAAAGATCCCAAACTACAGACTTAATAGTCTTCTGCCAATCTACATGAAGATTCTTCACTTCAAAAACTGAAAAGAAACTGATCAAAGGAGCTTCTTCAATTTCCGGCTCATCAAAACTAATCAAAGGAAATTCCTCAGACACCATCTCATCACTGACAGTAAGTGTTGAGTCTTCTTAATCATCACTGTTTGTCTGAATTTCAATTCCCCTCGCCTGAAAAGGTCATTGAACATCTTGTCTTCCACAATAAATATTTTCCCTGTAGTGACACTGGACTATAATCATCAACCACAGACTTGTGCAAACCCTTAAAATTACCAATTTTAACCAAAACTGGCTCTGTAATGGGGTTCGTCAAATTTGATTTGCAACTCCCGCAATCTGAATGGTTTTTCCTGATAAGGGTAAATCTGGAATCTCTGCTGATCTCACTGTTGAGCGTGTAGCTCCTGTATCAACCAGAAAATAAACTTTGTGACCATGCATCTTTCCTTTGCATAAGGACCTTTCTGAGCCACTTCCAATGTATCAGCCATCACACATTATTATCTAAACTATCTGACAATCATACATCATTTATTCTATTCTCACTATGTAAAGGAAATTGGTGAACTGCATTATTACTATTACTCTGATTTATTTTCCTACCTGTGATCACCTGAGAAAGTCCATAGTACTCTGTGGTATTTGCAATTCTCTAGGCATTTGAATTTGTTGTGCAGGCACCATCTGCACATGTAGCTGCATCTGCTGTAACTGAGGTAATTGTACTTGTTGTACCTGCGGTTGTACACTTTGCACATGCTGCACAGGTTGTAAAGGTTGGAAACCCTGCTTCGGATTTACATTATTCTGGAAATTCAGAATTTGACCTCTCATTCTTGGTCCTCTCATATTCTGAAAAGCATTGACACCATTCACCTGTTGAACAACACCTCCTTATTTTAACATTGGACACTGTCTTTTTCAATGCCCGATTCCACCACAAACAAGACAAGGTAACATTCTTTTTTTACCTGTTGCTCTCCTTGCATCATCAGAGAACTCAAATCTACACCTCGATTGACAATTGGAAGTGTCATTCCACCACGACTTCTACCTCTGCCTCCATTCTGAAACATACCTTGATTCTGAAACATGCAATTTCCCTGCTGCTGCTGAGGCTGAAAACGTCCCTGAATCCCTGTCTATGCAGCTTTGATCTGCATCACCATTGTTTTCTCTTTCAACCTTTTCTATTTCAATTCAATCTCATCACTACAGTATTTCATATACTGCAGCACCTCATCAATCGTCTTTGCTTGCCAGCAAATCAAATGACTCTTAATCATCTGGCTAATTTCTAGTCTCAGTCCTTCAACAAACCTGAACACAAAATTAATCATGTCTGTCGGCTCAATTATGTCTGTACCACTGTAATGTTTAAATGCTTTAAACAACCTCTCATAGTATGCATGAATCAATTCTTTCACCTCTTGAGTTGTTCTATCTACGCATTGCCAATCAATATTGTTCGGCACAATTCTCATTTTCAGGAATTCAATGACCTTACAGAAATACTTCATTACTTCAAGAGATGGTGCACCAGTTGACGGATCTCTTTGCGGCTCACTTGTTGGCCAATCTACACTCCTCCTGCATTCGATCCACAAATCGGCTGGAACAACTATCTCCAAAAAAGTGTTTAAATCTCTCTCTGAAAGGCATTTTGCAAGTTTTACAATCTGTTTGCTGGTACTATTCCACTGGTTTCTCCCTCAACCTGGGATAGTCATTTGTAAATGGCAAGATATCACTTCTGCTCCAAGGGACAAGTACAAAATTCCCTCCTGGAATCTCTCTCATTGGTAAAACTTTTACTGGCTCTTGTGATTCATCTATAGGAATTGTATCTGAACCTTTCCTCGACCTTACTCTTTTCTTGACCAATCTGCCTTCCTATTTTTCTAAGGCTCTCCAAATTTGTAATCTCTCAAGTATTTCTCTAAGATGTGTTTTCATCCCTGCAGACATCATGCATTCAGAATCTTCAGCTTCTAGATTAAATCTATAATTTCTGTTCAGGCTTTTTGTTTTCATGAATTCTATCTAATATATGTCTGCTAACTCTTGGAATTTCTGATGCACTTCAGCTGCTCCATCTGTAAGTAATGGACACAAATATCTAAATTCAGCTTCAGTATATGACTCCAGTCTGTTTACTCCCATTCTTCCTTCCAGAAGCTCACCGGCTTCCATTGACAATCTTGTTTTATTTATGTACTCCTTTCCCTTGAACTGGCTCTCTGGGACACTTTTGAACTGACTTTCTGGAATGTTAGAAACACTTTATTCTTCTAACCACCTTGTTAATTACTGTGCAGTCAAACCCTGTAATGCAATATTACCAGGTTGTACACTCAGTAACTGCTGTTGCATTGGGCTCATGCGCTGAAGTGTTACATTTTTTAACTCAGGACCGTTACCTAATCCATCCATTTCAGAACTTCTTATAGAGTTAAATCTAATAATGACCTTGATCCATTTGGAGTCTGTCTTATAGGGGACATCAACCTAGTGTTTTCATTCTGATTTTGAACTCCTTTATTTTCTTCGCTTCTTTTGCCCTGAGCATATAAATGCACAAGTGGACCAAATGTAATTGGTACTGATATTGCATCTTGGCTCCTGGTTTCTACATTCTGAGAATACTCCACTCCTGCATTCAGCATTTGCCGCAGTAACAACGGAGTGGGCTATGTCTGAACCAACACAGACTCTTGTGAATTTTGACCTGAACATACTACTAGATTTGTAGTTGTGTTCACAATCAGTACATCTGGATAAATCCTAGGAACATTAATCCGTGGCAGCTGTCTATTGTCAGTTAACTGATTGAAGCTGCTCTGCATCGGTATTTGCAGTGAAAGATTAGTCTGTATGGAGCTCTGGTTCATATTAGGATTAACCTGTATGGAACTCTCAGTCATGTTATGGTTACTCTGTACTGGGCTCTCTGTCACTGCAACTGGTATCGGTGCAGTAGGATTTGTACCAATAGTACTCAAACCTTCTTGACCCACAAAAGGTGGCGGACGATTTCTCAAAATCTGTGTAATAACTTCATCCTCGTCTGATTCCTTATCATTAATCAAAGACCTTTTAGGTTCTATCTATGTCTGCTCTTCAATAGTTGAAGAGGAACTCTTTTTAGATTTCTTTGAAACTTTCTTACTGTCTTCAGTCACAACCTAACACCTTGTAAAGTATTGAGTCTCCACTGTCTCTGCTCACTGTCCCACCTAGCTTCTGGTAGTGACTTTTCTTATCTCCTCATTTTTCTCTCAAATGTCAATGCTTGTTGTTGTCTAGTTACTAGCTACCAGATTGCTAATGCTGTGAACTGAGCTGGTCTTGGTGGAGGAATTAAAAAACACTCAAAACAAATGCAAAATTAATTGTCAGCACTTCATCATAACCAATAATAATAACAAATTTGTCTACTTACATTAGGTAGGGTATTACAATAGCTTCAGGATCCTTACGAAATTTCACTGACAGCTTTCACTCTTGCAGCTATTCTTCATACGAAGTACCCCAGATTCGCAAGCAAAATTCAAATCTGCAAATTTCACTCTCAACTGATCAATGGATACCGTCCTGGTGCACATAGGACTCGCCAAAATCTCAGTCGAAAAATTCAAACACTCAACTTAACTCACAAACTCGACTTACCAACCATGCCCGATTGGTCTACTAAAAGGGCAAATCATAACAAAAACCAAGTGTCTCCATACACTTTTAATATTCTACGGAGTCTTAGCCCTACCCTGTAAGGTTCGTATACCAACAACCACGTGGACTATTTTTCAGAGCACCAAGTGCCACACACATGTGAAGTTCGCCGACTTCCCTACTCTCACACTTCAGAGTACGCCAACTCTTTCATTAACATTATCTTTTTCTGGAGTACGCCAACTCCCCTAAATTCTCACAAATTAGCTAAAGCTGTGCAAGTGCATAATCTTCTCCCATTCAATCTAAAAACAGAACGCTAAGAACATTCCCTATCAACCTAGACAGACCCCAAGAACCGGGGAAAGTCACTTTGGACATTTAGGAACTCATTTTTATCTAAAATGGACAACATCTTCAAAAACAATAATCAAAACACACAAATCAATTTACACTACTTATGATGCAATCAATGACATCACTTAAAGAGATACTAACCATCCTATGTTACCAAAACTGCTTAAGCAGAAAATTAGGCTATATTTTAGTTATGGTGGACTAGATAGCCCTTTTCATACTCTGGGTTGATTAACCGAACCGAATCTGCTTTAAAGAAAATGGTCCAGGAAATATGCCATAAACATAAAATGAAGCATACCATAATCAATTTGAACGTCAATAATCACAACTGTTTATTAAGAAGTTAAAGGTGTATTTCCCTATATTAACAATGCTAAAGTCACAAAAATAATTCTCAAACTCAAATGATGCATGGAAAGAAACAATAAAGGCTGATATAGTCGGCGTATGAATCTAGGCTTAATAAATGCGAATAGACATAATACCTCAATGGATAATACACAAAACCATATCAATAGAATCTGAACAAGAGCAATTGAATACATTGGAATAACAAACAAAAGGAATCAATGAATTCATGTGTATGAGAGTAACACCTCACTAACCACTAATTAGCATTGGCATGTTGGACTTTATGTAAAATAATTTTGTAACATGAATTAAGAATATATCTAGCTAAGGCGCTATCAAAAATAGCAGCAGTATTACAATATTAGCAGTTGGTACCTGAAAAACAAAAGACAAATAACAATACACAGTTCATACATTTACCCAATCTCTAAGGTATTCAGCAACAATGTATACTTCATCAGCGGGACCGCAACATCAGACATCGGCATCAGAACAGGAACAAGGTGAGGGGATATGGTTTAGAGTTTGGACTATAAGATTACTAAACCATCAAAGCATTTGTTCAGTAACAAACAGAAATAGTAAACTCAGAAAAAAATAAAACTCCAGTATGTCAGTACACTAACTAGCAAAGCATGAAATTTCAAAGTGACAGATCATAAGAAGTAAGATCTCTGGAACTTATGATACAAGAGTACGGACATCCAAAAAGAATCTGGACAAAAGAATGACACCGACCCAATGGTGACTGAACATTAAATTAAACTTGTTAAATTCTTGTGATTGGTTAGAACATAAGGTGAGAAAATTATGTCCAATCAGAACATTAACAGATATCAAATTACATAAAATGTTAGCTCTAAGCATCCTCTTCTCCAGTTGCATCTGTGGACCCACTGTTTGGCACCTTCCGAATACACTGCCACAGGATAGTGATTACAAAATATGGAAATATTTTCACCTCGCACCATTGGGGAGGAGGGCACAGAAACACAAACCCGTGGCTGTGTGTAAAAGGTGCTTTATTGGAACAGGTGCACTTACAAACAATTCTCCTCGGCCTTTGCCTTACAAAACTAAAGCCTCACTAGACATCAAGTTCACCTAAGCACCATCCTCCCCCCTCCCCTACCCCAACCTCCCCCCTCCCTGCCAAGTTCTCCTGCCACCCCTCTCAAGTCTTGTGTATCTACTTCTCAATCCTGTCCGTTTGTTGTCATCTGGACCCTGTCAATCTTCCTTCCTGCCCGTCGCGACCTGCTGCTGTACCCCCCCTACTATCCCAAATTGCCCATCCATCCTGCCCATCCGCACATGTTTAGTTGGCTGCAAACTCTAATCACCGCCACCAGAAAAAGCCTCCTGGGTTTTTTCTGCCCCCCCCACCGCTCATGGGCTTCCCTCCGCCCCCCACCGCTTATGTCTCCCGAAACAACGCCTTCAAGGAATCCTTCAATTGCAATAAGTAAAGCTCCATCCCCACAAACGACAAATGAACCCCGTCGTCACGAAAAAATTCTACATCTTCAAATCGGAGGTCCCTGTGCTCAAGGAAAGTAATGCCCCTGTCTGTGCAGAAAAGCCGTAGCTCCTTGTTAAGTTTTCGCCTCGCTCTCTCCACTGCCCCTGGCTTCCTCGCCCCCCCTCCAGAACCGACGCGGAACAAAACCAGTAAACAGTATGTGGGAACCGCTCCACTGCGACCTGATAATCAACAAATCCTTTTTTATCGCCTTCAACAAGTCCAAGCCTGTCCTCCTGACCATATCGTTCACCCCCACATGCAAGCACAACACATCCGGGCAGGGACCCCCCCCCACGTATCCCCTTCAAGCGTGAAAGCAGCTCATCCCAATGCATACCACCCTTGCCAAACCACCTAACATGGTACCGCCGTAAGTCGAACCCCAAATTCTCCCCCAATGCAGTCCGCTGAGCCTGGCGATGAGCCCATTTAACGAAAGAATGACCGACTATCCAAATACGCACTAACACATCCTCTGGGCCAGCCATCATACCTGCAAAAAGAAAAATGGTAATTAGAGCGCGCTCCCTGCGCGATTCCCTGCCGCCTGACATATCTCCTAAAGCAGTCAGATCTCCACTGTCCCAGCGACATAAAAGCCTCCCTCGACCAACCCTGCCTCGGTCGCTACCATGATGCGAAATGAATGTGTACCAAAAAGAGAGGGGTCCTCGCCCAATGAGACCAGCCCTTTGCGAAGCACCGCCAAAAGCTGGGCTGCCGTGACCCTGCTACCATCCCCATGTTGAAAAACCGGCCCAATGCTGGGTTCGGCCTGCTGGCGCCATTGCTGTCCCAATGCAAGCGGGCATATGATGGACACTGGGTACCGCCTCAGAAAAACTAATACACCAATTGCCCTCTGATCTGTCTTGGAGCTGCTAATGTGCACTGCTATGCCCCGTACAGACAGCTGTACCTCCCCCTAGCACAGGCCTGTTTTACGGGAAGACCCAAGCAACTCGGAAACCCGAAAAGCCCCCAAAAACATCCAGGACATGAGTGTCCGGAAAAGCAGGGCCTCCCCGCTAGAAAAGCATACCTCGCTTAATACTCGTACCAATGCCTTCAACAAAGGCAACAACAGGGGGAGCCGGTGCCTACCCTTCGCTCCCCTTTCCCTCACCCAACCTGCCAAAATTTGCTGTCCCAGTTCCCCCGCCGTCGGTTGGTAACCCGAACAAGCACTTACCCATAAACCCCAAAGCCGCCAGCTTACCCGCTATAGTAACTCGCGACTGACCACTCTCAAACAATGTCAGTATAAATTGGACCACATCCTCAACAACATCCATCCTGGACCTCTTGCGTGCACCCGATTGTCTAAATTCCTCCCAACCCTTCACATACGCTCTACGAGTGGAGGGGGCAAGGGACTGTATTACCAGGTGAAGCATCCTCCCATGCCTATGGTCCAAAGAGTTTCTGGCATCACGGTCCTGCACAACGCTGTGCCCGTGACCAACCCATGGAATCTGTCCCACTGTGAATGAGACAAAGCATCAGCAATGTCATTGTCCACACCTGGTACATGTCGCGCCCGAAAGGAAATATCATGCTTTAAACATTGCACGACAAAAACCCGAAACAAACAAAGGATCTGGGGCTCCCTTGCCGACTGCCTGTTTACCAACTGGACCACTGCCATGTTGTCCACTCGAAACAACACCTTTTTATGCTGCAGAGCGCCTCCCCACAAACACACCGTGACCACCAGAGGAAAAAGCTCCAAAAAAGCTATGCTCCTCCCTCCACCCTTCCATGCCGCCGACCACGTCTCCGCGCACCACCGTCCCTGCCAGAAAATTCCAAATCCCGATGCCCCGGACGCATCGGAAAATATCTGCACGTCCCATTCTCACTCCTGCCAGGCCTTCAAGGGAATGCCATTAAAAGATTCCAGGAACGTCAGCCACATCCGAAGATCCTCCCGCACGCCAACTTTGAGACGCACATGGTGATGGGGCAAAGGCGTACCCGAGAGAGCCAATGCCAAGCGTCGACAGAACGTCCTACCTGCTCGAACCACTCTACATGCAAAGTTGAGATGCCCCAGCAAAACCTGTATTTCATGCACCGTGACCTTTTCTTTTCCCAACATATGTGCCGTCTTATGCAACACATCAACTTTTTTGTCCTGCGGCAAATGAGCTCTCCCCGCCACTGTATCCAATTCAATGCTGAGAAACGTCAGCGCCGTACCAGGTCCCACTGTCTTTTCGGGGGCCAAGGGGACACCAAGGTCCCCCATGAGTTGCTGAAAGATGCTTAAAACCTCCGCGCACCGCGAAGAATTAGCTTCTGCCGCAAAAAAGAAGTCATCCAGGTAATGCGTCACCTGAACGTGCCCGGACACTTCTGTGAATATCCATTGCAAGCAAGAACTGAAACATTCGAACAAGGCACACTAACTAGCGCAGCCCATGGGCAGGGCCTTGTCCACAAACCAGCACCCATCACTGTATACCCAGCAACTCAAAATCTTCTGGGTGAACCGGCAGCAAGCGAAATGCCGACTTTATGACTGTTTTTGCCATCAATGCTCTGGGGCCCAACTCGTCAACCATATCAATTGCCACATCAACGGATGCGTACGAAACCCGGGAGCACTCCTCAGGGATGAAGTCATTGACCGACGAGCCTTCTGGCCATGACAAGTGCTGAATCAGGCGGAATTGCCCCTTTCCTTCTTAGGCACGACCCCAATAGGGGATACGATAAGGTTGGATAAAGGCCACTGACAAAAGGGGCCAGCCATGCGGCCCTCTGCCACCTCCTTTTCCAGCTTCTCCCTGACCAGGCCCTTTTTTCCCTTCACTGACCGCAAATTTTCAGCCCAACGACGCAACCACGGCCCCACGTAGCCCAACCGAAATCCCTGGGAGAAACCTTGCAGCAGCAAATCCGCATCCTTCCTATATGGATAGATCCCCAGACATGCTGCCAGCTTATCTACCTTAACCGGCGTATGAGCTCTTACCTGAAGGGCCTGCGCGGAACCGCTGCTCCCTCCCGCTGGGTCCTGACTGCTCCCGTCCCCAAGCCCCCTAACTTTGACCCACCAAATTCCCTGCAGCCGTCTGGCCGGAACAGTGAATGACTGGGTGTCTCCCTGAACATTTCGAGCACTCATGCCGAAATTTACAGTATTCTCTGGAGCAAATCCCTTTGTTGGAGTCCCAACAGGGCCCTGATCTCCCGCCGCTTGAAGAGGAAGAGCCTGACTGATTGTTACCACCGTTCCCCACCCCTTGGGTGGGGCGCTCCTGAAAGGGCCGATAAGTAATGGGGAGGCCACTGGCTGTGAACACAGTCTTGCCAAACTTAGCCAGGCCCAAAGTGTGCTGCCAGAGGTTGGTATCTATTTCACCCCATTGAACATCTGAATCCGCCGCCATTCGCGCCCGGAACTCCTCATCATACTGGCGCCACGCATATCCCCCGTAATTGAGGTGGGCCTTCCGTATAATATCCATGTATTTGAACAACGCTACCGCCCGCTCCGGAAAGTGCTTGCAGTAAACGCTGGCAAAGATTAAGAAAGCCGCCGTCCAGTTTTTGATGTTCACGGGCACCCTAGGGTGCTTCGACAGCTCAAACTCCTCCTCCTTTGAACCCTCCTTCGCCCAAACCTCTCTATGCAGCAGTTTGAGCACCTCCACATACTCCCCTTTCCAAATTTTTTCCTTCGTGGACTGCATAAGATGCGCCCCCAACGGCCTTGCGGTGCCCATGTAGGGCAAACGGGCTCGCTTCGAAACTGGCTGTTCCGCCTTGTCTCCTTCCTGCTTGTCATCCTTCTACTTACTGTCTGCCTCCTCACTCCCCCATCACCTGCCGCCTGCTCCCCGCCCTCACCTTTTATCGGCTCCTGCATCGAGGTCCCCTCCGTGCCGACCCCCGCGTCCGCCACGTAAACACCTTTGGACAAGCGTGCCGCCCCCAAACCCCTTGCATCTGTCGCCTCTACTGCAACCGAAACCATGGTAACGCTTGCTCCCTCCTCACCTGCAGGCAGTGACGGTGGCCGCTCCTGTGCCTTCCGCCGCACCATCTGGACTCCTTCCAATGCCTTACCACAGGAAATTGGTTGCACCTGCACACCCTGCAAAGACTGAGACAGAGCATTAGCGGGCCCCACCCAGCCCTGCTCCCACCAAATCTCCTCATCACCATCATCCACCAGCTCTCCTTCTTCCAGGCTGGTCTCCTCGTAATCCAATACGCACTCATCCTCACGCCACAAATCATTGCCGTGGCCCAACACCTCCTGGGCCCGCAGTGGCAACTCACCCGCTGTAGTCCTGACTGCGCGTCTCATGGTCACAACCGGTTGCACCCCCGATGGGCCCGGACGCTGCTCCCACGAAGCCGCGGCGTTGGCGGGTGCAAAACCCCTGCCTCCACACCGCTCCTTGGGAGCGTCCGCAGCCAAATGCCTCCACGCCGGCAATCCTGGTGATGAGCTTCGGCCAGCCGCCCTTGGCTCCGCCTGTTCTTCTTGCCAGGGTGGCCGAGCCACCGGGTGCTCGCCTGGCACTCCCTGACCGCAACGCTTTCCCTGACAATAAAGGTCCGGCGTGCCGGCAATATCATTATCCCCTGCTGTGAAAAAACTGGACGCCTCCTCTGACCCCAAACCCCCCCAATGCCCAGACCGCGCACCTGAAAAACATAACCCCTCCCCGCTTAACTCAACCTTCCCCCGCGCACTTTTTCACCATAAACGTTGCGTGGGGCACCGCGGCGCGCAATAGGAGGCGGGGATACCCCTCTCTGACCATCCCCCACGTCCTCTGACTCCTCTCCCTCCCTCTCTGTGGCACTCCACTCCAACAAGGTGGGCCACTTGCGAGATATGGGCACTAATGGGTCAAACACCCATCTCTCTCTAAAAAGGCCCCCCCCCTCAGCTAGGGCTACCCATCCCCTGCTGAAAGTTCAAGTCTTCAGCTGCCATGACGTGTTCTGTGCTCCCAGCCCCCCTCCCTGCACCCCACTGTCCCTGTCCTGTCCTTGACATGCCCGTCCTGCACGCGATGTGCGGGGACCGCCCACACTTTGGGGTGCACCCGCATCTTCCTGGCACTCCCCCGCACATTTCCGTTCCCAGCCCTGCCCCTCCCCTTGCCCGGGAAACCCAACGAAGCCTTGAGGAAGCAGTCGGCCGTTGAGACCACGCGGCCCTGCTTC
Source organism: Pleurodeles waltl (assembly GCF_031143425.1). Taxonomy (NCBI): domain Eukaryota; kingdom Metazoa; phylum Chordata; class Amphibia; order Caudata; family Salamandridae; genus Pleurodeles; species Pleurodeles waltl. The sequence continues at coordinate 1,373,926,155 of NC_090445.1, read as the reverse complement.
CCCGGGGACACCCGCCCCCGCCCCGCCCCTGCCTCCTCACCTGTTCAGGCCGCGATCCCCTGCGCTGCCTTCCTCGCTGGGCGCACGGCAGGAAGGGCCTCCTGCCGCACAAGGTCCATGCGCCTGGCCTTTTTCAGGAGCAACAACGCTGCCTGAATGTGTTCACCCTCCATCGCGAATATGGGATCACCGCCTGCTGTACGCTGATGCACGCTCCTCCACGGACCCGAGGTCAGTAAATTCAATTACCTTTTTAATTTTTTTTTATTCTCTCCTTCCCTCCTTTTTTTTTTTAATTAAACCCAAAATCCCTTCCAATCCGAAAAAACGCCTACATTCGAAAATTCACTCCGCCAAAAAACGGGACCCACAAAATGGAGCCCCCTATATATGCCCCCCACCCACATAGCCCAAACAAAGGCCAATCTACAGCCCACGGCGCCCTTGGCTGTACCACCCTCCCCAGAGACCCCGGGGGGAGACCTCATTCTTCGGCTGATCCCCCTCCGGGACCCCATTTTTCTCAAGGGAAAAACATGTTAGAAACATAACTACAAGCAAATATGCAAATACAATAAATGAAGTCCGTAAGGCTGCGGAAATGCAGTCAGAAAACGGAACACATTAGAAACATTTAATATAGTTATCATTGCACAATGACCTTGTGTCTGCTTCTGCCTAGCACAGGGCACGAAATACTCATTTTATTTAAGCATTAATTTTTAGCAAAGAACATGCTCTTAAATAGACAGAATATTGTCATCACAATGTTAACTTAGCATTAGAAAACAAAATGCAGGCCTTTTACTTGATGGCGGCCGTTAAGTAGGTCACAATTTTCGTAAACACAATTTTATAATCAAATTAATTCATACATCAGTATTTGAGTATAATTATGTAAAGACAAAATATTTACGATAAAATATCAGCTCTCACAGCGGTATGGCCAAGGCTGTCGGCATATGCTGTATATTTCACAGCACAGGTCACTGTAATCATAGCCTTCCCTTTGACGGCCCTGCCACGCAGGCATACACGCTGGTGTAGACGGTGGGTGCACATAGGCACAGATCACTGTGATGTCGCAGGATCTCCTGCCTCATAAACGGCATAAGGGGGGCAATTGTGTTGGAGTGGTGCCTGCTGGATATCATGATGCTCTGTGGCCCGCCTCTGTTGCATCCTGTCTGAAAGAACAGAGCCAGGGAGGCTAAAGAGTACAGCTCTTACTTAGCTCACCCCAGACCCCACTTCCCACTTCCCTGCTTTAAGTACTGCTGACTGCAACCTTATTTGTAGATGCGGTACAAATATTTACATTAAAAATGTATTTTGCATTGTTTCACTTTAGCACATTAGATTATATTACTATACAAAGTAGCCTTTATTAAAGTTAGTAAACCATACCCATTTTGCCCAGACACATGTACTAATTACTCAAGAGCGATGTTAGATGTCTTGTGCCTTGAATACAAGGCCTGTATTGCTTTGGATGGATCATCCAACATTATGGTCTATTACCAATATACAAGTAAAGTTTTTGTAAATTTCCCATCCTGCGCTGATTTATTTGAAGGTGCTCTCAAATGTGCTGGTCATGGAAAAGGAGGCACAGTGAAGAAAAGTAACTGCCTGGTGTCAAGCTTGGAAGTTGGGTTTAAAAACAAGTTTCCTGATTGCACAATGTGCAATTTAGAGAATGAATGTGTGTCACATTATTTTCCCCTATCAGCCCTGAAGGAAATTTTGTTAGCGCCCCATGTAACAAATCCGTTGTCTTTTGCCTCCCATACAATCCCTTTGGTATTGGATGTAGTTGAGAAACATTATAGTCTATTAAACCGTGTACAAGAGATGTTTTTGTATACTGTCCTTCCAAAACTGAATTATTTCAAGGTGCTCTCATGTGTGATGGTCATAGAAAAGGAGGCACAATGAAAAAAAGGTAAATGTCCAAGGTCACATAGTTTAGGAAGGTGCAATCAAGGTAGGTTGTTTTTGTCAGGACCCAGCAAATAGTTTTTGCCCAGGGCCCATAAACGATTTTGACTTGCCTCCATGTGACCTGGGATTATTACACTGCCTAATTTTGGAAGAGATGGACAGGAATTGAATCCTACTTCCAGGAGCGTCTCACACGGCTTTGTCGGGGGTGCGGTGGCGCAGGGGGTGCGGAGGGGCATGGGAGAAAATTAAAGCAAAAATAAATAAACAAATCTCCTACCTGATTTGCTCCTGTGATGCTCCTCTCCCGTCGCTGCTGTAAGCACATGCTCCCAGCCTGCCCTGCGCCCACTCCTGACGGTACTCAGAGCAGCATCAGGATTGGCTGGGAGCACCCAGCCAGGGCGCTCGCAGGCAGAATGGGAGCCTGTGCAGGCTCTCTCCAGCCCAGCAACGTGTTGCTGGGTTGGAGACAGCCCTGTGCGCCTGTGTGTTTGGCCGGGCCAAGACGGCCGGCCAAACAACACATGCACTCTGAGGGGAGTGCACAGTGCACTCCCCTCAGCTCGTTACCCCCAATGCACTGCCCCTTTCACATGGAAAGGAAAATAAACAGAGCTTATTATCCTTTCCATGTAAAAGGATTTGCAGGGGTTGCTGCTGGTGGGGGGGGGGGGGGTGACGCTCCTCTGCCCAAATGGAGGCGCCGCGCCTGACTGCTTCACCTCCTCTTAACTGATTAGTCCGTGCAAGTTTGGTACATGCCAGAATAGAAGAGGGCATGTACCAAGAGCCCTCTGACAGGTTATTAACTCAGGCTAAGCTAAAGTGCCCAAGTGATACTGTCTGCCTAAAATCCTCTCACACCATCTGGTTTTTCTCAGTCAACAAAAAGAGATTAAGTGATGTGCAAGGGACCACTGGTTGATGTGAAGACATGCTTGTCATGTTTACTGAAGTCTTGGTCAGTGAAACAGTGTTCTTTCTTTCCTTCGATATGTTATCATAGAACAAACTGATTGCTGAAATCTATTCTACCATTTGAGCATTAAGACCTCATTACCAGTTGATCAGAATAAAGTGGTGTATTTACCATAGGTGGTAAATACTATTAGGCCAAGGTATTACGCACTTGTGGTAAATACCCCTATTTTGATTTTTAAACATGAAAATTAGACACAACATGCACAACTGGTATTTATCACAGTGAATCCTGCATTTTACCCTTTTTCCTGGCCTTTCCCTTTAATATTTTACTGGAATGCATCAGGGAAAAAATATGAGGGTTTAATAGCTATCATTCAACTCTTATTTCTGATCCTTGTGAAAACTCTTCTTTTCTTAGCCTTCGCAGGAAAACGTTCTGCAAATTAAAACTGCTGAAAGTTTTCAGGGAAAAATATCTGGTAATTACCAGAACATGCATTAAGCAACACAATCTGCAAACTATGCCCCATTTTGGGGGGCAAACTCATATTTGGGTATTATTTGAAGGCAATGAATTCTAAGCCAGTGGTTAAAGCCCTCATTACAACCCGGCGGTCGGTGATAAAGTGGCGGTAATACCACCAACGAATGAATTTTGACCACACAGACAGGCACTTTAACACACCGACGGCCATGACGGTAGCAACAAGCACCGCAACGGTAAACGCCAACAGCCAGGCGGAAAACAACAGCAGATCTTCCCCATGCTGGTATACATCCTCCTACACCAGGAACGGTGGTGAAGACGACCACAGTGAGTACCGCACCTAGCACACAAGGGGAGGGAAAGAGAGTGACACACACGCAACATGCAACACCCCCTCCCCCAACACCATACACACAGACAGATGCAACAACATTACATATCCACCCCATACCCTTCAGGAATAACGCAAGGACAAAAGGAAGTGAGTAAAGCCAGTTTAACAATATACATTTGGAGAAATATGTCCTTAAAGCACAAAACAGTATCTATAATATATACAAATGGAGGGACAATGCTCAGTCCAAAATATCCGTGGCCCACAGGGCCATAACACATAGGCAAAGGTCACACTTAACTCCTGCCTCAGTATGGAGAGAACTCTGCTGGGGCATCAGGTCGAAGATACACAGGCACCTCAGGGGGAAGATGGTAAAATGCAACTACTCCTGGAGGGGGCTACAAGCCCTATGCTATGTCCTGGGAAGTGCAAAGCCACAGTCTCTCAAGTGGGTGGTCTGCCCACTGTTTGGTCCTGGGGAGTGCAAAACCACAGTCTCTCTAGTGGGTGGTTTGCCCACTGCTTGGTCCTTGGGAGTGTAAAGCCACAGTCTCTCTAGTGGGGGGTCTGTCCGCTGCTTGGTCCTGGGGAGTGCAAAAACACAGTCTCTCTAGTGGGTGGTCTGCACACTTCTTGGTCCTGGGGAGTGCAAAGCCACTGTCTCTCTAGTGGGTGATTTGCCCAGTGCTTGGTCCTGGGAGTGCAAAGCCACAGTCTCTTTAGTGGGTAGCTTCTCCACTGGTTCTGGATGGGGCTTTGTGCCCAGTGTGGTTCATCCTGGCAAGGATGGGGTGAGTGGATGCCTTCTTCCACTGGTTCTGGAGGGGGCCTTGTGCCCAGTGTGCCACATCCTGGCAAGGAGGGGGTAAGTGGATGCCTTCTTCCACTGGTTCTGGAGGAGGACTTGTGCCCAGTGTTCTTATCCGGGCAAGGAGAGGGTAAGTGGATGCCTTCTTCCATTGGTTCTGGAGGGGGCCTTGTGCCCAGTGTGCTTCATCCTGGCAAAGAGGGGGTGAGTAGATGCCTTCTCCCACTGGTTCTGGAGGGGGCTTTGGGTCGAGCAATGCAGATCCTGGATGGTGCAAGGTCACAGTCTCTCACCTGGGTGTCACACCTACAGTTGTTGCAGGGGCCAGGACACACTACAGCCCATGTAGGCATGACTACACACTGCCCGCCGGCGGTGATGGCTGCTCAGTGGTGGCAGTTGCGGGGCTGGCGGCAGTGCTGCCAGTGGTGGGGGGAGGCACCAGCCCTTCCCCTGCAGCCTCGGACGGCTGCCCACTGGGGCTGCTGCTGCTGGAAGTGGTGCAGGTGGTGGTGCATGTGGCGGTGCTGGCAGTGGTGCAGGTGGTGGTGCTGCCAGTGGTGGGGGAGGCTCCAGACCTTCCCCTGCAGCCTCAGGCGGCTGCCCAACGGGCTGCTGCTTCTGGCAGTGGTGCAAGTGGCAGAGCAGGTGCCGGTGCTGGCAGCGGTGCAGGTGGCGGTGCTGCCAGTGGTGGGGGGAGGCTCCAGCCCTTCTCCTGCAGCCTCAGACGGCTTCCCACTGGGGCTGCTGCTGCTAGCAGTTGTGCAAGTAGTGGTGCAGGTGGAAGTGCTGGTGGCGGTGCAGGTGGCGGTGCTGCCAGTGGTGGGTGGTGGCTCCAGCCCTTCCCCTGCAGCCTCGGACGGCGGCCCACTGTGGCTGCTGCTGCTGGCAGTGGTGCAGGTGGCAGTACTGGCGGCGGTGCATGTGGCGGTGCTGCCAGTGGTGGGGGGAGGATCCAGCCCTTGCCCTGCAGCCTCGGACGGCTGAAATGCCATGGCTTGTGTTTCTTGCCCAGATGCTGCTCCAGCACCAGGCACCAGATCCATCCTGCCTGCAGTGTCTGTGCTTTTTTAATTGCTCTTGGCAGCTGGTGTTCCCTTCCTGCCCTTGGCAGCTACTGGTACCTCCTTGCTTCTGCCAACTGGTGTTCCCTTCCTGCCCTTGGTAGCTGGTGGTCCCTTTCTGCCCTTGCTAGCTGGTAGTGCCTCCTTGCCCTTGCTAGCTGGTGGTGCCTACTTGCCCTTGAAAGCTGGTGATTCCTCCTTGCCCTTGCTAGCTGGTGGTGCCTCCTTGACCATGCTATCTGGTGGACCCTTCTTGCCATTGGCAGCTGGTGCAGGCACATTGGCAGTGCTGACGGGTGTCTCCTTGGAGCCTATCACACCTGCAGTAGCTGCCGAAACTACAGTGGCCGTAGACTGGGTGGCTGAGGTGCTGGCCTCGGTTCTGCCCACCCTGGCCCGAAGTGAAGGATGGGGGGAGGGGCAGGGAATAGGTCAAGGGTGAAGAGGAAAAGCCTTTTAGGGACACTGGGGCTGGAAGAGGGTGAAGGTTTGGGAGTGGAGGAAGAGGGAAAGGTTGTAGGAGGTGTCTGTCTGCTGTGTTTGGGTGCTGGTGCATGGGCTGGATGCTGCCATGAGGTGGATGGCTGTTGGGTGTCTGAGTGCTTGTGTTTGTGTACCTTGGAAGGAGGGGGCACAGACACAGTAGGAGAGGACACAGGGGACATGTGCATGGATGTGGGGGTGGTGACTGCCAGTGATGGCCGTGTAGTGATAGTCGTAATGGTGACGGAGGTAGTGGATGAGGATGTAGTGCATGCAGGTGTGAGTGGAGACGCTACTGGGAGTGAGGTGGATGACGAGGAGGAGGGGGCCACAGTGGAGGCAGTGGATGTTGATATGTCTGCATCTGGATGGTGCTTGTGTGAGTGCCTGTGGGATGAAGTGTGGTGCTTGTGTTTGCCTGAGCCACTTCTGTGTGTTGATTTGGGTGCATGCTGGTCTGAAGGTGTGCTTGGGATAGGCTGTGGTTGAGGGGATTGGGACTGGGTAGAGGACGTTGGAGGGGGGAGGCTAAAGACAGGGACAATGGCTGCCATCAGTGAGTTGGGCAGAGCCTGGAATTATCTCTTTTGGACCGCCACGCCAGAGTGAATGCCCTCCAGGAATGCATTTGTTTGTTGCAAATGCCCTGCCAGGCCCTGGATGGCATTCACAATGATTGACTGCCCAACAGAGATGGATCGCAGGAGGTCAATAGCCTCCTCACTCAGGAAAGCAGGGCTCACTGGGGCAGGGCCTGAGGTCCCTTGGGAGAAGGAGATGCCAACCCCCCTGGGTGAGTGGGGACGGGAAACATGCTGAGGGGCTGCTGGGAGGGCGGTGCTGGTACGGGGGTGGTGGCTGTACCTGTAGTTGGGGTGGGCACAGAGGTGTCCGCCACTGTCATGGAGCTCCCATCGGAGGGGGCGTCGCCGTCAGAACTGTCCCATCCAGTCTCCGCCGTGGTGCTCCCCTCGCCCTTTGTCCCACTGGTGCCCTCACCGTTGGTGGATTCGGCCTCATGGGCCATGTGGGATGCAGCTCCCTCGTCACCGGTGCCTCTGCTCCTCCGCCAGATGATGCTAATGCACAGAAGGACAGGGTGACAAAACAAAAAGGGGGGGTAGAGACAGAGGATACACTTTGTGAATGCCAGCAACAACATCACTGTTGGCATACACAACACACAGGGAACAGCCCTATGCACTATGCCATGCACTACAATGCTAGTCACCAGGCCATGGGGTACAATTCCTAATGCCAATAGCAGCACACCTGAAACCCACAGGCCCTTGCCCAGTAGTAGATGCCCACTAGCATTTTTGGGTTTGGGGTGCATTTGAGCCTGCACATCATGGAACCTACCCTGCCATGTTCGTCCTGGCCTAGGGGCACGCACAAACCCTCATCCCCCACCCAGATAACACCTGAACACGCGTAATTTCATGATTCTGAAACTGTACTCACACCCTTGTGGCTTCTGTGATGCCTTCAAGCGCCCATCCAACTCCGGATAGGCCACCGCCAGGATGCAGAACATCAAGGGGGTCAGGGTACGATGGGCACCCCTTCCTCGTTCAGAGGCCATCCCCAGCTGGGCCTCCGCCGTCTTCCTTGCCCAGTGGCACAGGTCCTCCCACCGTTTGTGACAGTGGGTACTTTGGCTGTCAAAGACCCGCAGGGACCGCACCTCCTTGGCGAATACCCTTTTTCTGATGGACACTGACCTACAGAAAAAGATACAGAAGAAAAGGTATTAGTCATACTGTTACACTCATGGCCCACCATATTCCTCCCATCCCCTTACGCACAGAAATTGCCCACCATATATGCAGCACTCTGCCCTGGACCCCTCAGCCACCCCCCCCACACGAGGCTTACACACACAGAACTCCATACATTTATGCCCCATGCATTGTGCTCACAATATACTCACCTGTTGGTCTGGAGGACCATAAAGTAAACGGTACTGGGGTAGGACCCCATCCACTAGTCTCTTTAACTCCTCCGAAGTGAAGGCAGGGGCCCTTTTCCCAGACACTCGAGCCATGGTTGCTTCCAGACACAGGTCAAAGCAGCACTTGCAGTGTAAGTCCTGTCCTGTTGAAGGTCAGGTAGCAACTGAGTGAACAGATAGAAAATGGTGGTCACGTCCGTGGCGGTGCGTACTGTCACCACCGGCGTACATCACCATTGGCTCCTGGAACCCGTAGGCCCCAATGATAACCAATGAGGTGCTGCACGGTGGTCATTGACCGCCTCCCGCAACGGTGTACAACATCGGCGGAATTACCTAATTTCCACTTGTCCCTTCTCACAGGTCAGGCGACTGCCATTTCAGGGGGCAACAGGCCATGGCACCTAACTGCGTCACAGCAGACATAGGCACATCAACGGACCTACATGTTCACATACTGTTTCTGTAACAAAATGCAAGGCATTTTACTCTGAGGATATCTCTGAATGTGACCATCTGCTCACCGTTTTGCACCCTACAGTTCAACCGGTGAGGATGAATAGGAGATGGAGACATACCCCCGTGTACAGACCCCTGGTGGACCTGGCGACAATGGAGGACAGGCACATTATCCTAACCTACAGACTTGATAGGGCCACAATCCAAGAGCTGTGTGCCCAATTGGAGCCAGACCTGATCTCAGCTATCCGCCACCCCACTGGTATCCCCCCTCTTGTGCAGGTCCTGTCAGTGCTCCATTTCTTGGCAAGTGGGTCCTTCCAAGCGACAGTGGCCATGGCAGCAGGGATGTCACAGCCTATGTTCTCAAACGTGCTGACCAGAGTGTTGTCTGCCCTGATGAAACACATGCGCAGCTACATCGTATTCCCCCAAGTGGAGGATTTGGCCACAGTGAATGCTGACTGACTTCTATACACTGGGACATATCCCCAACATCATTGGTGCTATTGATGGTACACATATTGCCTTTGCCCCCCCACCCCTGGAGAAATTAACAGGTGTTCAGAAATCGAAAGAGCTTTCACTCTCTGAATGTGCAGATAGTGTGCCTGGCAGACCAGTACATCTCCCAAGTAAATGCAAAGTATCCTGGGTCTGTGCATGGTGCCTTTATCTTGAGGAATAGCAGCATTCCATGTGTGATGTCTCAACTCCAGAGGCACAGGGTGTGGCTAATGGGTGAACCCATGGTCCCCACACAGTGTCTGTTGGTATATGGGTGTAGGGTTGACCCTAAGGGTGAGGGTCTGGCTTACAGGTATCCCTTGATATTTACAGGTGACTCTGGTTACCCCAACCTCTCATGGCTACTGACCCCAGTGAGGAATGCAAGGACAAGGGCAGAGGAACGTTACAATGAGGCACAGGGGCAAACAAGGAGGATCATTGAGTGCACCTTTGGCCTCCGGAAGGCCAGATTCCGGTGCCTCCATCTGACAGGTAGATCTCTGTGCAACTTACCCAAGAAGGTCTGCCAGATCATCGTTGCATGTTGCACAACCGGGCCTTGAGATGCCAGGTGTCTTTTGTGCAGGAGGATGAGGCTGGAGATGGTCATGTGGCAGCGGTGGAGCCTGTGGACAGTGACGAAGAGGAGGAAGAGCATGAGGACAACAGAACAACTATAATTCAACAGTACTTCCAGTGACACATTGGCAAGATACTGTAACTTCACCTTCCATTGCAGTTTTGTGTTGGGCATTGTACATGGCAGCCTGATTTTCCAAAATCTATGGCCACTTACTGTACCCTTTGGCATCTCTATTTTCAGATATCTGTGCCCCACTCTGGCTCCTGGTGTGTTTACTGCTGCCCACTACAGGTCATACGTATGTATACATAACTGTACAGTTGGATTGCTGTGTTTACAGCTTGTTAAATGAATACATATTTCAATTAATTGACAGACTCCATATTTGTATTTGTTCCATGGTTGTTTATTTATGTGCTAATAAGTGGAGGGGGTATTGCAATGGGCTGGGTTGCTAATGGAGGAAAATCCAGGATAGGGTCCAGTGTATTGGTATCACAGGTGCATTGTCCAAGGGGGAAAGGAAGTGGAGCAATGGCAGTTCAAGGTGGAAAGAGTGTCAGAGTGGGACACAAGGGTGACATTCAGGAAAGTCTTATTTCCTGGCGGGGGTAATGGCAATGTTCTTTGGCTTCTGCCTGGATTGCAGGGACCTTTTGCATGGTGATTCTCCTTCTGCGGGGGAGGGGTGCTGGTGGCCTGTTGGTCCTGTGGTGGGACCTCCTGTCCACTAGCATCAGCGGAGGTGGAGGGCTGTTCATTGGTGTGGCTAGTGTCAGGGGCCCTTTGATGTGCCACTGCCTCCCTCATGGTGTTGGCCATGTCTGCCAGCACCCCTGCAATGGTGACCAGGGTGGTGTGGATGTCCCTCAGGTTCTCCCTGATCCCCAGGTACTGTCCATCATGCAGGCGCTGGGTCTCCTGCAACTTGGCCAGTATCTGGCACATTGTTTCCTGAGAATGGTGGTATGCTCCCAGGATGTTGGTGAGTGCCTCGTGGAGAGTCGGTTCCCTGTCTCACAGCAGTCCTCCCAGCTTCCCTGTTGTCCTGTGCCTCTGTCCCCTGAACCATGTGCCCACTGCCACTGACCCCAGGTCCCTGATCGTCCTGTGTTTGTGGTGTTGCTTGGGGTCCCTGCAGTGGTGGACACACTGCTGATTGACATGTCCTGAGGACCGAGGTATGGGCCCGCTGGGTGGGTGCTGTGGTGGTGTTTCCTGAGGGGGGAGGCGCTGTGGTGTGTGCCTGGGTCACCAACTGTCCAGAGGTCCCTGATAGGCCAGGTTGGTCATCCTGATGCAGGCGTGCAGAGCTGCTGCCATCACTGTGGGCCTCTTCGGGGGGGACTGGATGTTGCTGGCACCTCCTCTCCGGTAACATTGTGTGGGGGTCCTGTGGGTATGTGAAAGCAGTGTTATTGTTACTGCATGTGACATCTTGTGCATGGGTATGTTTCCCCCTATGGTTGTTATTACCAAGGCAGCTTTGGCTTGTGTGAGTTGTGATTTGGTTGGCTAAGTGATTGTCACTAGTGTGCATGCTGTGGTGATGGGTGTCCATGCAGGGCTGTGAGTGGTGTTCATGCATTGGTGTTTACATGCAGTGCTGGTTACTGGGATGGGTGGGTTGTGATGGTGGGGTATGTGTGACATGGTGGGGTGATGGAGGTGAGGGTATATGATGAATTGCAGGTAAGTGGGGTGAAAGTAGTAAAGATTTGACCTACCAGAGTCCAGTCTTCATGCTACTCTTGCCAGGCCCTCAGGATGCATGATTGCCAAGACTTGCTCCTCCCATGTTGTTAATTGTGTGGGGTGGAGGCGGGGGTACACCGCCAGTCCTCTGTACAGCTATCTGGTGTCTTGCAACCACGGAACGCATCTTCCCCCGTAGGTCGTTCCACCTCTTCCTGATGTCATCCCTTGTTCTGGGGTGCTGTCCCACAGCATTGACCCTGTCTGCGATTCTCCGCCATAGCTCCATCTTCCTAGCAATGGACGCGTCTGCTGCACCTGTGATCCAAATAGCTGTGGCTCTGCCCGGATGATTTCCTCCACCATGACCCTCAGCTCCTCCTCTGAGAACCTGGGGTGTCTTTGTGGTGCCATGGGTGTAGTGTGTGTGGTGTGTGTGAGGGTGTGTGGGGTGATGTGTTGGGGTGTGTGCTGTGAGGTGCGTGGATGGTGTATGGGTGATGGTGTTCTGTGGCTCTGGTTCTGTGGGTGCTCCTGGTGTGTCTCTCTCTCTCTTTTGTAAATTGTTTGTAGTGATAAATGGTTGTGGGTAATGTGGGTGGGTGTTTTATAGTGATTTGTGGGTGTGGTGTGTGTATGTGTGTCAGGTGTGTGTAGTTTGAATTGTCAAATATGGTGTTGTTTTGTTAGTGTGTGTGTAATTTGAGCGCGGCGGTATGTACCACCTATGGTTTACCGCAGTTGAATGTCCGCCACAGTGATTCGTGGGTCATAATGCTGTGGTCGTATTTCTGTTGGCGTAATGGTGTGGGTTTTGATACTGCCAGTTTATCACTGACCTTTGGGCGGGCAGACTTGTGTGTGTGTCTGTGTAGTGGTGGATTTCTATGTGTGGGTCACAATATGTGCAGCGGTATACTACCGCGGTCGCAGTATGTTGGCAGCAGTCAGAAAGCCGGTAAGCGGCACTTACCGCTAATGTCATAATGAGGGCCTAAATAACATGTAATTAGTGCCTAAGGGGTGATCAATATATTTTAATTTATTTAATTTTGTGTCTTTTGACAGTGTATATCGGGGTCCATCAGTTACTTCACAGGATATTATTAAATAGAGGATACTAGATAACGTGTGGTTGAGTAATATTTGTTACTGTGATTTTCATTTTCACTGAAGTTGGAATGTAAAATATAATTCCCACTTGAAACCCTTGCATTGGTCCTTTTTTTAAGAAAATAGCCATAGCACCCTCTATTTTGCTTTCTTGGTCAAGACCAAGATGCATTATTAAATGTGAAGGGCGATGGGGAGATCCACTGAGTAGAGTCCTTGAGCCAGGTGTCCATTAGGAATAGTAGGCTTATACTCTTGATATTCTTTGTGATCATCAAATCTACAGTTAACGGACAATGATTTGCTGCTGATTGGCAATTATGAGGAAGGCAATTGAAGTAGGAAAGACATATATAATCAGTAACATTTACCACCACAAGATAACTGTGTACCACATTCTTGTTTTGCACCTTCATCCTTGCCATTATCTGATTTACACTCTCCAACCCCATGGGTGGTCATGAGTTACATTATATGCCACATCGACCTGCACCACACCAACAAGATGCTCCAAAAGAGCAGAAATCTGTGGGAAAGGAAATGCACTTGTGATATAAATTGTTTAGTTGATGAGTGTTCTCTCCACACCCATAGTAGCTGCTAGGGCATGTGTAAATTCTTTGATAGTCTGCTCAAGCGTTTCTTTGTTAAATTATGGTGAATACTTGCTTGTTTGCTGTTAATGGCCCTTTATAGTTAGCTGTTATTCTGCTGCATCGCTTAATTGTGTCAAAGTGTTAGCTGTCAGGGCAAGAAGTTTATTCCTTTTATCCCACAGGGTTCCGCCAGATTCTAGGCACAATCTTTTGGTACGCCCTGTCTCCTGTCGGTCTGTCAGAGCTTGGATAGTACTTCCCCCACCAATCCCAAAACTTTCATGTAGACATACTTCACATACCTTATGCTACTATACAACACAAGTCGCCTAATCCTGTTTTGGGATCATCATATTCCGAGAGAGTGTCACAGAAGGATTGCTGTTACAGCAAAAATAACCTTTAATTCAAATTTGGAAAGAAGCTTGAGAATCTCAAAAGATCAACCATATAGTTCACATTCTACATATCATCCTCAGAGCTAGCATCAATAGCCAGAAACTCTGAAAACGTAGCATGATCAAGTTCAGTCCTTCCTCCTTAATGAGTCGACATCTAAGAGATCAGCATCTGCCCTCATTCAAAGTAGGAGTGCTTGCTTCAATCCATCACTCTCAAGGCCATAGAATTATAGCCCATCAGGCCATTTACGACTGGAAAAATGTTTTTTGTCATGTACCAAAGGCAAAATGCGACTTCGTAACTTGTTACCGAACCGCATTCTGCTTTTGCGATTCTGCATTAGAAAGGGGCGTGCTTAGGCCGTCCCTTTCTAATACTGAATCACACTGGTATATATGAATGTTTTGCGACTGGAATGCGGTCACAAAATATTGATACTTTACCGACTCAGTGAAGGAGGTGGTAACCATTAGCAAATGGGTAGAGGTCCCTAAGGGAACCCTTCCCCTTTATGAATAGAGGTGCTAAAAAATTTTAAAGACAAGCAGTGGTCCCACAAACCACTAGCTTCTCTTAAAAAATGAAAAGGAAACTTTTAATTTTTCTTTTTGTGAGGCATCTCGTTTTCCTTTAATTAAAACGATGCTGCATTACAAAAAAATAGCTCTATTTAAAAAACTATCACAGACATGGTGGTCTGCTGACCTCAGCAACCCACCATCCCTGTGATTGTGGCCATTCCCAAATGAGTCCAAATTTGCGATCTGTCTCATGAATAGTAATGAGGCAGGTCCCTTGGGACCCATTTGGAAATTGCAAACAGTGTCTGAGACGTTCTAGTACATCGCAGTTTGCGATTTCCTTATAGCGAACCACAAAAATTATTTATTAGGAAATCACAAACTACTTTTTTCAGTACATCTGTACCTTAATCTTGGACAAGGCTTTAGGAAGGTAACAAAATCTCAAGGATCCGATTTCTCACACGCTACCAATGCTGCAGTAATACACAATAGGAGAAAGTATTGAGGAAAAATGTATTTTTGGAAAATCAGCAATTTTAATTGCTTTTTTTCTCCTCAGGGTGTCTTGTTCTATAAGTGCCAAGTCTAATGCGCTTCAAGATCCTGGTTTTAGGCATGTTATCATTTGCTCTTCCAAGATGCGTGTTTGTTAGCTGTGATGTCTAGGTGTTTTTTTAGGTTTAATTTTTTAAGTTAACTTGAATAAATGGACCAATGAGATGTAATGTAATTTAAAATGTCAGCCCCTAATGGTTTTGGCCAATACAATTAATGAACTATATTACTACTACTGCTACTACTACTACTACTACTACTACTACTTCTACTACTACTACTACTACTAATAATAATAATAATAATAGTGAGAGCCATGGGACTTATGTGACTGTGGATGACCAACTTGGGCAACTCATTTGACTAAATTATACAGCAAGGAAATTGAAATGAAGGACCATTATGAATCCCATTTTGGGACATTATTTTCTCTATGCTATAGACAAATGCCAGATCCCTAGCCCAACAATTGTGTTCATTAATACTGTCGGCAAAAGCAACTAAATGAGGAAAGGAAAACTTAAACTCTCAGCCACTAATGATCACTTAAGCCACATTTCAGTCCACTGTTTTTCACCCACTATGCCATTTCAGATAGAGACTAACCATATGCAAGTCAGCCTTAATCCTGCTCTAAAGGGACAAGGTCACTTAAACAGCCATGCCAGATCCTCTTCAGATGACAATACAAGTAAACCAAAGTAGGTTTCAGCTGAGTTTGGTCTCATCAGTGAGCTATAGCTTGAATTCTATGGCACAGTGAACATGGGACCCATAACTTTGCATACATGCTTATATTTAGGGCAGAAACTGCAACAAATATAAACAGTTTTAAAAAGTCTCTCGATCTCTCTGAGACACCTTCCATCTGAGCGTTTATTACCCACTGTGCCATTATAGACAAAGGCCAGCCATATGAAAATGTATTGGTCCTGCTCCTATATGAACAGTCAATCCAGTTCTTCTGATGATGGGAACATAAGTCACCCCAGAATGGTTTGGGGCTGCTATGCCTTATCATTGCATTATAGTCCTATAGCACAGTGGGCACTTGTAACCATCACATTTAGGTTATCAAAGCCAATAAACAACAAAGTAATGGAAATAATTTTTTAGTTAGTCTCATCTACTGGTGATCATGCTGCATTCCCGTTCATTGTCTTTCACCCTAGAATGTAGCATTCTAAACAAAGATTAGCTGTATGCAAATTAGCCTTGATTCTACTTCAATAGATCTTGGAGTGCTTGTCTTCCCTTCTGAGAGGCCACACTTGGCAGTTTGGCATTGAATTTCAGGTTCAGAACTGATTTGCATAAGATGGGCCTCTGTCTAGTGTGGAACAATGGGCAAAATATAACAGGTTGGAATGTACCTACAGTGATTTCCAGTGTTTTATTTGCAAACATTCCTCCCATCATCCTGGGAGTGTTTTATTATTATGCCTGGGCAAAATGTCTAGTACCTTTTCTGTGCATGAAAACTGGAAGAAAGCACTGACTATTGCTCATCTAACTTTCACAAAGTACCTGCACTATATTGTACCAAGTGTCCCTTTTAATATGCCTCAGCTGAAACATTTTTGTTGAACTTTGCAAATTATCCACCAATTGATGTATTATGTGATGAATGTGACATATCTATAATTACAAGGAAACGCTGTGGCCTCACAGTCCCATAATTTCAGGTGGTCTTTCTAATAGCAAATGTCTTTAGTAGACGTACATGATGACAGCACCCTTATAAATCTACAAGCATAGTCATGTTGTAGGGTTGTGTGCAAAGTCAGTGAACTTCGCCTCCATTAACCTCACTTGCTTTCTTTCAAAATTTTCCAAATTTTAGTACTTTGTAAAGTTATAATTTTTTTTTAAATCCAGCAGATTGGAAATGTTTCAAAAATTGGATTTTCATGCAGCGTGACAGGCCTGTTACTAAGGGAAGAAGCCTCTATGCAAGGCCTTGCCGAAGCTGACTATAAATGTTCCTAACCTGTGGGTGATGGAGGGCTTTAGGTGGTACAGCAGTGGCGCATTTACTAACATATGGCCTGTGGAAATGCAGAATAAAGAATAGGCTATAAGTTTAGAGCAAAATATTTTGTTGTGTTCACAGAGTAACGTTATCTGTACTTATTAATGTATTAGATAATTCACCCGTAATAGGCATAGACTCTTTGGGGCATATTTATAATGCCCTAGCGCCACCTTGCGCCACATTAACACCATTCTTTTTTACGTTGATGTGGCCCAACAAAGCCGAAATCCCTGCGCCCTATTACAGAGTTGCGGAATGCATGCATAGCACCAGTCTTTAACCCTTTGTGCTACATTATGCCTGCGCCAAGCACAATGTATGCAAACGGGGCATTCCCCCATTAGGGAAGCCGGAAAAATAGCATTAAAAGGGGGCTTCCATTCTTTAGAATGGGGCCCTATCTACTCTTCAGGAGTAGTGCCATCATGAGAAATTACGCTATTGCCCCCTACCCTGTGGCATGGTGCACCGCATTTTAAATACGGCACACACATGATGGTGGTAAGGGGTGCTAATTGGCGCAGGTAAAGTGCCGCTGCACTCAGTGCAGCGCCATTTTCCATTAATCTGCACCTCAGTGTCTTCCAGCTATACACAATCTGCTTTTTACAATACGCAAGAAGTTGAGGATCCCTAGTACAATCTGGAAATACTGTAGTTAAGTGCACTGTTCTCTGCCGACATATTCTCTGCAAATAAACCTCTTCACTATCAGGAACATTCACATCTTTTTATTCACTTAGAACCCATTCATTTCTACAATAAACACTTAGGGGTGAATCGGAACACAGAGTAATATTTACAAAATCCATCCATCCGTTATTCAATCAATCCATCTGTCCATCTGTTCACCCACAGTGTAATCTCAGGGATTTTGGGTGCCCTCGACAATACATTTTTGGGAGCCTCTCTTGAGAACAGCTTTGAATTTTACTCTGCATTTTTTGATATTTCAAGCCCCATGATGTTAAACAATATTAAACTCGGTGATGGCTGCTCTTAGTGGGCTGAGGTGGTATGCCGACCTTGTTTTCTGACCTGTTTGTTTTTATTATACCAAGAGTGAATAATAGCTTATTATTCACTCTTGGTATAATAAAAATGCTGGCCTCCTTCTGTCTGGCAACAATCTTGGTCTGGATGGCTGGAGCAGGTGCCAAAAGACACCTGCACCATCCTTCAGAGAGACATCACCAGGCCTGGAGAAATTCTATCCCAGTCAATGGGGCCTGGCACGCCTCTTTGCTTCCCCTAGTTGGAATGTGCTAGTTATCACAGCTCAAGGTAGACACGAGCGCTGCAGGCTTAAGCGCTGCAGTGCCACGGCTACATGCCAATCAGCCTCTCACCCCACCCTTTCCCAACTCGTCACAGAGTTAGTACAGGGTGAGGTTAAAGAACAAGTTACTTACTTTCGGTAATGCTTTTTCTGGTGGATACACTAGCTACCTGTGGATTCCTCACCTTATGAATTCTCCTATGAGCCAGCATCTGACGGAAAATCTTCTTCCCAGCTCGCCACGTCGACGAGGGCGTCACAATTACACGGCTCCACGTGACTCTGTCTGATGTCACTGTGTGTCTTATCCAAGTGACTGGTTGACGCCTGTTCGGTATAAGTCAATAAGGACGCTCAATGAAGGACCACACGCCAATTATAAATACAATTTAGCTTTACTAGAATTGCAGGTAAATGTAGGCATTTAGCACATTAACAATAGTAGAATAAGAATAGCAATGAAAAGCATCTATTTATATATAAGTACACTACAAAGAGCATCTATGCATATATATATATATAAGCAAAGAGTTCATTGACAGATATAAGTTTTGATTAACTGTATACCAAAATGCAACACACTACGATGTTCAGGAAGCAGAATATAAATGAGTTGAATACTTCAGATAAGCTTTGATTTACTGCACACCAAAATGCATGTTTCAATTACTGCAGCAGGCTCTCACTACGCTGTTCAGGAGGCAAAATATAAACAAACTGAATACTTCAGATAAACTTTGATTTACTGCACACCAAAATGCATGTTTCAGTTACTGCTGCAGGCTCACACTACGATGTTTAGAAAGCAAAATATAAACGAGCTGAATACTTCAGGTTATAAACACAGTGCAAGCATAAATAATCAATCATAATAATAGAGCAGAGAAACAAAGGCCTTTCATCCCTGTGTGGAACTTAACTTAGTCCACAAAATGCTGGGAAGCCCTCTACCGCCTGCTTGGACCTCTCTCCCCCTCTAGCATCACGTTCAGCAAAACAGGGAGGCAGCGCTAGGCCATGGCAGCTTTCACAACTCCATCTGCAAGCTTCAAGTCCCTCACCCACACTTCAGTGCTTAAATAACTCGAAGCTTGGATTCTATCTCATTCTGGCATTTTCTAGCTATGTTTTCAGTACTTGGCTGCTCTGCCCTTCTCCAGTCTTTGTTTTAATTCCATCTTCTCCCTGTATTCTCGTTCTCAAGGTTGAGACAGAGTCTTCTACACAAACAAGCTTGAAAACAATATCATGAACTTTTCCACGTTGTTTGGGGTGGGGGGTTTCAGCAGGCATCACACTCATCTACACTGCTCAAGCTAATTAACCCTTCGCGTCACAATGTCTTCCGCACCTTTCCCTATACTGATCACTCCACCCCTTAGATGAGAGTGATGCATGCTGAAACGGATATCATTTACTTTGACATTCCGCTAGGTAGGTTGCTACTAATACTGGTCAGCGTTAATCTAAGCGCCTGCATCTTTAGTATAAAGCTGTTTTGTGCATATATATAGTCTACATGGTATAGTCATTAGCGTAACACAAACAATCATATAACCAAATTAGCTGTTGTAACACTATATTTAGCGTCTTCATAGCTCCTAGTGCCCAGCCTAAGAAGATGTCATACCAATGATGCTCAGTTATTTGCTGGATGCATGAAGCAGTGTGCATAAGCTGTTTAGCGTTTATGGTCATCAGTATGGCTGTATCCTTGGTGTATTTAGCTGCCATATCAAATTTAGCAGAGGTAACTTGTTCGTAGTGCCTGATTGCCTCTAATCTGGGTAGCTTAACAACAAGCGAGATGTTCCACTGTAACTGCACACGCATTTGCGTCTGTAATGTGGTTATGGTGAACTTAGTTGGTCGGTACAAGATGTGAGTGCCTATGTAAATAATGCTGGTAATATTGCGCATACACATTACTTGCTCTCCAGTGGTTTATATAAATCTGTTAATAAGTAAGGGATGATTAAAGACATGACATATGCTCTCTGTCCCTATCTGATATAAGTCTGTGCCATTTAATAGGATAAGGTAACCATTTGCATTCTCCCAGTATTATGTGAAGACATGGATCTAGCACCCGTCCAGTGTGGGTACATACCCACCCCTTAGACCAATCTGCACATCTAGTGGGATCTACAGTGTGATTTGTTTAATCAATCCACTTTTTGTCAGTGTGAGGTATCCATCATTCTTTTACTTATCACTACGGGGAGTAATATAAAGGGGCACCATATGCCAGGAGGAAGATCACTTCTTACTATATCAAAAAGAGCAAAACACATTTCTTCCTCACAGTTAAACTGTATGGGCTTTACCCATATTCCTTCAGGCAAATGCAATTGTTGTCTCCAATATTCACCCTGAAGCTGTCCCCATTCTGCTTTAAAGTCTGCATACTGTAGATTAACAATGCTTTGCCATAGTATGCACTGGATGCCATTGGACACTGCTTGTCTGTTCTAGAAAGCTTTTTTTTCTTCGAATTGTTCTTAAGTGAAATTATGCCATTGCCAATCACGATACAACCCACGCAGGAGTTTCCATACTTCTTGTGAGTGTGTGGGCCCCCATTGAGAAATTACTTTTATGGCCTCTCCTGTACTATATCCTGTGGAAGATAGCGCATTCCTAATGGCTTCAACATCAAAAGAATTCAGGGCCCCTACCCCGATTCCGGTGGCCCCAGCTATCAAGGACCCTAGATCTCTTCCGATATGTAACTTTGGCAAGGGTCATAACTGTGGTGTCCATGGTGCACATAATGGATCATACTTTGAGACATTCCCCTTGGCAATATTTATCTGTAACACAATACGATTAATTATGCTTGCATGCAGAGTTTGCTTACATCCTATTCTATATCGAACTATAGAAACTTTGCTTAAGTTGCTAATCATGCGTCTTTCGGTTACATAAAATATGAAGGCTGGTGGTTTGGAGTATCGAACTCCTTTGGTTTTATAGTTCTTTGTAACGACCACCATGTGTCCTGGTATCACAATATTTACATATCATGTTTAGCATATAACTCAAAGCCTGTACTATTGCTGGCATCCCCTGCACCTCGTTCAGTCCGTTGGCATGTCGGATTTGCTGTCCAGTTACCTTCCAGGTCACAGCTTTGGCAGCCATCCACTTGCCTCCAGGTACCTCCACGTTGCAAAGTGAAACATTTCCCTGGTCATCAGTTACGTTAGCGGCTTGAGGTGCACAAGTGACAAGAAGGTCCGTAACTGCATTCTCTGCTATCATCAACGCAGATGTCATCGTTTATGACCGTGGGGTAAGTCTCATTGCAGGTACAAATACAGGTTCATTAGAGTTCTTTAAAAGTACAATATACGTACTCCCTACCCCTTGACTCAATAGCTCTCCTGACTCTGGCTTTTTCCCTGGATGGTTTACCCATACTTTTCTTCCTGTGCTTCCAAATCCTCCCTCACCTCTCTGGGTGTTATCGGGGGGGCAGATCTTTCTTCAATGTGGGGGGTGTACGCTTGTTCACAAATCACTTGTGCAAGTCTGTCATGTGCTGATAACTTTTTTAGCTGTTCTTTCAACAATCCGTTATATCTCTCAATCATGCCTACAGCTTGTGTATAGTAACTAAGGTGCACAATCCACCGAATTCCCTGTTCCTGCGCCCAGCCCTGTTTTCCCTGAAAAGTGTGTGCCTCTATCTGTTTGGATCCCCATAATGTTTTATCAGGTAGTTTAGACCTCGCAAAGTGGACTTTTGGTCTGCAGACTTACAGGGCATACCCAACATAAGGCCAGGGTAGGTGTCCACCATGGTCAATACGTAGCTTTTTCCTCCTTCTTTTGGTAGCGGCCCGATATAGTCCAATTGCCAGACTGTAGTAGCTGCAGTTCCTCTTCTGATATGGCCGCTGGGCTTCTTTTGCAAGGGCATTTGTCTAATCTGGTTGCAAGGGTGGGTACTCCTTTACTGCTTTTTGCACTTGTTCTTTAGTGACTGGAATTTGTCGTTGCTGTGCCCATGCATAAGTGCGATTCTCTCCTAGATGTCCAGATGTTGCATGGGCCCTGTTTACTAAAGCAGCTTCAGCTTCCTCCTTGATGACCACCGTTCGCGTTTTGGCCATTTGATCTGCGGTGTTGTTGAATAGAGATGCAAGTGAGGTATCCGAAGGGCAATGGGCATCCACCTGTCCCACATAGATTTTACAGTTATGCCCTTTCTCCCACATCTCCTCCCATAGCTGCTCGCCTCCCGAAATGGGGGTGCCTTTAATTTTCCATCCATCCTTGCGCCAAGTCGGGGCCCAGCTTACTAGTCCTTGGTAAGTGGCCCGACTGTCAGTGTACACAAATGTTTTCTCTCAGATGGGGGCTTGTTCGATCACTGCTGCTACCCCCTGCAGTTCTGCAAGCTGGCTTGATTCATTATCCCCTCCTCGCAGCCATATCATTTCTGTAGCAGGCTGGAATGCGACTGTTTGCCATTGTCTTTTTCCTTGGTAGTACCGGGCGGTACCATCTGTAAACCATGCATTTTGCTGTTCTTCTTCAGTGAGATGTTCAAAAGGTGGGGCTGTCTTAAATGGTGAGGATTCCATTTCAGAGGGCTCTGGCGCAGAGGCCATTGCCTGCAAGTCCACTGCCCCTCGCTTATCTTCTTGTAACTTCAACACTCCTGCTGGTCCCGGTTTGCCCTCTGCTGCAGATACCATTTCTACTTCACGATGGCAAACTCCTGCGCTCTGCCTACTTTATTGCCAACCCCTCCTTCTCTTGTCCAACCTAGTAAGGGGACCCATGTTTTTAAGGTGACCGGCCGATCATCAGTTATGCGTTCTATTTCCACTAAGGCCCAATCTTGTGGCACCCTCTTTTTTCCCTTCCTCTGCCATAGGCTCCACATCACTATATCATCTACATCATCCTGTACTATCATGTCCAGCTCAAACGGGTCTCCTTCTGTGATGGGACCTAACGTAAAAGGATTCTGTAGTGCATCTTTTGCTCCAGTGTCCCACGATCTCACCAACTATTTAAACAAATGCTCTGCAGGCATCTGCCTAAACATACGTGTTCTTTCCAACAACTCACTCTGCGTATAATCTCTTACCAAACGAGAATTCTGTATTTGCCCACAATTCACTCCCTTTTCACCTTCAATTTCACCTACACGTCCTTCTCCACTTTCAACTCCACCTAGTTCTGTTACACGTACTTCCACCTCATCCTCCCAATTCCAGTCATCATTGTCTGAGACGGTTCCATCCCAAGTATATGGATCCCAATTTTCTTTGCGTACCAATGCCCTCACTTGCACAGTTGAGGGAATTTTAGGCTTCTGCCTACTCTTCTGTTTGCATACCAGTGCCCTCACTTGCACAGTTGAGGGAATTTTAGGCTTCTGCCCACTCTTATGTTTTGCTACTCGTACTGCTAATGCGGCGCACCTTGCCTCCATTTGATCACCCCGAGTCACTGCACTTTCTATGGTCTCTTTCATAAGTAACTGCCTTTCCTGCAAGGCTGTAACCTCATCCCGCAGTTTTCTTATCTCTGCATCTTGTGTTAATGTTTTCCTGTATACCGTACGGAGCACAGACAGGAAAAGCCATCCCACTTGCCCTGCTGCTTTCAGCTCCGGATTCGCCCCTCTTAGCTTCCCACTCTCAACCGCATCTTCCACTAAGAGAGGAGTCACTTTCCCATCTAATGCCTCCCATAACACCGGCGCTGCCCACCGGTTCAGGAGTCCTGCTACACCAGAAAACGGGTGAGTTGCTAACCACCCGGGAATGGATCTGGCTTCTGCCCCATGCTGCCTTACGCTCTCTGCCTCACTTTTCTTACGTCCCCAAAGATGCAGTATTGACTTATACCCCACTTCTGGTTCCAAAATGTCTTATCCAGGTGACTGGTTGACGCCTGTTCGGTATAAGTCAATAAGGACGCTCAATGAAGGACCACACGCCAATTATAAATACAATTTAGCTTTACTAGAATTGCAGGTAAATGTAGGCATTTAGCAAATTAACAATAGTAGAATAAGAATAGCAATGAAAAGCATCTATTTATATATATGTACACTACAAAGAGCATCTATGCATATATATATATAAGCAAAGAGTTCATTGACAGATATAAGTTTTGATTAACTGTATACCAAAATGCATCACGCTACGATGTTCAGGAAGCAGAATATAAATGAGTTGAATACTTCAGATAAGCTTTGATTTACTGCACACCAAAATGCATGTTTCAATTACTGCAGCAGGCTCACACTACGATGTTTAGAAAGCAAAATATAAACGAGCTGAATACTTCAGGTTATAAACACAGTGCAAGCATAAATAATCAATCATAATAATAGAGCAGAGAAACAAAGGCCTTTCATCCCTGTGTGGAACTTAACTTAGTCCACAAAATGCTGGGAAGCCCTCTACCGCCTGCTTGGACCTCTCTCCCCCTCAAGCATCACGGTCAGCAAAACCTAACTCTGTAATTTCCAGACAATCATGTTCTGTATCATCCAATTTATCTGAACCAATGTTTACAAAGTGATTGCTGGGCTAACCACTGTACATCTTTTAATTTGACATTTGGAGACTCCAAGATTGCTGTCTCATATCTGATTAGCCTTGAGCTGTTCAGATATTGCGTTTTAGACCTGGTAAGCAAAATCTCAATAGAGTGTGGTACCATTAATGTAAGGGGAAAACCCATCACTATGCTCTTGCTCTGAACGAGGCTCTGCTCAACTGCGGCAACAGATCGCAAACAACCAGGTAAAGCTGCTGTGACCGGATCCAAAGTAGCTGAAAAATATACTACTGGGCGATTTACACCACCATGAGTCTGAGTCAAAAGAGACAAAGAACATGCATCACGTTCATGACAAAACAACAAGAAAGAGTTGGTGTAGTCAGGTATATCTTAAGCTGGAGCTTGACACAAACTTTCTTTCAGATCAGTAAATGCTTTCATACAAGCTGCATCCAATATTATAGGATCGGAAACATCTTTATGAGTCAGCTTCTGTAATGGTTTTGAAAGAACTGAAAAATTCAGAATCCACTGGTGATAGTAACCAACCATTCCTAGAAACATCCTCACATTTGTTTGTGTACTTGGTACTTTCATCTGCAAAATTGTAGCTACTCTCTCTCAAAATTCTCCTAGTTCCTTTCTCAATCAGATGACCCAAATATTTCACTTCTTTTTGACAATACTGCAATTTAGCAGGGGACACTTTATGTCCATTGTCCCCCAAGAAATTAAATAAAGCGATTCTGTCATATTTACAACCTTCTTTTGTCTTTTATGCGATCAGTAGATCATCAATGTATTGCACCAATATCGATTGGTAAGGCATGACTAATGACTCCAAATTATTTTTCAAGATCTGGTTGAAGATGGACGGTGACTCTAAAAACCCTTGTGGAATTCTACATTAGTAGACCTTGCTCAGAAATTTAAAACAAAAGAGATATCTGCTGTCCTCATGAAGAGGCTCGGAAAAGAACGCTTGACATAGGTCTAGCACAGTAAACCATTCAGCATTACATGCAATCTGAAATATTACGACAGCTGGGTTTAGAACAACTGAACAAAACTTAATCACTATGACATTTATTTTCCTCAGATCCTGTACAAGACAAAGTTTCCACATGATTTCTGTAAACCAACTATTGATGAATTACACGGCCTACTCAACACTTCTTTCAGAATTCCTTTCTCCACAAACTGCTCTATCAAAGGTTTTACACCATCGATTGCTTCAATTGTCATTGGATATTGTGGAGTCTGAGGGAAAACTACATTAGGCTTCACTGCTACTCTGACTGGTTCTACTCCTTTAGTCAACCCAATGTCCTTTCCTGAAAGATCCCAAACTACAGACTTAATAGGCTTCTGCCAATCTACATGAAGATTCTTCAATTCAAAAACTGAAAAGAAACTGATCAAAGGAGCTTCTTCAATTTCCGGCTCATCAAAACTAATCAAAGGAAATTCCTCAGACACCATCTCATCACTGACAGTAAGTGTTGAGTCTTCTTAATCATCACTGTTTGTCTGAATTTCAATTCCCCTCGTCTGAACAGGTCATTGAACATCTTGTCTTCCACAATAAATCTTTTCCCTGTAGTGACACTGGACTATAATCATCAACCACAGACTTGTGCAAACCTTTAAAATTACCAATTTTAACCAAAACTGGCTCTGTAATGGGGTTCGTCAAATTTGATTTGCAACTCCCGCAATCTGAATGGTTTTTCCTGATAAGGGTAAATCTGGAATCTCTGCTGATCTCACTGTTGAGCGTGTAGCTCCTGTATCAACCAGAAAATAAACTTTGTGACCATGCATCTTTCCTTTGCATAAGGACCTTTCTGAGCCACTTCCAATGTATCAGCCATCACACATTATTATCTAAACTATCTGACAGTCATACATCATTTATTCTATTCTCACTATGTAAAGGAAATTGGTGAACTGCATTATTACTATTACTCTGATTTATTTTCCTCCCTGTGATCACCTGAGAAAGTCCATAGTACTCTGTGGTATTTGCAATTCTCTAGGCATTTGAATTTGTTGTGCAGGCACCATCTGCACATGTAGCTGCATCTGCTGTAACTGAGGTAATTGTACTTGTTGTACCTGCGGTTGTACACTTTCCACATGCTGCACAGGTTGTAAAGGTTGGAAACCCTGCTTCGGATTTACATTATTCTGGAAATTCAGAATTTGACCTCTCATTCTTGGTCCTCTCATATTCTGAAAAGCATTGACACCATTCACCTGTTGAACAACACCTCCTTATTTTAACATTGGACACTGTCTTTTTCAATGCCCGATTCCACCACAAACATGACAAGGTAACATTCTTTTTTTACCTGTTGCTCTCCTTGCATCATCAGAGAACTCAAATCTACACCTCGATTGACAATTGGAAGTGTCATTCCACCACGACTTCTACCTCTGCCTCCATTCTGAAACATACCTTGATTCTGAAACATGCAATTTCCCTGCTGCTGCTGAGGCTGAAAACGTCCCTGAATCCCTGTCTATGCAGCTTTGATCTGCATCACCATTGTTTTCTCTTTCAACCTTTTCTATTTCAATTCAATCTCATCACTACAGTATTTCATATACTGCAGCACCTCATCAATCGTCTTTGCTTGCCAGCAAATCAAATGACTCTTAATCATCTGGCTAATTTCTAGTCTCAGTCCTTCAACAAACCTGAACACAAAATTAATCATGTCTGTCGGCTCAATTATGTCTGTACCACTGTAATGTTTAAATGCTTTAAACAACCTCTCATAGTATGCATGAATCAATTCTTTCACCTCTTGAGTTGTTCTATCTACGCATTGCCAATCAATATTGTTCGGCACAATTCTCATTTTCAGGAATTCAATGACCTTACAGAAATACTTCATTACTTCAAGAGATGGTGCACCAGTTGACGGATCTCTTTGCGGCTCACTTGTTGGCCAATCTACACTCCTCCTGCATTCGATCCACAAATCGGCTGGAACAACTATCTCCAAAAAAGTGTTTAAATCTCTCTCCGAAAGGCATTTTGCAAGTTTCACAATCTGTTTGCTGGTACTATTCCACTGGTTTCTCCCTCAACCTGGGATAGTCATTTGTAAATGGCAAGATATCACTTCTTCTCCAAGGGACAAGTACAAAATTCCCTCCTGGAATCTCTCTCATTGGTAAAACTTTTACTGGCTCTTGTGATTCATCTATAGGAATTGTATCTGAACCTTTTCTCGACCTTACTCTTTTCTTGACCAATCTGCCTTCCTATTTTTCTAAGGCTCTCCAAATTTGTAATCTCTCAAGTATTTCTCTAAGATGTGTTTTCATCCCTGCAGACATCATGCATTCAGAATCTTCAGCTTCTAGATTAAATCTATAATTTCTGTTCAGGCTTTTTGTTTTCATGAATTCTATCTCATATATGTCTGCTAACTCTTGGAATTTCTGATGCACTTCAGCTGCTCCATCTGTAAGTAATGGACACAAATATCTAAATTCAGCTTCAGTATATGACTCCAGTCTGTTTACTCCCATTGTTCCTTCCAGAAGCTCACCGGCTTCCATTGACAATCTTGTTTTATTTATGTACTCCTTTCCCTTGAACTGGCTCTCTGGGACATTTTTGAACTGACTTTCTGGAATGTTAGAAACACTTTATTCTTCTAACCACCTTGTTAATTACTGTGCAGTCAAACCCTGTAATGAAATATTACCAGGTTGTACACTCAGTAACTGCTGTTGCATTGGGCTCATGCGCTGAAGTGTTACATTTTTTAACTCAGGACCGTTACCTAATCCATCCATTTCAGAACTTCTTATAGAGTTAAATCTAATAATGACCTTGATCCATTTGGAGTCTGTCTTATAGGGGACATCAACCTAGTGTTTTCATTCTGATTTTGAACTCCTTTATTTTCTTCGCTTCTTTTGCCCTGAGCATATAAATGCACAAGTGGACCAAATGTAATTGGTACTGATATTGCATCTTGGCTCCTGGTTTCTACATTCTGAGAATACTCCACTCCTGCATTCAGCATTTGCCGCAGTAACAACGGAGTGGGCTATGTCTGAACCAACACAGACTCTTGTGAATTTTGACCTGAACATACTACTAGATTTGTAGTTGTGTTCATAATCAGTACATCTGGATAAATCCTAGGAACATTAATCCGTGGCAGCTGTCTATTGTCAGTTAACTGATTGAAGCTGCTCTGCATCGGTATTTGCAGTGAAAGATTAGTCTGTATGGAGCTCTGGTTCATATTAGGATTAACCTGTATGGAACTCTCAGTCATGTTATGGTTACTCTGTACTGGGCTCTCTGTCACTGCAACTGGTATCGGTGCAGTAGGATTTGTACCAATAGTACTCAAACCTTCTTGACCCACAAAAGGTGGCGGACGATTTCTCAAAATCTGTGTAATAACTTCATCCTCGTCTGATTCCTTATCATTAATCAAAGACCTTTTAGGTTCTATCGATGTCTGCTCTTCAATAGTTGAAGAGGAACTCTTTTTAGATTTCTTTGAAACTTTCTTACTGTCTTCAGTCACAACCTAACACCTTGTCAAGTATTGAGTCTCCACTGTCTCTGCTCACTGTCCCACCTAGCTTCTGGTAGTGACTTTTCTTATCTCCTCATTTTTCTCTCAAATGTCAATGCTTGTTGTTGTCTAGTTACTAGCTACCAGATTGCTAATGCTGTGAACTGAGCTGGTCTTGGTGGAGGAATTAAAAAACACTCAAAACAAATGCAAAATTAATTGTCAGCACTTCATCATAACCAATAATAATAACAAATTTGTCTACTTACAATAGGTAGGGTATTACAATAGCTTCAGGATCCTTACGAAATTTCACTGACAGCTTTCACTCTTGCAGCTATTCTTCATACGCAGTACCCCAGATTCGCAAGCAAAATTCAAATCTGCAAATTTCACTCTCAACTGATCAATGGATACCATCCTGGTGCACATAGGACTCGCCAAAATCTCAGTCGAAAAATTCAAACACTCAACTTAACTCACAAACTCGACTTACCAACCATGCCCGATTGGTCTACTAAAAGGGCAAATCATAACAAAAACCAAGTGTCTCCATACACTTTTAATATTCTACGGAGTCTTAGCCCTACCCTGTAAGGTTCGTATACCAACAACCACGTGGACTATTTTTCAGAGCACCAAGTGCCACACACATGTGAAGTTCGCCGACTTCCCTACTCTCACACTTCAGAGTACGCCAACTCTTTTTTTAACATTATCTTTTTCTGGAGTACGCCAACTCCCCTAAATTCTCACAAACAGCTCAAACAACTGCAAATTAGCTAAAGCTGTGCAAGTGCATAATCTTCTCCCATTCAATCTAAAAACAGAACGCTAAGAACATTCCCTATCAACCTAGACAGACCCCAAGAACCGGGGAAAGTCACTTTGGACATTTAGGAACTCATTTTTATCTAAAATGGACAACATCTTCAAAAACAATAATCAAAACACACAAATCAATTTACACTACTTATGATGCAATCAATGACATCACTTAAAGAGATACTAACCATCCTATGTTACCAAAACTGCTTAAGCAGAAAATTAGGCTATATTTTAGTTATGGTGGACTAGATAGCCCTTTTCATACTCTGGGTTGATTGACCGAACCGAATCTGCTTTAAAGAAAATGGTCCAGGAAATATGCCATAAACATAAAATTAAGCATACCATAATCAATTTGAACGTCAATAATCACACCAGTTTATTAAGAAGTTAAAGGTTTATTTCCCTATATTAACAATGCTAAAGTCACGAAAATAATTCTCAAACTCAAATGATACATGGAAAGAAACAATACAGGCTGATATAGTCGGCGTATGAATCTAGGCTTAATAAATGCGAATAGACATAATACCTCAATGGATAATACACAAAACCATATCAATAGAATCTGAGCAAGAGCAATTGAATACATTGGAATAACAAACAAAAGGAATCAATGAATTCATGTGTATGAGAGTAACACCTCACTAACCACTAATTAGCATTGGCATGTTGGACTTTATGTAAAATAATTTTGTAACATGAATTAAGAATATATCTAGCTAAGGCGCTATCAAAAATAGCAGCAGTATTACAATATTAGCAGTTGGTACCTGAAAAACAAAAGACAAATAACAATACACAGTTCAGACATTTACCCAATCTCTAAGGTATTCAGCAACAATGTATACTTCATCAGCGGGACCGCAACATCAGACATCGGCATCAGAACAGGAACAAGGTGAGGGGATATGGTTTAGAGTTTGGACTATAAGATTACTAAACCATCAAAGCATTTGTTCAGTAACAAACAGAAATAGTAAACTCAGAAAAAAATAAAACTCCAGTATGTCAGTACACTAACTGGCAAAGCATGAAATTTCAAAGTGACAGATCATAAGAAGTAAGATCTCTGGAACTTATGATACAAGAGTACGGACATCCAAAAAGAATCTGGACAAAAGAATGACACCGACCCAATGGTGACTGAACATTAAATTAAACTTGTTAAATTCTTGTGATTGGTTAGAACATAAGGTGAGAAAATTATGTCCAATCAGAACATTAACAGATATCAAATTACATAAAATGTTAGCTCTAAGCATCCTCTTCTCCAGTTGCATCTGTGGACCCACTGTTTGGCACCTTCCGAATACACTGCCACAGGACAGTGATTACAAAATATGGAAATATTTTCACCTCGCACCATTGGGGAGGAGGGCACAGAAACACAAACCCGTGGCTGTGTGTAAAAGGTGCTTTATTGGAACAGGTGCACTTACAAACAATTCTCCTCGGCCTTTGCCTTACAAAACTAAAGCCTCACTAGACATCAAGTTCACCTAAGCACCATCCTCCCCCCTCCCCCACCCCAACCTCCCCCCTCCCTGCCAAGTTCTCCTGCCACCCCTCTCAAGTCTTGTGTATCTACTTCTCAATCCTGGCCGTTTGTTGTCATCTGGACCCTGTCAATCTTCCTTCCTGCCCGTCGCGACCTGCTGCTGTACCCCCCTACTATCCCAAATTGCCCATCCATCCTGCCCATCCGCACGTGTTTAGTTGGCTGCAAACTCTAATCACCGCCACCAGAAAAAGCCTCCTGGGTTTTTTCTGCCCCCCCACCGCTCATGGGCTTCCCTCCGCCCCCCACCGCTTATGTCTCCCGAAACAACGCCTTCAAGGAATCCTTCAATTGCAATAAGTAAAGCTCCATCCCCACAAACGACAAATGAACCCCGTCGTCACGAAAAAATTCTACATCTTCAAATCGGAGGTCCCTGTGCTCAAGGAAAGTAATGCCCCTGTCTGTGCAGAAAAGCCGCAGCTCCTTGTTAAGTTTTCGCCTCGCTCTCTCCACTGCCCCTGGCTTCCTCGCCCCCCCTCCAGAACCGACGCGGAACAAAACCAGTAAACAGTATGTGGGAACCGCTCCACTGCGACCTGATAATCAACAAATCCTTTTTTATCGCCTTCAACAAGTCCAAGCCTGTCCTCCTGACCATATCGTTCACCCCCACATGCAAGCACAACACATCCGGGCAGGGACCCCCCCCACGTATCCCCTTCAAGCGTGAAAGCAGCTCATCCCAATGCATACCACCCTTGCCAAACCACCTAACTTGGTACCGCCGTAAGTCGAACCCCAAATTCTCCCCCAATGCAGTCCGCTGAGCCTGGCGATGAGCCCATTTAACGAAAGAATGACCGACTATCCAAATACGCACTAACTCATCCTCCGGGCCTGCCATCATACCTGCAAAAAGAAAAATGGTAATTAGAGCGCGCTCCCTGCGCGATTCCCTGCCGCCTGACATATCTCCTAAAGCAGTCAGATCTCCATTGTCCCAGCGACATAAAAGCCTCCCTCGACCAACCCTGCCTCGGTCGCTACCCTGATGCGAAATGAATGTGTACCAAAAAGAGAGGGGTCCTCGCCCAATGAGACCAGCCCTTGCGAAGCACCGCCAAAAGCTGGGCTGCCGTGACCCTGCTACCATCCCCATGTTGAAAAACCGGCCCAATGCTGGGTTCGGCCTGCTGGCGCCATTGCTGTCCCAATGCAAGCGGGCATATGATAGACACTGGGTACCGCCTCAGAAAAACTAATACACCCGTTGCCCTCTGATCTGTCTTGGAGCTGCTAATGCGCACTGCTATGCCCCGTACAGACAGCTGTACCTCCCCCTAGCACAGGCCTGTTTTACGGGAAGACCCAAGCAACTCGGAAACCCGAAAAGCCCCCAAAACCATCCAGGACATGAGTGTCCGGAAAAGCAGGGCCTCCCCGCTAGAAAAGCATACCTCGCTTAATACTCGTACCAATGCCTTCAACAAAGGCAACAACAGGGGGAGCCGGTGCCTACCCTTCGCTCCCCTTTCCCTCGCCCAACCTGCCAAAATTTGCTGTCCCAGTTCCCCCGCCGTCGGTTGGTAACCCGAACAAGCACTTACCCATAAACCCCAAAGCCGCCAGCTTACCCGCTATAGTAACTCGCGACTGACCACTCTCAAACAATGTCAGTATAAATTGGACCACATCCTCAACAACAATCCATCCTGGACCTCTTGCGTGCACCCGATTGTCTAAATTCCTCCCAACCCTTCACATACGCTCTACGAGTGGAGGGGGCAAGGGACTGTATTACCAGGTGAAGCATCCTCCCATGCCTATGGTCCAAAGAGTTTCTGGCATCACGGTCCTGCACAACGCTGTGCCCGTGACCAACCCATGGAATCTGTCCCACTGTGAATGAGACAAAGCATCAGCAATGTCATTGTCCACACCTGGTACATGTCGCGCCCGAAAGGAAATATCATGCTTTAAACATTGCACGACAAAAACCCGAAACAAACGAAGGATCTGGGGCTCCCTTGCCGACTGCCTGTTTACCAACTGGACCACTGCCATGTTGTCCACTCGAAACAACACCTTTTTATGCTGCAGAGCGCCTCCCCACAAACACACCGTGACCACCAGAGGAAAAAGCTCCAAAAAAGCTATGCTCCTCCCTCCACCCTTCCATGCCGCCGACCACGTCTCCGCGCACCACCGTCCCTGCCAGAAAATTCCAAATCCCGATGCCCCGGACGCATCGGAAAATATCTGCACGTCCCATTCCCACTCCTGCCAGGCCTTCAAGGGAATGCCATTAAAAGATTCCAGGAACGTCAGCCACATCCGAAGATCCTCCCGCACGCCAACTTTGAGACGCACATGGTGATGGGGCAAAGGCGTACCCGAGAGAGCCAATGCCAAGCGTCGACAGAACGTCCTACCTGCCCGAACCACTCTACATGCAAAGTTGAGATGCCCCAGCAAAACCTGTATTTCATGCACCGTGACCTTTTCTTTTCCCAACATATGTGCCGTCTTATGCAACACATCAACTTTTTTGTCCTGCGGCAAATGAGCTCTCCCCGCCACTGTATCCAATTCAATGCTGAGAAACGTCAGCGCCGTACCAGGCCCCACTGTCTTTTCGGGGGCCAAGGGGACACCAAGGTCCCCCATGAGTTGCTGAAAGATGCTTAAAACCTCCGCGCACCGCGAAGAATTAGCTTCTGCCGCAAAAAAGAAGTCATCCAGGTAATGCGTCACCTGAACGTGCCCGGACACTTCTGTGAATATCCATTGCAAGCAAGAACTGAAACATTCGAACAAGGCACACTAACTAGCGCAGCCCATGGGCAGGGCCTTGTCCACAAACCAGCACCCATCACTGTATACCCAGCAACTCAAAATCTTCTGGGTGAACCGGCAGCAAGCGAAATGCCGACTTTATGACTGTTTTTGCCATCAATGCTCTGGGGCCCAACTCGTCAACCATATCAATTGCCACATCAACGGATGCCTACGAAACCCGGGAGCACTCCTCAGGGATGAAGTCATTGACCGACGAGCCTTCTGGCCATGACAAGTGCTGAATCAGGCGGAATTGCCCCTTTCCTTCTTAGGCACGACCCCAATAGGGGATTCGATAAGGTTGGATAAAGGCCACTGATAAAAGGGGCCAGCCATGTGGCCCTCTGCCACCTCATTTTCCAGCTTCTCCCTGACCAGGCCCTTTTTTCCCTTCACTGACCGCAAATTTTCAGCCCAACGACGCAACCACGGCCCCACGTAGCCCAACCGAAATCCCTGGGAGAAACCTTGCAGCAGCAAATCCGCATCCTTCCTATATGGATAGATCCCCAGACATGCTGCCAGCTTATCTACCTTAACCGGCGTATGAGCTCTTACCTGAAGGGCCTGCCCGGAACCGCTGCTCCCTCCCGCTGGGTCCTGACTGCTCCCGTCCCCAAGCCCCCTAACTTTGACCCACCAAATTCCCTGCAGCTGTCTGGCCGGAACAGTGAATGACTGGGTGTCTCCCTGAACATTTCGAGCACTCATGCCGAAATTTACAGTATTCTCTGGAGCAAATCCCTTTGTTGGAGTCCCAACAGGGCCCTGATCTCCCGCCGCTTGAAGAGGAAGAGCCTGACTGATTGTTACCCCCGTTCCCCACCCCTTGGGTGGGGCGCTCCTGAAAGGGCCGATAAGTAATGGGGAGGCCACTGGCTGTGAACACAGTCTTGCCAAACTTAGCCGGGCCCAAAGTGTGCTGCCAGAGGTTGGTATCTATTTCACCCCATTGAACATCTGAATCCGCCGCCATTCGCGCCCGGAACTCCTCATCATACTGGCGCCACGCATATCCCCCGTAATTGAGGTGGGCCTTCCGTATAATATCCATGTATTTGAACAACGCTACCGCCCGCTCCGGAAAGTGCTTGCAGTAAACGCTGGCAAAGATTAAGAAAGCCGCCGTCCAGTTTTTGATGTTCACGGGCACCCTAGGGTGCTTCGACAGCTCAAACTCCTCCTCCTTTGAACCCTCCTTCGCCCAAACCTCTCTATGCAGCAGTTTGAGCACCTCCACATACTCCCCTTTCCAAATTTTTTCCTTCGTGGACTGCATAAGATGCGCCCCCAACGGCCTTGCGGTGCCCATGTAGGGCAAACGGGCTCGCTTCGAAACTGGCTGTTCCGCCTTGTCTCCTTCCTGCTTGTCATCCTTCTACTTACTGTCTGCCTCCTCACTCCCCCGTCACCTGCCGCCTGCTCCCCGCCCTCACCTTTTATCGGCTCCTGCATCGAGGTCCCCTC
The DNA here is from genome assembly GCF_031143425.1 of Pleurodeles waltl. Taxonomy (NCBI): domain Eukaryota; kingdom Metazoa; phylum Chordata; class Amphibia; order Caudata; family Salamandridae; genus Pleurodeles; species Pleurodeles waltl. The sequence goes on along the minus strand of NC_090445.1, from coordinate 1,373,890,673 downwards.
TGTGCCGACCCCCGCGTCCGCCACGTAAACACCTTTGGACAAGCGTGCCGCCCCCAACCCCCTTGCATCTGTCGCCTCTACTGCAACCGAAACCATGGTAACGCTTGCTCCCTCCTCACCTGCAGGCAGTGACGGTGGCCGCTCCTGTGCCTTCCGCCGCACCATCTGGACTCCTTCCAATGCCTTACCACAGGAAATTGGTTGCACCTGCACACCCTGCAAAGACTGAGACAGAGCATTAGCGGGCCCCACCCAGCCCTGCTCCCACCAAATCTCCTCATCACCATCATCCACCAGCTCTCCTTCTTCCAGGATGGTCTCCTCGTAATCCAATACGCACTCATCCTCACGCCACAAATCATTGCCGTGGCCCAACACCTCATGATATAGTTATCATTGCACAATGACCTTGTGTCTGCTTCTGCCTAGCACAGGGCACGAAATACTCATTTTATTTAAGCATTAATTTTTAGCAAAGAACATGCTCTTAAATAGACAGAATATTGTCATCACAATGTTAACTTAGCATGAGAAAACAAAATGCAGGCCTTTTACTTGATGGCGGCCGTTAAGTAGGTCACAATTTTCGTAAACACAATTTTATAATCAAATTAATTCATACATCAGTATTTAAGTATAATTATGTAAAGACAAAATATTTACGATAAAATATCAGCTCTCACAGCGGTATGGCCAAGGCTGTCGGCATATGCTGTATATTTCACAGCACAGGTCACTGTAATCATAGCCTTCCCTTTGACGGCCCTGCCACGCAGTTATACACGCTGGTGTAGACGGTGGGTGCACATAGGCACAGATCACTGTGATGTCGCAGGATCTCCTGCCTCATAAACGGCATAAGGGGGGCAATTGTGTTGGAGTGGTGCCTGCTGGATATCATGATGCTCTGTGGCCCGCCTCTGTTGCATCCTGTCTGAAAGAACAGAGCCAGGGAGGCTAAAGAGTACAGCTCTTACTTAGCTCACCCCAGACCCCACTTCCCACTTCCCTGCTTTAAGTACTGCTGACTGCAACCTTATTTGTAGATGCGGTACAAATATTTACATTAAAAATGTATTTTGCATTGTTTCACTTTAGCACATTAGATTATATTACTATACAAAGTAGCCTTTATTAAAGTTAGTAAACCATACCCAGTTTGCCCAGACACATGTACTAATTACTCAAGAGCGATGTTAGATGTCTTGTGCCTTGAATACAAGGCCTGTATTGCTTTGGATGGATCATCCAACATTATGGTCTATTACCAATATACAAGTAAAGTTTTTATAAATTTCCCATCCTGCGCTGATTTATTTGAAGGTGCTCTCAAATGTGATGGTCATGGAAAAGGAGGCACAGTGAAGAAAAGTAACTGCCTGGTGTCAAGCTTGGAAGTTGGGTTTAAAAACAAGTTTCCTGATTGCACAATGTGCAATTTAGAGAATGAATGTGTGTCACATTATTTTCCCCTATCAGCCCTGAAGGAAATTTTGTTAGCGCCCCATGTAACAAATCCGTTGTCTTTTGCCTCCCATACAATCCCTTTGGTATTGGATGTAGTTGAGAAACATTATAGTCTATTAAACCGTGTACAAGAGATGTTTTTGTATACTGTCCTTCCAAAACTTAATTATTTCAAGGTGCTCTCATGTGTGATGGTCATAGAAAAGGAGGCACAATGAAAAAAAGGTAAATGTCCAAGGTCACATAGTTTAGGAAGGTGCAATCAAGGTAGGTTGTTTTTGTCAGGACCCAGCAAATAGTTTTTGCCCAGGGCCCATAAACGATTTTGACTTGCCTCCATGTGACCTGGGATTATTACACTGCCTAATTTTGGAAGAGATGGACAGGAATTGAATCCTACTTCCAGGAGCGTCTCACACAGCTTTGTCGGGGGGTGCGGTGGCGCAGGGGGTGCGGAGGGGCATGGGAGAAAATTAAAGCAAAAATAAATAAACAAATCTCCTACCTGATTTGCTCCTGTGATGCTCCTCTCCCGTCGCTGCTGTAAGCACATGCTCCTAGCCTGCCCTGCGCCCACTCCTGACGGTACTCAGAGCAGCATCAGGATTGGCTGGGAGCACCCAGCCAGGGCGCTCGCAGGCAGAATGGGAGCCTGTCAGGCTCTCTCCAGCCCAGCAACGTGTTGCTGGGTTGGAGACAGCCCTGTGCGCCTGTGTGTTTGGCCGGGCCAAGACGGCCGGCCAAACAACACATGCACTCTGAGGGGAGTGCACAGTGCACTCCCCTCAGCTCGTTACCCCCAATGCACTGCCCCTTTCACATGGAAAGGAAAATAAACAGAGCTTATTATCCTTTCCATGTAAAAGGATTTGTAGGGGTTGCTGCTGGTGGGGGGGGGGTGACGCTCCTCTGCCCAAATGGAGGCGCCGCGCCTGACTGCTTCACCTCCTCTTCACTGATTAGCCAGTGCAAGTTTGGTACATGCCAGAACAGAAGAGGGCATGTACCAAGAGCCCTCTGACAGGTTATTAACTCAGGCTAAGCTAAAGTGCCCAAGTGATACTGTCTGCCTAAAATCCTCTCACACCATCTGGTTTTTCTCAGTCAACAAAAAGAGATTAAGTGATGTGCAAGGGCCCACTGGTTGATGTGAAGACATGCTTGTCATGTTTACTGAAGTCTTGGTCAGTGAAACAGTGTTCTTTCTTTCCTTCGATATGTTATCATAGAACAAACTGATTGCTGAAATCTATTCTACCATTTGAGCATTAAGACCTCATTACCAGTTGATCAGAATAAAGTGGTGTATTTACCATAGGTGGTAAATACTATTAGGCCAAGGTATTACTCACTTGTGGTAAATACCCCCATTTTGATTTTTAAACATGAAAATTAGACACAACATGCACAACAGGTATTTATCACAGTGAATCCTGCATTTTACCCTTTTTCCTGGCCTTTCCCTTTAATATTTTACTGGAATGCATCAGGGAAAAAATATGAGGGTTTAATAGCTATCATTCAACTCTTATTTCTGATCCTTGTGAAAACTCTTCTTTTCTTAGCCTTCGCAGGAAAACGTTTTGCAAATTAAAACTGCTGAAAGTTTTCAGGGAAAAATATCTGGTAATTACCAGAACATGCATTAAGCAACACAATCTGCAAACTATGCCCCATTTTGGGGGGCAAACTCATATTTGGGTATTATTTGAAGGCAATGAATTCTAAGCCAGTGGTTAAAGCCCTCATTACAACCCGGCGGTCGGTGATAAAGTGGCGGTAATACCACCAACGAATGAATTTTGACCACAGCGCAAACCGCCAACACAGACAGGCACTTTAACACACCAACGGCCACGACGGTAGCAACAAGCACCGCAACGGTAAACGCCAACAGCCAGGCTGAAAACAACAGCAGATCTTCCCCATGCAGGTATACATCCTCCTACACCAGGAACGGTGGTGCAGACGACCACAGTGAGTACCGCACCTAGCACACAAGGGGAGGGAAAGAGAGTGACACACACGCAACATGCAACACCCCCTCCCCCAACACCATACACACAGACAGATGCAACAACATTACATATCCACCCCATACCCTTCAGGAATAACGCAAGGACAAAAGGAAGTGAGTAAAGCCAGTTTAATAATATACATTTGGAGAAATATGTCCTTAAAGCACAAAACAGTATCTATAATATATACAAATGGAGGGACAATGCTCAGTCCAAAATATCCGTGGCCCACAGGGCCATAACACATAGGCAAAGGTCACACTTAACTCCTGCCTCAGTATGGAGAGAACTCTGCTGGGGCATCAGGTCGAAGATACACAGGCACCTCAGGGGGAAGATGGTAAAATGCAACTACTCCTGGAGGGGGCTACAAGCCCTATGCTATGTCCTGGGAAGTGCAAAGCCACAGTCTCTCAAGTGGGTGGTCTGCCCACTGTTTGGTCCTGGGGAGTGCAAAACCACAGTCTCTCTAGTGGGTGGTTTGCCCACTGCTTGGTCCTTGGGAGTGTAAAGCCACAGTCTCTCTAGTGGGGGGTCTGTCCGCTGCTTGGTCCTGGGGAGTGCAAAAACACAGTCTCTCTAGTGGGTGGTCTGCACACTTCTTGGTCCTGGGGATTGCAAAGCCACTGTCTCTCTAGTGGGTGATTTGCCCAGTGCTTGGTCCTGGGAGTGCAAATCCACAGTCTCTTTAGTGGGTAGCTTCTCCACTGGTTCTGGATGGGGCTTTGTGCCCAGTGTGGTTCATCCTGGCAAGGATGGGGTGAGTGGATGCCTTCTTCCACTGGTTCTGGAGGGGGCCTTGTGCCCAGTGTGCTACATCCTGGCAAGGAGGGGGTGAGTGGATGCCTTCTTCCACTGGTTCTGGAGGAGGACTTGTGCCCAGTGTTCTTATCCGGGCAAGGAGAGGGTAAGTGGATGCCTTCTTCCATTGGTTCTGGAGGGGGCCTTGTGCCCAGTGTGCTTCATCCTGGCAAAGAGGGGGTGAGTAGATGCCTTCTACCACTGGTTCTGGAGGGGGCTTTGGGTCGAGCAATGCAGATCCTGGATGGTGCAAGGTCACAGTCTCTCACCTGGGTGTCACACCTACAGTTGTTGCAGGGGCCAGGACACACTACAGCCCATGTAGGCATGACTACACACTGCCCGCCGGCGGTGATGGCTGCTCAGTGGTGGCAGTTGCGGGGCTGGCGGCAGTGCTGCCAGTGGTGGGGGGAGGCACCAGCCCTTCCCCTGCAGCCTCGGACGGCTGCCCACTGGGGCTGCTGCTGCTGGAAGTGGTGCAGGTGGTGGTGCATGTGGCGGTGCTGGCAGTGGTGCAGGTGGTGGTGCTGCCAGTGGTGGGGGAGGCTCCAGACCTTCCCCTGCAGCCTCAGACGGCTGCCCAACGGGCTGCTGCTTCTGGCAGTGGTGCAAGTGGCAGAGCAGGTGGCGGTGCTGGCAGCGGTGCAGGTGGCGGTGCTGCCAGTGGTGGGGGGAGGCTCCAGCCCTTCTCCTGCAGCCTCAGACGGCTTCCCACTGGGGCTGCTGCTGCTAGCAGTTGTGCAAGTAGTGGTGCAGGTGGAAGTGCTGGTGGCGGTGCAGGTGGCGGTGCTGCCAGTGGTGGGTGGTGGCTCCAGCCCTTCCCCTGCAGCCTCGGACGGCGGCCCACTGTGGCTGCTGCTGCTGGCAGTGGTGCAGGTGGCAGTACTGGCGGCGGTGCATGTGGCGGTGCTGCCAGTGGTGGGGGGAGGATCCAGCCCTTGCCCTGCAGCCTCGGACGGCTGAAGTGCCATGGCTTGTGTTGTTTGCCCAGATGCTGCTCCAGCACCAGGCACCAGATCCATCCTGCCTGCAGTGTCTGTGCTTTTTTAATTGCTCTTGGCAGCTGGTGTTCCCTTCCTGCCCTTGGCAGCTACTGGTACCTCCTTGCTTCTGCCAACTGGTGTTCCCTTCCTGCCCTTGGTAGCTGGTGGTCCCTTTCTGCCCTTGCTAGCTGGTAGTGCCTCCTTGCCCTTGCTAGCTGGTGGTGCCTACTTGCCCTTGTAAGCTGGTGATGCCTCCTTGCCCTTGCTAGCTGGTGGTGCCTCCTTGCCCATGCTATCTGGTGGACCCTTCTTTCCCTTGGCAGCTGGTGCAGGCACATTGGCAGTGCTGACGGGTGTCTCCTTGGAGCCTATCACACCTGCAGTAGCTGCCGAAACTACAGTGGCCGTAGACTGGGTGGCTGAGGTGCTGGCCTCGGTTCTGCCCACCCTGGCCCGAAGTGAAGGATGGGGGGAGGGGCAGGGAATAGGTCAAGGGTGAAGAGGAAAAGCCTTTTAGGGACACTGGGGCTGGAAGAGGGTGAAGGTTTGGGAGTGGAGGAAGAGGGAAAGGATGTAGGAGGTGTCTGTCTGCTGTGTTTGGGTGCTGGTGCATAGGCTGGATGCTGCCATGAGGTGGATGGCTGTTGGGTGTCTGAGTGCTTGTGTTTGTGTACCTTGGAAGGAGGGGGCACAGACACAGTAGGAGAGGACACAGGGGACATGTGCATGGATGTGGGGGTGGTGACTGCCAGTGATGGCCGTGTAGTGATAGTCGTAATGGTGACGGAGGTAGTGGATGAGGATGTAGTGCATGCAGGTGTGAGTGGAGATGCTACTGGGAGTGAGGTGGATGACGAGGAGGAGGGGGCCACAGTGGAGGCAGTGGATGTTGATATGTCTGCATCTGGATGGTGCTTGTGTGAGTGCCTGTGGGATGAAGTGTGGTGCTTGTGTTTGCCTGAGCCACTTCTGTGTGTTGATTTGGGTGCATGCTGGTCTGAAGGTGTGCTTGGGATAGGCTGTGGTTGAGGGGATTGGGACTGGGTAGAGGACGTTGGAGGGGGGAGGCTAAAGACAGGGACAATGGCTGCCATCAGTGAGTTGGGCAGAGCCTGGAATTATCTCTTTTGGACCGCCACGCCAGAGTGAATGCCCTCCAGGAATGCATTTGTTTGTTACAAATGCCCTGCCAGGCCCTGGATGGCATTCACAATGATTGACTGCCCAACAGAGATGGATCGCAGGAGGTCAATAGCCTCCTCACTCAGGAAAGCAGGGCTAACTGGGGCAGGGCCTGAGGTCCCTTGGGCGAAGGAGATGCCAACCCCCCTGGGTGAGTGGGGACGGGAAACATGCTGAGGGGCTGCTGGGAGGGCGGTGCTGGTACGGGGGTGGTGGCTGTACCTGTAGTTGGGGTGGGCACAGAGGTGTCCGCCACTGTCATGGAGCTCCCATCGGAGGAGGCGTCGCCGTCAGAACTGTCCCATCCAGTCTCCGCCGTGGTGCTCCCCTCGCCCTTTGTCCCACTGGTGCCCTCACTGTTGGTGGATTCGGCCTCATGGGCCATGTGGGATGCAGCTCCCTCGTCACCGGTGCCTCTGCTCCTCCGCCAGATGATGCTAATGCACAGAAGGACAGGGTGACAAAACAAAAAGGGGGGGTAGAGACAGAGGATACACTTTGTGAATGCCAGCAACAACATCACTGTTGGCATACACAACACACAGGGAACAGCCCTATGCACTATGCCATGCACTACAATGCTAGTCACCAGGCCATGGGGTACAATTCCTAATGCCAATAGCAGCACACCTGAAACCCACAGGCCCTTGCCCAGTAGTAGATGCCCACTAGCATTTTTGGGTTTGGGGTGCATTTGAGCCTGCACATCATGGAACCTACCCTGCCATGTTCGTCCTGGCCTAGGGTACGCACAAACCCTCATCCCCCACCCAGATAACACCTCAACACGCGTAATTTCATGATTCTGAAACTGTACTCACCCCCTTGTGGCTTCTGTGATGCCTTCAAGCGCCCATCCAACTCCGGATAGGCCACCGCCAGGATGCAGAACATCAAGGGGGTCAGGGTACGATGGGCACCCCTTCCTCGTTCGGAGGCCATCCCCAGCTGGGCCTCCGCCGTCTTCCTTGCCCAGTGGCGCAGGTCCTCCCACCGTTTGTGACAGTGGGTACTTTGGCTGTCAAAGACCCGCAGGGACCGCACCTCCTTGGCGAATACCCTTTTTCTGATGGACACTGACCTACAGAAAAAGATACAGAAGAAAAGGTATTAGTCATACTGTTACACTCATGGCCCACCATATTCCTCCCATCCCCTTACGCACAGAAATTGCCCACCATATATGCAGCACTCTGCCCTGGACCCCTCAGCCACCCCCCCCACACGAGGCTTACACACACAGAACTCCATACATTTATGCCCCATGCATTGTGCTCACAATATACTCACCTGTTGGTCTGGAGGACCATAAAGTAAACGGTACTGGGGTAGGACCCCATCCACTAGTCTCTTTAACTCCTCCGAAGTGAAGGCAGGGGCCCTTTTCCCAGACACTCGAGCCATGGTTGCTTCCAGACACAGGTCAAAGCAGCACTTGCAGTGTAAGTCCTGTCCTCTTGAAGGTCAGGTAGCAACTGAGTGAACAGATAGAAAATGGTGGTCACGTCCGTGGCGGTGCGTACCGTCACCACCGGCGTACATCACCATTGGCTCCTGGAACCCGTAGGCCCCAATGATAACCAATGAGGTGCTGCACGGTGGTCATTGACCGCCTCCCGCAACGGTGTACAACATCGGCGGAATTACCTAATTTCCACTTGTCCCTTCTCACAGGTCAGGCGACTGCCATTTCAGGGGGCAACAGGCCATGGCACCTAACTGCGTCACAGCAGACATAGGCACATCAACGGACCTACACGTTCACATACTGTTTCTGTAACAAAATGCAAGGCATTTTACTCTGAGGATATCTCGGAATGTGACCATCTGCTCACCGTTTTGCACCCTACAGTTCAACCGGTGAGGATGAATAGGAGATGGAGACATACCCCCGTGTACAGACCCCTGGTGGACCTTGCGACAATGGAGGACAGGCACATTATCCTAACCTACAGACTTGATAGGGCCACAATCCAAGAGCTGTGTGCCCAATTGGAGCCAGACCTGATCTCAGCTATCCGCCACCCCACTGGTATCCCCCCTCTTGTGCAGGTCCTGTCAGTGCTCCATTTCTTGGCAAGTGGGTCCTTCCAAGCGACAGTGGCCATGGCAGCAGGGATGTCACAGCCTATGTTCTCAAACGTGCTGACCAGAGTGTTGTCTGCCCTGATGAAACACATGCGCAGCTTCATCATATTCCCCCAAGTGGAGGATTTGGCCACAGTGAATGCTGACTGACTTCTATACACTGGGACATATCCCCAACATCATTGGTGCTATTGATGGTACACATATTGCCTTTGCCCCCTCACCCCTGGAGAAATTAACAGGTGTTCAGAAATCGAAAGAGCTTTCACTCTCTGAATGTGCAGATAGTGTGCCTGGCAGACCAGTACATCTCCCATGTAAATGCAAAGTATCCTGGGTCTGTGCATGGTGCCTTTATCTTGAGGAATAGCAGCATTCCATGTGTGATGTCTCAACTCCAGAGGCACAGGGTGTGGCTAATGGGTGAACCCATGGTCCCCACACAGTGTCTGTTGGTATATGGGTGTAGGGTTGACCCTAAGGGTGAGGGTCTGGCTTACAGGTATCCCTTGATATTTACAGGTGACTCTGGTTACCCCAACCTCTCATGGCTACTGACCCCAGTGAGGAATGCAAGGACAAGGGCAGAGGAACGTTACAATGAGGCACAGGGGCAAACAAGGAGGATCATTGAGTGCACCTTTGGCCTCCGGAAGGCCAGATTCCGGTGCCTCCATCTGACAGGTAGATCTCTGTGCAACTTACCCAAGTAGGTCTGCCAGATCATCGTTGCATGTTGCATTTTGCACAACCGGGCCTTGAGATGCCAGGTGTCTTTTCTGCAGGAGGATGAGGCTGGAGATGGTCATGTGGCAGCGGTGGAGCCTGTGGACAGTGACGAAGAGGAGGAAGAGCATGAGGACAACAGAACAACTATAATTCAACAGTACTTCCAGTGACACATTGGCAAGATACTGTAACTTCACCTTCCATTGCAGTTTTGTGTTGGGCATTGTACATGGCAGCCTGATTTTCCAAAATCTATGGCCACTTACTGTACCCTTTGGCATCTCTATTTTCAGATATCTGTGCCCCACTCTGGCTCCTGGTGTGTTTACTGCTGCCCACTACAGGTCATACGTATGTATACATAACTGTACAGTTGGATTGCTGTGTTTACAGCTTGTTAAATGAATACATATTTCAATTAATTGACAGACTCCATATTTGTATTTGTTCCATGGTTGTTTATTTATGTGCTAATAAGTGGAGGGGGTATTGCAATGGGCTGGGTTGCTAATGGAGGAAAATCCAGGATAGAGTCCAGTGTATTGGTATCACAGGTGCATTGTCCAAGGGGGAAAGGAAGTGGAGCAATGGCAGTTCAAGGTGGAAAGGGTGTCAGAGTGGGACACAAGGGTGACATTCAGGAAAGTCTTATTTCTTGGCGGGGGTAATGGCAATGTTCTTTGGCTTCTGCCTGGATTGCAGGGACCTTTTGCGTGGTGATTCTCCTTCTGCGGGGGAGGGGTGCTGGTGGCCTGTTGGTCCTGTGGTGGGACCTCCTGTCCACTAGCATCAGCGGAGGTGGAGGGCTGTTCATTGGTGTGGCTAGTGTCAGGGGCCCTTTGATGTGCCACTGCCTCCCTCATGGTGTTGGCCATGTCTGCCAGCACCCCTGCAATGGTGACCAGGGTGGTGTGGATGTCCCTCAGGTTCTCCCTGATCCCCAGGTACTGTCCATCATGCAGGCGCTGGGTCTCCTGCAACTTGGCCAGTATCTGGCACATTGTTTCCTGAGAATGGTGGTATGCTCCCAGGATGTTGGTGAGTGCCTCGTGGAGAGTCGGTTCCCTGTCTCACAGCAGTCCTCCCAGCTTCCCTGTTGTCCTGTGCCTCTGTCCCCTGAACCATGTGCCCACTGCCACTGACCCCAGGTCCCTGATCGTCCTGTGTTTGTGGTGTTGCTTGGGGTCCCTGCAGTGGTGGACACACTGCTGATTGACATGTCCTGAGGACAGAGGTATGGGCCCGCTGGGTGGGTGCTGTGGTGGTGTTTCCTGAGGGGGGAGGCGCTGTGGTGGTATGGGACTGTGCCTGGGTCACCAACTGTCCAGAGGTCCCTGATAGGCCAGGTTGGTCATCCTGATGCAGGCGTGCAGAGCTGCTGCCATCACTGTGGGCCTCTTCGGGGGGGACTGGATGTTGCTGGCACCTCCTCTCCGGTAACATTGTGTGGGGGTCCTGTGGGTATGTGAAAGCAGTGTTATTGTTACTGCATGTGACATCTTGTGCATGGGTATGTTTCCCCCTATGGTTGTTATTACCAAGGCAGCTTTGGCTTGTGTGAGTTGTGATTTGGTTGGCTAAGTGATTGTCACTAGTGTGCATGCTGTGGTGATGGGTGTCCATGCAGGGCTGTGAGTGGTGTTCATGCATTAGTGTTTACATGCAGTGCTGGTTACTGGGATGGGTGGGTTGTGATGGTGGGGTATGTGTGACATGGTGGGGTGATGGAGGTGAGGGTATATGATGAATTGCAGGTAAGTGGGGTGAAAGTAGTAAAGATTTGACCTACCAGAGTCCAGTCCTCATGCTACTCTTGCCAGGCCCTCAGGATGCATGATTGCCAAGACTTGCTCCTCCCATGTTGTTAATTGTGTGGGGTGGAGGCGGGGGTACACCGCCAGTCCTCTGTACAGCTATCTGGTGTCTTGCAACCACGGAACGCATCTTCCCCCGTAGGTCGTTCCACCTCTTCCTGATGTCATCCCTTGTTCTGGGGTGCTGTCCCACAGCATTGACCCTGTCTGCGATTCTCCGCCATAGCTCCATCTTCCTAGCAATGGACGCGTCTGCTGCACCTGTGATCCAAATAGCTGTGGCTCTGCCCGGATGATTTCCTCCACCATGACCCTCAGCTCCTCCTCTGAGAACCTGGGGTGTCTTTGTGGTGCCATGGGTGTAGTGTGTGTGAGGGTGTGTGGGGTGATGTGTTGGGGTGTGTGCTGTGAGGTGCGTGGATGGTGTATGGGTGATGGTGTTCTGTGGCTCTGGTTCTGTGGGTGCTCCTGGTGTGTGTCTCTCTCTCTTTTGTAAATTGTTTGTAGTGATAAATGGTTGTGGGTAATGTGGGTGGGTGTTTTATAGTGATTTGTGGGTGTGGTGTGTGTATGTGTGTCAGGTGTGTGTAGTTTGAATTGTCAAATGTGGTGTTGTTTTGTTAGTGTGTGTAATTTGAGCGCGGCGGTATGTACCACCTATGGTTTACCGCAGTTGAATGTCCGCCACAGTGATTCGTGGATCATAATGCTGTGGTCGTATTTCTGTTGGCGTAATGGTGTGGGTTTTGATACTGCCAGTTTATCACTGACCTTTGGGCGGGCAGACTTGTGTGTGTGTCTGTGTAGTGGTGGATTTCTATGTGTGGGTCACAATACGTGCAGCGGTATACTACCGCGGTCGCAGTATGTTGGCAGCAGTCAGAAAGCCGGTAAGCGGCACTTACCGCTAATGTCATAATGAGGGCCTAAATAACATGTAATTAGTGCCTAAGGGGTGATCAATATATTTTAATTTATTTAATTTTGTGTCTTTTGACAGTGTATATCGGGGTCCATCAGTTACTTCACAGGATATTATTAAATAGAGGATACTAGATAACGTGTGGTTGAGTAATATTTGTTACTGTGATTTTCATTTTCACTGAAGTTGGAATGTAAAATATAATTCCCACTTGAAACCCTTGCATTGGTCCTTTTTTTAAGAAAATAGCCATAGCACCCTCTATTTTGCTTTCTTGGTCAAGACCAAGATGCATTATTAAATGTGAAGGGCGATGGGGAGATCCATTACTGACTGAGTAGAGTCCTTGAGCCAGGTGTCCATTAGGAATAGTAGGCTTATACTCTTAATATTCTTTGTGATCATCAAATCTACAGTTAACGGACAATGATTTGCTGCTGATTGGCAATTATGAGGAAGGCAATTGAAGTAGGAAAGACATATATAATCAGTAACATTTACCACCACAAGATAACTGTGTACCACATTCTTGTTTTGCACCTTCATCCTTGCCATTATCTGATTTACACTCTCCAACCCCATGGGTGGTCATGAGTTACATTATATGCCACATCGACCTGCACCACACCAACAAGATGCTCCAAAAGAGCAGAAATCTGTGGGAAAGGAAATGCACTTGTGATATAAATTGTTTAGTTGATGAGTGTTCTCTCCACACCCATAGTAGCTGCTAGGGCATGTGTAAATTCTTTGATAGTCTGCTCAAGCGTTTCTTTGTTAAATTATGGTGAATACTTGCTTGTTTGCTGTTAATGGCCCTTTATAGTTAGCTGTTATTCTGCTGCATCGCTTAATTGTGTCAAAGTGTTAGCTGTCAGGGCAAGAAGTTTATTCCTTTTATCCCACAGGGTTCCGCCAGATTCTAGGCACAATCTTTTGGTACGCCCTGTCTCCTGTCGGTCTGTCAGAGCTTGGATAGTACTTCCCCCACCAAACCCAAAACTTTCATGTAGACATACTTCACATACCTTATGCTACTATACAACACAAGTTGCCTAATCCTGTTTTGGGATCATCATATTCCGAGAGAGTGTCACAGAAGGATTGCTGTTACAGCAAAAATAACCTTTAATTCAAATTTGGAAAGAAGCTTGAGAATCTCAAAAGATCAACCATATAGTTCACATTCTACATATCATCCTCAGAGCTAGCATCAATAGCCAGAAACTCTGAAAACGTAGCATGATCAAGTTCAGTCCTTCCTCCTTAATGAGTCGACATCGAAGAGATCAGCATCTGCCCTCATTCAAAGTAGGAGTGCTTGCTTCAATCCATCACTCTCAAGGCCATAGAATTATAGCCCATCAGGCCATTTACGACTGGAAAAATGTTTTTTGTCATGTACCAAAGGCAAAATGCGACTTCGTAACTTGTTACCGAACCCCATTCTGCTTTTGCGATTCTGCATTAGAAAGGGGCGTGCTTAGGCCGTCCCTTTCTAATACTGAATCACACTGGTATATATGAATGTTTTGCGACTGGAATGCGGTCACAAAATATTGATACTTTACCGACTCAGTGAAGGAGGTGGTAACCATTAGCAAATGGGTAGAGGTCCCTAAGGGAACCCTTCCCCTTTATGAATAGAGGTGCTAAAAAAATTTAAAGACAAGCAGTGGTCCCACAAACCACTAGCTTCTCTTAAAAAATGAAAAGGAAACTTTTAATTTTTCTTTTTGTGAGGCATCTCGTTTTCCTTTAATTAAAACGATGCTGCATTACAAAAAAATAGCTCTATTTAAAAAACTATCACAGACATGGTGGTCTGCTGACCTCAGCAACCCACCATCCCTGTGATTGTGGCCATTCCCAAATGAGTCCAAATTTGCGATCTGTCTCATGAATAGTAATGAGGCAGGTCCCTTGGGACCCATTTGGAAATTGCAAACAGTGTCTGAGACGTTCTAGTACATCGCAGTTTGCGATTTCCTTATAGCGAACCACAAAAATTATTTATTAGGAAATCACAAACTACTTTTTTCAGTACATCTGTACCTTAATCTTGGACAAGGCTTTAGGAAGGTAACAAAATCTCAAGGATCCGATTTCTCACACGCTACCAATGCTGCAGTAATACACAATAGGAGAAAGTATTGAGGAAAAATGTATTTTTGGAAAATCAGCAATTTTAATTGCTTTTTTTCTCCTCAGGGTGTCTTGTTCTATAAGTGCCAAGTCTAATGCGCTTCAAGATCCTGGTTTTAGGCATGTTATCATTTGCTCTTCCAAGATGCGTGTTTGTTAGCTGTGATGTCTAGGTGTTTTTTTAGGTTTAATTTTTTAAGTTAACTTGAATAAATGGACCAATGAGATGTAATGTAATTTAAAATGTCAGCCCCTAATGGTTTTGGCCAATACAATTAATGAACTATATTACTACTACTGCTATTACTACTACTACTACTACTACTACTTCTACTACTACTACTACTACTACTACTAATAATAATAATAATAATAATAGTGAGAGCCATGGGACTTATGTGACTGTGGATGACCAACTTGGGCAACTCATTTGACTAAATTATACAGCAAGGAAATTGAAATGAAGGACCATTATGAATCCCATTTTGGGACATTATTTTCTCTATGCTATAGACAAATGCCAGATCCCTAGCCCAACAATTGTGTTCATTAATACTGTCGGCAAAAGCAACTAAATGAGGAAAGGAAAACTTAAACTCTCAGCCACTAATGATCACTTAAGCCACATTTCAGTCCACTGTTTTTCACCCACTATGCCATTTCAGATAGAGACTAACCATATGCAAGTCAGCCTTAATCCTGCTCTAAAGGGACAAGGTCACTTAAACAGCCATGCCAGATCCTCTTCAGATGACAATACAAGTAAACCAAAGTAGGTTTCAGCTGAGTTTAGTCTCATCAGTGAGCTATAGCTTGAATTCTATGGCACAGTGAACATGGGACCCATAACTTTGCATACATGCTTATATTTAGGGCAGAAACTGCAACAAATATAAACAGTTTTAAAAAGTCTCTCGATCTCTCTGAGACACCTTCCATCTGAGCGTTTATCACCCACTGTGCCATTATAGACAAAGGCCAGCCATATGAAAATGTATATTGGTCCTGCTCCTATATGAACAGTCAATCCAGTTCTTCTGATGATGGGAACATAAGTCACCCCAGAATGGTTTGGGGCTGCTATGCCTTATCATTGCATTATAGTCCTATAGCACAGTGGGCACTTGTAACCATCACATTTAGGTTATCAAAGCCAATAAACAACAAAGTAATGGAAATAATTTTTTAGTTAGTCTCATCTACTGGTGATCATGCTGCATTCCCGTTCATTGTCTTTCACCCTAGAATGTAGCATTCTAAACAAAGATTAGCTGTATGCAAATTAGCCTTGATTCTACTTCAATAGATCTTGGAGTGCTTGTCTTCCCTTCTGAGAGGCCTCACTTGGCAGTTTGGCATTGAATTTCAGGTTCAGAACTGATTTGCATAAGATAGGCCTCTGTCTAGTGTGGAACAATGGGCAAAATATAACAGGTTGGAATGTACCTACAGTGATTTCCAGTGTTTTATTTGCAAACATTCCTCCCATCATCCTGGGAGTGTTTTATTATTATGCCTGGGCAAAATGTCTAGTACCTTTTCTGTGCATGAAAACTGGAAGAAAGCACTGACTATTGCTCATCTAACTTTCACAAAGTACCTGCACTATATTGTACCAAGTGTCCCTTTTAATATGCCTCAGCTGAAACATTTTTGTTGAACTTTGCAAATTATCCACCAATTGATGTATTATGTGATGAATGTGACATATCTATAATTACAAGGAAACGCTGTGGCCTCACAGTCCCATAATTTCAGGTGGTCTTTCTAATAGCAAATGTCTTTAGTAGACGTACATGATGACAGCACCCTTATAAATCTACAAGCATAGTCATGTTGTAGGGTTGTGTGCAAAGTCAGTGAACTTCGCCTCCATTAACCTCACTTGCTTTCTTTCAAAATTTTCCAAATTTTAGTACTTTGTAAAGTTATAATTTTTTTTTAAATCCAGCAGATTGGAAATGTTTCAAAAATTGGATTTTCATGCAGCGTGACAGGCCTGTTACTAAGGGAAGAAGCCTCTATGCAAGGCCTTGCCGAAGCTGACTATAAATGTTCCTAACCTGTGGGTGATGGAGGGTTTTAGGTTGTACAGCAGTGGCGCATTTACTAACATATGGCCTGTGGAAATGCAGAATAAAGAATAGGCTATAAGTTTAGAGCAAAATATTTTGTTGTGTTCATAGAGTAACGTTATCTGTACTTATTAATGTATTAGATAATTCACCCGTAATAGGCATAGACTCTTTGGGGCATATTTATAATGCCCTAGCGCCACCTTGCGCCACATTAACACCATTCTTTTTGACGTTGATGTGGCCCAACAAAGCCGAAATCCCCGCGCCCTATTACAGAGTTGCGGAATGCATGCATAGCACCAGTCTTTAACCCTTTGTGCTACATTATGCCTGCGCCAAGCACAATGTATGCAAACGGGGCATTCCCCCATTAGGGGAGCCGGAAAAATAGCATTAAAAGGGGGCTTCCATTCTTTAGAATGGGGCCCTATCTACTCTTCAGGAGTAGTGCCATCATGAGAAATTACGCTATTGCCCCCTACCCTGTGGCATGGTGCACCGCATTTTAAATACGGCGCACACATGATGGTGGTAAGGGGTGCTAATTGGCGCAGGTAAAGTGCCGCTGCACTCAGTGCAGCGCCATTTTCCATTAATCTGCACCTCAGTGTCTTCCAGCTATACACAATCTGCTTTTTACAATATGCAAGAAGTTGAGGATCCCTAGTACAATCTGGAAATACTGTAGTTAAGTGCACTGTTCTCTGCCGACATATTCTCTGCAAATAAACCTCTTCACTATCAGGAACATTCACATCTTTTTATTCACTTAGAACCCATTCATTTCTACAATAAACACTTAGGGGTGAATCGGAACACAGAGTAATATTTACAAAATCCATCCATCCGTTATTCAATCAATCCATCTGTCCATCTGTTCACCCACAGTGTAATCTCAGGGATTTTGGGTGCCCTCAACAATACATTTTTGGGAGCCTCTCTTGAGAACAGCTTTGAATTTTACTCTGCATTTTTTGATATTTCAAGCCCCATGATGTTAAACAATATTAAACTTGGTGATGGCTGCTCTTAGTGGGCTGAGGTGGTATACCGACCTTGTTTTCTGACCTGTTTGTTTTTATTATACCAAGAGTGAATAATAGCTTATTATTCAACCTTGGTATAATAAAAATGCTGGCCTCCTTCTGTCTGGCAACAATCTTGGTCTGGATGGCTGGAGCAGGTGCCAAAAGACACCTGCACCATCCTTCAGAGAGACATCACCAGGCCTGGAGAAATTCTATCCCAGTCAATGGGGCCTGGCACGCCTCTTTGCTTCCCCTAGTTGGAATGTGCTAGTTATCACAGCTCAAGGTAGACACGAGCGCTGCAGGCTTAAGCGCTGCAGTGCCACGGCTACATGCCAATCAGCCTCTCACCCCACCCTTTCCCAACTCGTCACAGAGTTAGTACAGGGTGAGGTTAAAGAACAAGTTACTTACTTTCGGTAATGCTTTTTCTGGTGGATACACTAGCTACCTGTGGATTCCTCACCTTATGAATTCTCCTATGAGCCAGCATCTGACGGAAAATCTTCTTCCCAGCTCGCCACGTCGACGAGGACGTCACAATTACACGGCTCCACGTGACTCTGTCTGATTTCACTGTGTGTCTTATCCAAGTGACTGGTTGACGCCTGTTCGGTATAAGTCAATAAGGACGCTCAATGAAGGACCACACGCCAATTATAAATACAATTTAGCTTTACTAGAATTGCAGTTAAATGTAGGCATTTAGCACATTAACAATAGTAGAATAAGAATAGCAATGAAAAGCATCTATTTATATATAAGTACACTACAAAGAGCATCTATGCATATATATATATATAAGCAAAGAGTTCATTGACAGATATAAGTTTTGATTAACTGTATACCAAAATGCATCACACTACGATGTTCAGGAAGCAGAATATAAATGAGTTGAATACTTCAGATAAGCTTTGATTTACTGCACACCAAAATGCATGTTTCAATTACTGCAGCAGGCTCTCACTACGCTGTTCAGGAGGCAAAATATAAACAAACTGAATACTTCAGATAAACTTTGATTTACTGCACACCAAAATGCATGTTTCAGTTACTGCTGCAGGCTCACACTACGATGTTTAGAAAGCAAAATATAAACGAGCTGAATACTTCAGGTTATAAACACAGTGCAAGCATAAATAATCAATCATAATAATAGAGCAGAGAAACAAAGGCCTTTCATCCCTGTGTGGAACTTAACTTAGTCCACAAAATGCTGGGAAGCCCTCTACCGCCTGCTTGGACCTCTCTCCCCCTCTAGCATCACGTTCAGCAAAACAGGGAGGCAGCGCTGGGCCATGGCAGCTTTCACAACTCCATCTGCATGCTTCAAGTCCCTCACCCACACTTCAGTGCTTAAATAACTCGAAGCTTGGATTCTATCTCATTCTGGCATTTTCTAGCTATGTTTTCAGTACTTGGCTGCTCTGCCCTTCTCCAGTCTTTGTTTTAATTCCATCTTCTCCCTGTATTCTCGTTCTCAAGGTTGAGACGGAGTCTTCTACACAAACAAGCTTGAAAACAATATCATGAACTTTTCCACGTTGTTTGGGATGGGGGGTTTCAGCAGGCATCACACTCATCTACACTGCTCAAGCTAATTAACCCTTCGCGTCACAATGTCTTCCGCACCTTTCCCTATACTGATCACTCCACCCCTTAGATGAGCGTTATGCATGCTGAAACGGATATCATTTACTTTGACATTCCGCTAGGTAGGTTGCTACTAATACTGGTCAGCGTTAATCTAAGCGCCAGCATCTTTAGTATAAAGCTGTTTTGTGCATATATATAGTCTACATGGTATAGTCATTAGCGTAACACAAACAATCATATAACCAAATTAGCTGTTGTAACACTATATTTAGCGTCTTCATAGCTCCTAGTGCCCAGCCTAAGAAGATGTCATACCAATGATGCTCAGTTATTTGCTGGATGCATGAAGCAGTGTGCATAAGCTGTTTAGCGTTTATGGTCATCAGTATGGCTGTATCCTTGGTGTATTTAGCTGCCATATCAAATTTAGCAAAGGTAACTTGTTCGTAGTGCCTGATTGCCTCTAATCTGGGTAGCTTAACAACAAGCGAGATGTTCCACTGTAACTGCACACGCATTTGCGTCTGTAATGTGGTTATGGTGAACTTAGTTGGTCGGTACAAGATGTGAGTGCCTATGTAAATAATGCTGGTAATATTGCGCATTCACATTACTTGCTCTCCGGTGGTTTATATAAATCTGTTAATAAGTAAGGGATGATTAATGACATGACATATGCTCTCTGTCCCTATCTGATATAAGTCTGTGCCATTTAATAGGATAAGGTAACCATTTGCATTCTCCCAGTATTATGTGAAGACATGGATCTAGCACCCGTCCAGTGTGGGTACATACCCACCCCTTAGACCAATCTGCACATCTAGTGGGATCTACAGTGTGATTTGTTTAATCAATCCACTTTTTGTCAGTGTGAGGTATCCATCATTCTTTTACTTATCACTACGGGGAGTAATATAAAGGGGCACCATATGCCAGGAGGAAGATCACTTCTTACTATATCAAAAAGAGCAAAACACATTTCTTCCTCACAGTGAAACTGTATGGGCTTTACCCATATTCCTTCAGGCAAATGCAATTGTTGTCTCCAATATTCACCCTGAAGCTATCCCCATTCTGCGTTAAAGTCTGCATACTGTAGATTAACAATGCTTTGCCATAGTATGCACTGGATGCCCTTGGACACTGCTTGTCTGTTTTAGAAAGCTTTTTTTTCTTCGAATTGTTCATAAGTGAAATTATGCCATTGCCAATCACGATACAACCCACGCAGGACTTTCCATACTTCTTGTGAGTGTGTGGGCCCCCATTGAGAAATTACTTTTATGGCCTCTCCTGTACTATATCCTGTAGAAGATAGCGTATTCCTAATGGCTTCAACATCAAAAGAATTCAGGGCCCCTACCCCGATTCCGGTGGCCCCAGCTATCAAGGACCCTAGATCTCTTCCGATATGTAACTTTGGCAAGGGTCATAACTGTGGTGTCCATGGTGCACATAATGGATCATACTTTGAGACATTCCCCTTGGCAATATTTATCTGTAACACAATACGATTAATTATGCTTGCATGCAGAGTTTGCTTACATCCTATTCTATATCGAACTATAGAAACTTTGCTTAAGTTGCTAATCATGCGTCTTTCGGTTACATAAAATATGAAGGCTGGTGGTTTGGAGTATCGAACTCCTTTGGTTTTATAGTTCTTTGTAACGACCACCATGTGTCCTGGTATCACAATATTTACATATCATGTTTAGCATATAACTCAAAGCCTGTACTATTGCTGGCATCCCCTGCACCTCGTTCAGTCCGTTGGCATGTCGGATTTGCTGTCCAGTTACCTTCCAGGTCACAGCTTTGGCAGCCATCCACTTGCCTCCAGGTACCTCCACGTTGCAAAGTGAAACATTTCCCTGGTCATCAGTTACGTTAGCGGCTTGAGGTGCACAAGTGACAAGAAGGTCCGTAACTGCATTCTCTGCTATCATCAACGCAGATGTCATTGTTTATGACCGTGGGGTAAGTCTCATTGCAGGTACAAATACAGGTTCATTAGAGTTCTTTAAAAGTACAATATACGTACTCCCTACCCCTTGACTCAATAGCTCTCCTGACTCTGGCTTTTTCCCTGGATGGTTTACCCATACTTTTCTTCCTGTGCTTCCAAATCCTCCCTCACCTCTCTGGGTGTTATCGGGGGGGGCAGATCTTTCTTCAATGTGGGGGGTGTACGCTTGTTCACAAATCACTTGTGCAAGTCTGTCATGTGCTGATAACTTTTTTAGCTGTTCTTTCAACAATCCGTTATATCTCTCAATCATGCCTACAGCTTGGGTATAGTAACTAAGGTGCACAATCCACCGAATTCCCTGTTCCTGCGCCCAGCCCTGTTTTCCCTGAAAAGTGTGTGCCTTTATCTGTTTGGATCCCCATAATGTTTTATCAGGTAGTTTAGACCTCGCAAAGTGGACTTTTGGTCTGCAGACTTACAGGGCATACCCAACATAAGGCCAGGGTAGGTGTCCACCATGGTCAATACGTAGCTTTTTCCTCCTTCTTTTGGTAGCGGCCCGATATAGTCCAATTGCCACACTGTAGTAGCTGCAGTTCCTCTTCTGATATGGCCGCTGGGCTTCTTTTGCAAGGGCATTTGTCTAATCTGGTTGCAAGGGTGGGTACTCCTTTACTGCTTTTTGCACTTGTTCTTTAGTGACTGGAATTTGTCGTTGCTGTGCCCATGCATAAGTGCGATTCTCTCCTAGATGTCCGGATGTTGCATGGGCCCTGTTTACTAAAGCAGCTTCAGCTTCCTCCTTGATGACCACCGTTCGCGTTTTTGGCCATTTGATCTGCGGTGTTGTTGAATAGAGATGCAAGTGAGGTATCCGAAGGGCAAAGGGCATCCACCTGTCCCACATAGATTTTAGTTTTGCCCTTTCTCCCACATCTCCTCCCATAGCTGCTCGCCTCCCGAAATGGGGGTGCCTTTAATTTTCCATCCATCCTTGCGCCAAGTCGGGGCCCAGCTTACTAGTCCTTGGTAAGTGGCCCGACTGTCAGTGTACACAAATGTTTTCTCTCAGATGGGGGCTTGTTCGATCACTGCTGCTACCCCCTGCAGTTCTGCAAGCTGGCTTGATTCATTATCCCCTCCTCGCAGCAATATCATTTCTGTAGCAGGCTGGAATGCGACTGTTTGCCATTGTCTTTTTCCTTGGTAGTACCGGGCGGTACCATCTGTAAACCATGCATTTTGCTGTTCTTCTTCAGTGAGATGTTCAAAAGGTGGGGCTGTCTTAAATGGTGAGGATTCCATTTCAGAGGGCTCTGGCGCAGAGGCCATTGCCTGCAAGTTCACTGCCCCTCGCTTATCTTCTTGTAACTTCAACACTCCTGCTGGTCCCGGTTTGCCCTCTGCTGCAGATACCATTTCTACTTCACGATGGCAAACTCCTGCGCTCTGCCTACTTTATTGCCAACCCCTCCTTCTCTTGTCCAACCTAGTAAGGGGACCCATGTTTTTAAGGTGACCGGCCGATCATCAGTTATGAGTTCTATTTCCACTAAGGCCCAATCTTGTGGCACCCTCTTTTTTCCCTTCCTCTGCCATAGGCTCCACATCACTATATCATCTACATCATCCTGTACTATCATGTCCAGCTCAAACGGGTCTCCTTCTGTGATGGGACCTAACGTAAAAGGATTCTGTAGTGCATCTTTTGCTCCAGTGTCCCACGATCTCACCAACCATTTAAACAAATGCTCTGCAGGCATCTGCCTAAACATACGGGTTCTTTCCAACAACTCACTCTGCGTATAATCTCTTACCAAACGAGAATTCTGTATTTGCCCACAATTCACTCCCTTTTCACCTTCAATTTCACCTACACGTCCTTCTCCACTTTCAACTCCACCTAGTTCTGTTACACGTACTTCCACCTCATCCTCCCAATTCCAGTCATCATTGTCTGAGACGGTTCCATCCCAAGTATATGGATCCCAATTTTCTTTGCGTACCAATGCCCTCACTTGCACAGTTGAGGGAATTTTAGGCTTCTGCCTACTCTTCTGTTTGCATACCAGTGCCCTCACTTGCACAGTTGAGGGAATTTTAGGCTTCTGCCCACTCTTATGTTTTGCTACTCGTACTGCTAATGCGGCGCACCTTGCCTCCATTTGATCACCCCGAGTCACTGCACTTTCTATGGTCTCTTTCATAAGTAACTGCCTTTCCTGCAAGGCTGCAACCTCATCCCGCAGTTTTCTTATCTCTGCATCTTGTGTTAATGTTTTCCTGTATACCGTACGGAGCACAGACAGGAAAAGCCATCCCACTTGCTTTCAGCTCCGGATTCGCCCCTCTTAGCTTCCCACTCTCAACCGCATCTTCCACTAAGGGAGGAGTCACTTTCCCATCTAATGCCTCCCATAACACCGGTGCTGCCCACCGGTTCAGGAGTCCTGCTACACCAGAGAACGGGTGAGTTGCTAACCACCCGGGAATGGATCTGGCTTCTGCCCCATGCTGCCTTACGCTCTCTGCCTCACTTTTCTTACGTCCCCAAAGAGGCAGTATTGACTTATACCCCACTTCTGGTACCAAAATGTCTTATCCAGGTGACTGGTTGACGCCTGTTCGGTATAAGTCAATAAGGACGCTCAATGAGGGACCACACGCCAATTATAAATACAATTTAGCTTTACTAGAATTGCAGGTAAATGTAGGCATTTAGCACATTAACAATAGTAGAATAAGAATAGCAATGAAAAGCATCTATTTATATATATGTACACTACAAAGAGCATCTATGCATATATATATATAAGCAAAGAGTTCATTGACAGATATAAGTTTTGATTAACTGTATACCAAAATGCATCACGCTACGATGTTCAGGAAGCAGAATATAAATGAGTTGAATACTTCAGATAAGCTTTGATTTACTGCACACCAAAATGCATGTTTCAATTACTGCAGCAGGCTCACACTACGATGTTTAGAAAGCAAAATATAAACGAGCTGAATACTTCAGGTTATAAACACAGTGCAAGCATAAATAATCAATCATAATAATAGAGCAGAGAAACAAAGGCCTTTCATCCCTGTGTGGAACTTAACTTAGTCCACAAAATGCTGGGAAGCCCTCTACCGCCTGCTTGGACCTCTCTCCCCCTCAAGCATCACGGTCAGCAAAACCTAACTCTGTAATTTCCAGACAATCATGTTCTGTATCATCCAATTTATCTGAACCAATGTTTACAAAGTGATTGCTGGGCTAACCACTGTACATCTTTTAATTTGACATTTGGAAACTCCAAGATTGCTGTCTCATATCTGATTAGCCTTGAGCTGTTCAGATATTGCGTTTTAGACCTGGTAAGCAAAATCTCAATAGAGTGTGGTACCATTAATGTAAGGGGAAAACCCATCACTATGCTCTTGCTCTGAACGAGGCTCTGCTCAACTGCGGCAACAGATCGCAAACAACCAGGTAAAGCTGCTGTGACCGGATCCAAAGTAGCTGAAAAATATACTACTGGGCGATTTACACCACCATGAGTCTGAGTCAAAAGAGACAAAGAACATGCATCACGTTCATGACAAAACAACAAGAAAGAGTTGGTGTAGTCAGGTATATCTTAAGCTGGAGCTTGACACAAACATTCTTTCAGATCAGTAAATGCTTTCATACAAGCTGCATCCAATATTATAGGATCGGAAACATCTTTATGAGTCAGCTTCTGTAATGGTTTTGAAAGAACTGAAAAATTCAGAATCCACTGGTGATAGTAACCAACCATTCCTAGAAATATCCTCACATTTGTTTGTGTACTTGGTACTTTCATCTGCAAAATTGTAGCTACTCTCTCTCAAAATTCTCCTAGTTCCTTTCTCAATCAGATGACCCAAATATTTCACTTCTTTTTGACAATACTGCAATTTAGCAGGGGACACTTTATGTCCATTGTCCCCCAAGAAATTAAATAAAGCGATTCTGTCATATTTACAACCTTCTTTTGTCTTTTATGCGATCAGTAGATCATCAATGTATTGCACCAATATCGATTGGTAAGGCATGACTAATGACTCCAAATTATTTTTCAAGATCTGGTTGAAGATGGACGGTGACTCTAAAAACCCTTGTGGAATTCTACATTAGTAGACCTTGCTCAGAAATTTAAAACAAAAGAGATATCTGCTGTCCTCATGAAGAGGCTCGGAAAAGAACGCTTGACATAGGTCTAGCACAGTAAACTATTCAGCATTACATGCAATCTGAAATATTACGACAGCTGGGTTTAGAACAACTGAACAAAACTTAATCACTATGACATTTATTTTCCTCAGATCCTGTACAAGACAAAGTTTCCCACATGATTTCTGTAAACCAACTATTGATGAATTACACGGCCTACTCAACACTTCTTTCAGAATTCCTTTCTCCACAAACTGCTCTATCAAAGGTTTTACACCATCGATTGCTTCAATTGTCATTGGATATTGTGGAGTCTGAGGGAAAACTACATTAGGCTTCACTGCTACTCTGACTGGTTCTACTCCTTTAGTCAACCCAATGTCCTTTCCTGAAAGATCCCAAACTACAGACTTAATAGTCTTCTGCCAATCTACATGAAGATTCTTCACTTCAAAAACTGAAAAGAAACTGATCAAAGGAGCTTCTTCAATTTCCGGCTCATCAAAACTAATCAAAGGAAATTCCTCAGACACCATCTCATCACTGACAGTAAGTGTTGAGTCTTCTTAATCATCACTGTTTGTCTGAATTTCAATTCCCCTCGTCTGAACAGGTCATTGAACATCTTGTCTTCCACAATAAATCTTTTCCCTGTAGTGACACTGGACTATAATCATCAACCACAGACTTGTGCAAACCTTTAAAATTACCAATTTTAACCAAAACTGGCTCTGTAATGGGGTTCGTCAAATTTGATTTGCAACTCCCGCAATCTGAATGGTTTTTCCTGATAAGGGTAAATCTGGAATCTCTGCTGATCTCACTGTTGAGCGTGTAGCTCCTGTATCAACCAGAAAATAAACTTTGTGACCATGCATCTTTCCTTTGCATAAGGACCTTTCTGAGCCACTTCCAATGTATCAGCCATCACACATTATTATCTAAACTATCTGACAGTCATACATCATTTATTCTATTCTCACTATGTAAAGGAAATTGGTGAACTGCATTATTACTATTACTCTGATTTATTTTCCTACCTGTGATCACCTGAGAAAGTCCATAGTACTCTGTGGTATTTGCAATTCTCTAGGCATTTGAATTTGTTGTGCAGGCACCATCTGCACATGTAGCTGCATCTGCTGTAACTGAGGTAATTGTACTTGTTGTACCTGCGGTTGTACACTTTGCACATGCTGCACAGGTTGTAAAGGTTGGAAACCCTGCTTCGGATTTACATTATTCTGGAAATTCAGAATTTGACCTCTCATTCTTGGTCCTCTCATATTCTGAAAAGCATTGACACCATTCACCTGTTGAACAACACCTCCTTATTTTAACATTGGACACTGTCTTTTTCAATGCCCGATTCCACCACAAACATGACAAGGTAACATTCTTTTTTTACCTGTTGCTCTCCTTGCATCATCAGAGAACTCAAATCTACACCTCGATTGACAATTGGAAGTGTCATTCCACCACGACTTCTACCTCTGCCTCCATTCTGAAACATACCTTGATTCTGAAACATGCAATTTCCCTGCTGCTGCTGAGGCTGAAAACGTCCCTGAATCCCTGTCTATGCAGCTTTGATCTGCATCACCATTGTTTTCTCTTTCAACCTTTTCTATTTCAATTCAATCTCATCACTACAGTATTTCATATACTGCAGCACCTCATCAATCGTCTTTGCTTGCCAGCAAATCAAATGACTCTTAATCATCTGGCTAATTTCTAGTCTCAGTCCTTCAACAAACCTGAACACAAAATTAATCATGTCTGTCGGCTCAATTATGTCTGTACCACTGTAATGTTTAAATGCTTTAAACAACCTCTCATAGTATGCATGAATCAATTCTTTCACCTCTTGAGTTGTTCTATCTATGCATTGCCAATCAATATTGTTCGGCACAATTCTCATTTTCAGGAATTCAATGACCTTACAGAAATACTTCATTACTTCAAGAGATGGTGCACCAGTTGACGGATCTCTTTGCGGCTCACTTGTTGGCCAATCTACACTCCTCCTGCATTC
Organism: Pleurodeles waltl; assembly: GCF_031143425.1. Taxonomy (NCBI): domain Eukaryota; kingdom Metazoa; phylum Chordata; class Amphibia; order Caudata; family Salamandridae; genus Pleurodeles; species Pleurodeles waltl. The sequence continues at coordinate 1,373,863,629 of NC_090445.1, read as the reverse complement.
GATCCAAAAATCGGCTGGAACAACTATCTCCAAAAAAGTGTTTAAATCTCTCTCCGAAAGGCATTTTGCAAGTTTCACAATCTGTTTGCTGGTACTATTCCACTGGTTTCTCCCTCAACCTGGGATAGTCATTTGTAAATGGCAAGATATCACTTCTGCTCCAAGGGACAAGTACAAAATTCCCTCCTGGAATCTCTCTCATTGGTAAAACTTTTACTGGCTCTTGTGATTCATCTATAGGAATTGTATCTGAACCTTTCCTCGACCTTACTCTTTTCTTGACCAATCTGCCTTCCTATTTTTCTAAGGCTCTCCAAATTTGTAATCTCTCAAGTATTTCTCTAAGATGTGTTTTCATCCCTGCAGACATCATGCATTCAGAATCTTCAGCTTCTAGATTAAATCTATAATTTCTGTTCAGGCTTTTTGTTTTCATGAATTCTATCTCATATATATCTGCTAACTCTTGGAATTTCTGATGCACTTCAGCTGCTCCATCTGTAAGTAATGGACACAAATATCTAAATTCAGCTTCAGTCTATGACTCCAGTCTGTTTACTCCCATTGTTCCTTTCAGAAGCTCACCGGCTTCCATTGACAATCTTGTTTTATTTATGTACTCCTTTCCCTTGAACTGGCTCTCTGGGACACTTTTGAACTGACTTTCTGGAATGTTAGAAACACTTTATTCTTCTAACCACCTTGTTAACTACTGTGCAGTCAAACCCTGTAATGAAATATTACCAGGTTGTACACTCAGTAACTGCTGTTGCATTGGGCTCATGCGCTGAAGTGTTACATTTTTTAACTCAGGACCGTTACCTAATCCATCCATTTCAGAACTTCTTATAGAGTTAAATCTAATAATGACCTTGATCCATTTGGAGTCTGTCTTATAGGGGACATCAACCTAGTGTTTACATTCAGATTTTGAACTCCTTTATTTTCTTCGCTTCTTTTGCCCTGAGCATATAAATGCACAAGTGGACCAAATGTAATTGGTACTGATATTGCATCTTGGCTCCTGGTTTCTACATTCTGAGAATACTCCACTCCTGCATTCAGCATTTGCGGCAGTAACAACGGAGTGGGCTATGTCTGAACCAACACAGACTCTTGTGAATTTTGACCTGAACATACTACTAGATTTGTAGTTGTGTTCACAATCAGTACATCTGGATAAATCCTAGGAACATTAATCCGTGGCAGCTGTCTATTGTCAGTTAACTGATTGAAGCTGCTCTGCATCTGTATTTGCAGTGAAAGATTAGTCTGTATGGAGCTCTGGTTCATATTAGGATTAACCTGTATGGAACTCTCAGTCATGTTATGGTTACTCTGTACTGGGCTCTCTGTCACTGCAACTGGTATCGGTGCAGTAGGATTTGTACCAATAGTACTCAAACCTTCTTGACCCACAAAAGGTGGCGGACGATTTCTCAAAATCTGTGTAATAACTTCATCCTCGTCTGATTCCTTATCATTAATCAAAGACCTTTTAGGTTCTATCGATGTCTGCTCTTCAATAGTTGAAGAGGAACTCTTTTTAGATTTCTTTGAAACTTTCTTACTGTCTTCAGTCACAACCTAACACCTTGTAAAGTATTGAGTCTCCACTGTCTTTGCTCACTGTCCCACCTAGCTTCTGGTAGTGACTTTTCTTATCTCCTCATTTTTCTCTCAAATGTCAATGCTTGTTGTTGTCTAGTTACTAGCTACCAGATTGCTAATGCTGTGAACTGAGCTGGTCTTGGTGGAGGAATTAAAAAACACTCAAAACAAATGCAAAATTAATTGTCAGCACTTCATCATAACCAATAATAATAACAAATTTGTCTACTTACAATAGGTAGGGTATTACAATAGCTTCAGGATCCTTACGAAATTTCACTGACAGCTTTCACTCTTGCAGCTATTCTTCATACGCAGTACCCCAGATTCGCAAGCAAAATTCAAATCTGCAAATTTCACTCTCAACTGATCAATGGATACCGTCCTGGTGCACATAGGACTCGCCAAAATCTCAGTCGAAAAATTCAAACACTCAACTTAACTCACAAACTCGACTTACCAACCATGCCCGATTGGTCTACTAAAAGGGCAAATCATAACAAAAACCAAGTGTCTCCATACACTTTTAATATTCTACGGAGTCTTAGCCCTACCCTGTAAGGTTCGTATACCAACAACCACGTGGACTATTTTTCAGAGCACCAAGTGCCACACACATGTGAAGTTCGCCGACTTCCCTACTCTCACACTTCAGAGTACGCCAACTCTTTCTTTAACATTATCTTTTTCTGGAGTACGCCAACTCCCCTAAATTCTCACAAACAGCTCAAACAACTGCAAATTAGCTAAAGCTGTGCAAGTGCATAATCTTCTCCCATTCAATCTAAAAACAGAACGCTAAGAACATTCCCTATCAACCTAGACAGACCCCAAGAACCGGGGAAAGTCACTTTGGACATTTAGGAACTCATTTTTATCTAAAATGGACAACATCTTCAAAAACAATAATCAAAACACACAAATCAATTTACACTACTTATGATGCAATCAATGACATCACTTAAAGAAATACTAACCATCCTATGTTACCAAAACTGCTTAAGCAGAAAATTAGGCTATATTTTAGTTATGGTGGACTAGAGAGCCCTTTTCATACTCTGGGTTGATTAACCGAACCGAATCTGCTTTAAAGAAAATGGTCCAGGAAATATGCCATAAACATAAAATTAAGCATACCATAATCAATTTGAACGTCAATAATCACACCAGTTTATTAAGAAGTTAAAGGTTTATTTCCCTATATTAACAATGCTAAAGTCACGAAAATAATTCTCAAACTCAAATGATACATGGAAAGAAACAATAAAGGCTGATATAGTCGGCGTATGAATCTAGGCTTAATAAATGCGAATAGACATAATACCTCAATGGATAATACACAAAACCATATCAATAGAATCTGTGCAAGAGCAATTGAATACATTGGAATAACAAACAAAAGGAATCAATGAATTCCTGTGTATGAGAGTAACACCTCACTAACCACTAATTAGCATTGGCATGTTGGACTTTATGTAAAATAATTTTGTAACATGAATTAAGAATATATCTAGCTAAGGCGCTATCAAAAATAGCAGCAGTATTACAATATTAGCAGTTGGTACCTGAAAAACAAAAGACAAATAACAATACACAGTTCATACATTTACCCAATCTCTAAGGTATTCAGCAACAATGTATACTTCATCAGCGGGACCGCAACATCAGACATCGGCATCAGAACAGGAACAAGGTGAGGGGATATGGTTTAGAGTTTGGACTATAAGATTACTAAACCATCAAAGCATTTGTTCAGTAACAAACAGAAATAGTAAACTCAGAAAAAAATAAAACTCCAGTATGTCAGTACACTAACTGGCAAAGCATGAAATTTCAAAGTGACAGATCATAAGAAGTAAGATCTCTGGAACTTATGATACAAGAGTACGGACATCCAAAAAGAATCTGGACAAAAGAATGACACCGACCCAATGGTGACTGAACATTAAATTAAACTTGTTAAATTCTTGTGATTGGTTAGAACATAAGGTGAGAAAATTATGTCCAATCAGAACATTAACAGATATCAAATTACATAAAATGTTATCTCTAAGCATCCTCTTCTCCAGTTGCATCTGTGGACCCACTGTTTGGCACCTTCCGAATACACTGCGACAGGATAGTGATTACAAAATATGGAAATATTTTCACCTCGCACCATTGGGGAGGAGGGCACAGAAACACAAACCCGTGGCTGTGTGTAAAAGGTGCTTTATTGGAACAGGTGCACTTACAAACAATTCTCCTCGGCCTTTGCCTTACAAAACTAAAGCCTCACTAGACATCAAGTTCACCTAAGCACCATCCTCCCCCCTCCCCTACCCCAACCTCCCCCCTCCCTGCCAAGTTCTCCTGCCACCCCTCTCAAGTCTTGTGTATCTACTTCTCAATCCTGGCCGTTTGTTGTCATCTGGACCCTGTCAATCTTCCTTCCTGCCCGTCGCGACCTGCTGCGGTACCCCCCCTACTATCCCAAATTGCCCATCCATCCTGCCCATCCGCACGTGTTTAGTTGGCTGCAAACTCTAATCACCGCCACCAGAAAAAGCCTCCTGGGTTTTTTCTGCCCCCCCACCGCTCATGGGCTTCCCTCCGCCCCCCACCGCTTATGTCTCCCGAAACAACGCCTTCAAGGAATCCTTCAATTGCAATAAGTAAAGCTCCATCCCCACAAACGACAAATGAACCCCGTTGTCACGAAAAAATTCTACATCTTCAAATCGGAGGTCCCTGTGCTCAAGGAAAGTAATGCCCCTGTCTGTGCAGAAAAGCTACAGCTCCTTGTTAAGTTTTCGCCTCGCTCTCTCCACTGCCCCTGGCTTCCTCGCCCCCCCTCCAGAACCGACGTGGAACAAAACCAATAAACAGTATGTGGGAACCGCTCCACTGCGACCTGATAATCAACAAATCCTTTTTTATCGCCTTCAACAAGTCCAAGCTTGTCCTCCTGACCATATCGTTCACCCCCACATGCAAGCACAACACATCCGGGCAGGGACCCCCCCACGTATCCCCTTCAAGCGTGAAAGCAGCTCATCCCAATGCATACCACCCTTGCCAAACCACCTAACTTGGTATCGCCGTAAGTCGAACCCCAAATTCTCCCCCAATGCAGTCCGCTGAGCCTGGCGATGAGCCCATTTAACGAAAGAATGACCGACTATCCAAATACGCACTAACTCATCCTCCGGGCCTGCCATCATACCTGCAAAAATAAAAATGGTAATTAGAGCGCGCTCCCTGCGCGATTCCCTGCCGCCTGACATATCTCCTAAAGCAGTCAGATCTCCACTGTCCCAGCGACATAAAAGCCTCCCTTGACCAACCCTGCCTCGGTCGCTACCCTGATGCGAAATGAATGTGTACCAAAAAGAGAGGGGTCCTCGCCCAATGAGACCAGCCCTTTGCGAAGCACCGCCAAAAGCTGGGCTGCCGTGACCCTGCTACCATCCCCATGTTGAAAACCCGGCCCAATCCCTGGTTCGGCCTGCTGGCGCCATTGCTGTCCCAATGCAAGCGGGCATATGATGGACACTGGGTACCGCCTCAGAAAAACTAATACACCCGTTGCCCTCTGATCTGTCTTGGAGCTGCTAATGCGCACTGCTATGCCCCGTACAGACAGCTGTACCTCCCCCTAGCACAGGCCTGTTTTACGGGAAGACCCAAGCAACTCGGAAACCCGAAAAGCCCCCAAAAACATCCAGGACATGAGTGTCCGGAAAAGCAGGGCCTCCCCGCTAGAAAAGCATACCTCGCTTAATACTCGTACCAATGCCTTCAACAAAGGCAACAACAGGGGGAGCCGGTGCCTACCCTTCGCTCCCCTTTCCCTCGCCCAACGTGCCAAAATTTGCTGTCCCAGTTCCCCCGCCGTCGGTTGGTAACCCGAACAAGCACTTACCCATAAACCCCAAAGCCGCCAGCTTACCCGCTATAGTAACTCGCGACTGACCACTCTCAAACAATGTCAGTATAAATTGGACCACATCCTCAACAACAATCCATCCTGGACCTCTTGCGTGCACCCGATTGTCTAAATTCCTCCCAACCCTTCACATACGCTCTACGAGTGGAGGGGGCAAGGGACTGTATTACCAGGTGAAGCATCCTCCCATGCCTATGGTCCAAAGAGTTTCTGGCATCACGGTCCTGCACAACGCTGTGCCCGTGACCAACCCATGGAATCTGTCCCACTGTGAATGAGACAAAGCATCAGCAATGTCATTGTCCACACCTGGTACATGTCGCGCCCGAAAGGAAATATCATGCTTTAAACATTACACGACAAAAACCCGAAACAAACGAAGGATCTGGGGCTCCCTTGCCTGTTTACCAACTGGACCAATGCCATGTTGTCCACTCGAAACAACACCTTTTTATGCTGCAGAGCGCCTCCCCACAAACACACCGTGACCACCAGAGGAAAAAGCTCCAAAAAAGCTATGCTCCTCCCTCCACCCTTCCATGCCGCCGACCACGTCTCCGCGCACCACCGTCCCTGCCAGAAAATTCCAAATCCCGATGCCCCGGACGCATCCGAAAATATCTGCACGTCCCATTCCCACTCCTGCCAGGCCTTCAAGGGAATGCCATTAAAAGATTCCAGGAACGTCAGCCACATCCGAAGATCCTCCCGCACGCCAACTTTGAGACGCACATGGTGATGGGGCAAAGGTGTATCCGAGAGAGCCAATGCCAAGCGTCGACAGAACGTCCTACCTGCCCGAACCACTCTACATGCAAAGTTGAGATGCCCCAGCAAAACCTGTATTTCATGCACCGTGACCTTTTCTTTTCCCAACATATGTGCCGTCTTATGCAACACATCAACTTTTTTGTCCTGCGGCAAATGAGCTCTCCCCGCCACTGTATCCAATTCAATGCTGAGAAACGTCAGCGCCGTACCAGGCCCCACTGTCTTTTCGGGGGCCAAGGGGACACCAAGGTCCCCCATGAGTTGCTGAAAGATGCTTAAAACCTCCGCGCACCGCGAAGAATTAGCTTCTGCCGCAAAAAAGAAGTCATCCAGGTAATGCGTCACCTGAACGTGCCCGGACACTTCTGTGAATATCCATTGCAAGCAAGAACTGAAACATTCGAACAAGGCACACTAACTAGCGCAGCCCATGGGCAGGGCCTTGTCCACAAACCAGCACCCATCACTGTATACCCAGCAACTCAAAATCTTCTGGGTGAACCGGCAGCAAGCGAAATGCCGACTTTATGACTGTTTTTGCCATCAATGCTCTGGGGCCCAACTCGTCAACCATATCAATTGCCACATCAACGGATGCGTACGAAACCCGGGAGCACTCCTCAGGGATGAAGTCATTGACCGACGAGCCTTCTGGCCATGACAAGTGCTGAATCAGGCGGAATTGCCCCTTTCCTTCTTAGGCACGACCCCAATAGGGGATACAATAAGGTTGGATAAAGGCCACTGATAAAAGGGGCCAGCAATGCGGCCCTCTGCCACCTCCTTTTCCAGCTTCTCCCTGACCAGGCCCTTTTTTCCCTTCACTGACCGCAAATTTTCAGCCCAACGACGCAACCACGGCCCCACGTAGCCCAACCGAAATCCCTGGGAGAAACCTTGCAGCAGCAAATCCGCATCCTTCCTATATGGATAGATCCCCAGACATGCTGCCAGCTTATCTACCTTAACCGGCGTATGAGCTCTTACCTGAAGGGCCTGCGCGGAACCGCTGCTCCCTCCCGCTGGGTCCTGACTGCTCCTGTCCCCAAGCCCCCTAACTTTGACCCACCAAATTCCCTGCAGCCGTCTGGCCGGAACAGTGAATGACTGGGTGTCTCCCTGAACATTTCGAGCACTCATGCCGAAATTTACAGTATTCTCTGGAGCAAATCCCTTTGTTGGAGTCCCAACAGGGCCCTGATCTCCCGCCGCTTGAAGAGGAAGAGCCTGACTGATTGTTACCCCCGTTCCCCACCCCTTGGGTGGGGCGCTCCTGAAAGGGCCGATAAGCAATGGGGAGGCCACTGGCTGTGAACACAGTCTTGCCAAACTTAGCCGGGCCCAAAGTGTGCTGCCAGAGGTTGGTATCTATTTCACCCCATTGAACATCTGAATCCGCCGCCATTCGCGCCCGGAACTCCTCATCATACTGGCGCCACGCATATCCCCCGTAATTGAGGTGGGCCTTCCGTATAATATCCATGTATTTGAACAACGCTACCGCCCGCTCCGGAAAGTGCTTGCAGTAAACGCTGGCAAAGATTAAGAAAGCCGCCGTCCAGTTTTTGATGTTCACGGGCACCCTAGGGTGCTTCGACAGCTCAAACTCCTCCTCCTTTGAACCCTCCTTCGCCCAAACCTCTCTATGCAGCAGTTTGAGCACCTCCACATACTCCCCTTTCCAAATCTTTTCCTTCGTGGACTGCATAAGATGCGCCCCCAACGGCCTTGCGGTGCCCATGTAGGGCAAACGGGCTTGCTTCGAAACTGGCTGTTCCGCCTTGTCTCCTTCCTGCTTGTCATCCTTCTACTTACTGTCTGCCTCCTCACTCCCCCGTCACCTGCCGCCTGCTCCCCGCCCTCACCTTTTATCGGCTCCTGCATCGAGGTCCCCTCCGTGCCGACCCCCGCGTCCGCCACGTAAACACCTTTGGACAAGCGTGCCGCCCCCAACCCCCTTGCATCTGTCGCCTCTACTGAAACCGAAACCATGGTAACGCTTGCTCCCTCCTCACCAGCAGGCAGTGACGGTGGCCGCTCCTGTGCCTTCCGCCGCACCATCTGGACTCCTTCCAATGCCTTACCACAGGAAATTGGTTGCACCTGCACACCCTGCAAAGACTGAGACAGAGCATTAGCGAGCCCCACCCCGCCCTGCTCCCACCAAATCTCCTCATCACCATCATCCACCAGCTCTCCTTCTTCCAGGCTGGTCTCCTCGTAATCCAATACGCACTCATCCTCACGCCACAAATCATTGCCGTGGCTCAACACCTCCTGGGCCCGCAGTGGCAACTCACCCGCTGTAGTCCTGACTGCGCGTCTCATGGTCACAACCGGTTGCACCCCCGATGGGCCCGGACGTTGCTCCCACGAAGCCGCGGCGTTGGCGGGTGCAAAACCCCTGCCTCCACACCGCTCCTTGGGAGCGTCCGCAGCCAAATGCCTCCACGCCGGCAATCCTGGTGATGAGCTTCGGCCAGCCGCCCTTGGCTCCGCCTGCTCTTCTTGCCAGGGTGGCCGAGCCACCGGGTGCTCGCCTGGCACTTCCCGACCGCGACGCTTTCCCTGACAATAAAGGTCCGGCGTGCCGGCAATATCATCATCCCCTGCTGTGAAAAAACTGGACGCCTCCTCTGACCCCAAACCCCCCCAATGCCCAGACCGCGCACCTGAAAAACATAACCCCTCCCCGCTTAACTCAACCTTCCCCCGCGCACTTTTTCACCATAAACGTTGCGTGGGGCACCGCGGCGCGCAATAGGAGGCGGGGATACCCCTCTCTGACCATCCCCCACGTCCTCTGACTCCTCTCCCTCGCTCTCTGTGGCACTCCACTCCAACAAGGTGGGCCACTTGCGAGATATGGGCACTAATGGGTCAAACTCCCCATCTCTCTCTAAAAAGGCCCCCCCTCTCAGCTAGGGCTACCCATCCCCTGCTGAAAGTTCAAGTCTTCAGCTGCCATGACGTGTTCTGTGCTCCCAGCCCCCCTCCCTGCACCCCACTGTCCCTGTCCTGTCCTTGACATGCCCGTCCTGCACGCGATGTGCGGGGACCGCCCACACTTTGGGGTGCACCCCGCATCTTCCTGGCACTCCCCCGCACATTTCCGTTCCCAGCCCTGCCCCTCCCCTTGCCCGGGAAACCCAACGAAGCCTTGAGGAAGCAGTCGGCCGTTGAGACCACGCGGCCCTGCTTCCCCGGGGACACCCGCCCCCGCCCCGCCCCTGCCTCCTCACCTGTTCTGGCCGCGATCCCCTGCGCTACCTTCCTCGCTGGGCGCACGGCAGGAAGGGCCTCCTGCCGCACAAGGTCCATGCGCCTGGCCTTTTTCAGGAGCAACAACGCTGCCTGAATGTGTTCACCCTCCATCGCGAATATGGGATCACCGCCTGCTGTACGCCGATGCACGCTCCTCCACGGACCCGAGGTCAGTAAATTCAATTACCTTTTTAATTTTTTTTTATTCTCTCCTTCCCTCCTTTCTTTTTTTTTTAATTAAACCCAAAATCCCTTCCAATCTGAAAAAACGCCTACATTCGAAAATTCACTCCGCCAAAAAACGGGACCCACAAAATGGAGCCCCCTATATATGCCCCCCACCCACATAGCCCAAACAAAGGCCAATCTACAGCCCACGGCGCCCTTGGCTGTACCACCCTCCCCAGAGACCCCGGGGGGAGACCTCATTCTTCGGCTGGTCCCCCTCCGGGACCCCATTTTTCTCAAGGGAAAAACATGTTAGAAACATAACTACAAGCAAATATGCAAATACAATAAATGAAGTCCGTAAGGCTGTGGAAATGCAGTCAGAAAATGGAACACATTAGAAACATTTAATATAGTTATCATTGCACAATGACCTTGTGTCTACTTCTGCCTAGCACAGGGCACGAAATACTCATTTTATTTAAGCATTAATTTTTAGCAAAGAACATGCTCTTAAATAGACAGAATATTGTCATCACAATGTTAACTTAGCATGAGAAAACAAAATGCAGGCCTTTTACTTGATGGCGGCCGTTAAGTAGGTCACAATTTTCGTAAACACAATTTTATAATCAAGTTAATTCATACATCAGTATTTGAGTATAATTATGTAAAGACAAAATATTTACGATAAAATATCAGCTCTCACAGCGGTATGGCCAAGGCTGTCGGCATATGCTGTATATTTCACAGCACAGGTCACTGTAATCATAGCCTTCCCTTTGACGGCCCTGCCACGCAGGCATACACGCTGGTGTAGACGGTGGGTGCACATAGGCACAGATCACTGTGATGTCGCAGGATCTCCTGCCTCATAAACGGCATAAGGGGGGCAATTGTGTTGGAGTGGTGCCTGCTGGATATCATGATGCTCTGTGGCCCGCCTCTGTTGCATCCTGTCTGAAAGAACAGAGCCAGGGAGGCTAAAGAGTACAGCTCTAACTTAGCTCACCCCAGACCCCACTTCCCACTTCCCTGCTTTAAGTACTGCTGACTGCAACCTTATTTGTAGATGCGGTACAAATATTTACATTAAAAATGTATTTTGCATTGTTTCACTTTAGCACATTAGATTATATTACTATACAAAGTAGCCTTTATTAAAGTTAGTAAACCATACCCATTTTGCCCAGACACATGTACTAATTACTCAAGAGCGATGTTAGATGTCTTGTGCCTTGAATACAAGGCCTGTATTGCTTTGGATGGATCATCCAACATTATGGTCTATTACCAATATACAAGTAAAGTTTTTGTAAATTTCCCATCCTGCGCTGATTTATTTGAAGGTGCTCTCAAATGTGATGGTCATGGAAAAGGAGGCACAGTGAAGAAAAGTAACTGCCTGGTGTCAAGCTTGGAAGTTGGGTTTAAAAACAAGTTTCCTGATTGCACAATGTGCAATTTAGAGAATGAATGTGTGTCACATTATTTTCCCCTATCAGCCCTGAAGGAAATTTTGTTAGCGCCCCATGTAACAAATCTGTTGTCTTTTGCCTCCCATACAATCCCTTTGGTATTGGATGTAGTTGAGAAACATTATAGTCTATTAAACCGTGTACAAGAGATGTTTTTGTATACTGTCCTTCCAAAACTGAATTATTTCAAGGTGCTCTCATGTGTGATGGTCATAGAAAAGGAGGCACAATGAAAAAAAGGTAAATGTCCAAGGTCACATAGTTTAGGAAGGTGCAATCAAGGTAGGTTGTTTTTGTCAGGACCCAGCAAATAGTTTTTGCCCAGGGCCCATAAACGATTTTGACTTGCCTCCATGTGACCTGGGATTATTACACTGCCTAATTTTGGAAGAGATGGACAGGAATTGAATCCTACTTCCAGGAGCGTCTCACACGGCTTTGTCGGGGGGTGCGGTGGCGCAGGGGGTGCGGAGGGGCATGGGAGAAAATTAAAGCAAAAATAAATAAGCAAATCTCCTACCTGATTTGCTCCTGTGATGCTCCTCTCCCGTCGCTGCTGTAAGCACATGCTCCCAGCCTGCCCTGCGCCCACTCCTGACCGTACTCAGAGCAGCATCAGGATTGGCTGGGAGCACCCAGCCAGGGCGCTCGCAGGCAGAATGGGAGCCTGTGCAGGCTCTCTCCAGCCCAGCAACCTGTTGCTGGGTTGGAGACAGCCCTGTGCGCCTGTGTGTTTGGCCGGGCCAAGACGGCCGGCCAAACAACACATGCACTCTGAGGGGAGTGCACAGTGCACTCCCCTCAGCTCGTTACCCCCAATGCACTGCCCCTTTCACATGGAAAGGAAAATAAACAGAGCTTATTATCCTTTCCATGTAAAAGGATTTGCAGGGGTTGCTGCTGGTGGGGGGGGGGGTGACGCTCCTCTGCCCAAATGGAGGCGCCGCGCCTGACTGCTTCACCTCCTCTTCACTGATTAGCCAGTGCAAGTTTGGTACATGCCAGAACAGAAGAGGGCATGTACCAAGAGCCCTCTGACAGGTTATTAACTCAGGCTAAGCTAAAGTGCCCAAGTGATACTGTCTGCCTAAAATCCTCTCACACCATCTGGTTTTTCTCAGTCAACAAAAAGAGATTAAGTGATGTGCAAGGGCCCACTGGTTGATGTGAAGACATGCTTGTCATGTTTACTGAAGTCTTGGTCAGTGAAACAGTGTTCTTTCTTTCCTTCGATATGTTATCATAGAACAAACTGATTGCTGAAATCTATTCTACCATTTGAGCATTAAGACCTCATTACCAGTTGATCAGAATAAAGTGGTGTATTTACCATAGGTGGTAAATACTATTAGGCCAAGGTATTACGCACTTGTGGTAAATACCCCCATTTTGATTTTTAAACATGAAAATTAGACACAACATGCACAACTGGTATTTATCACAGTGAATCCTGCATTTTACCCTTTTTCCTGGCCTTTCCCTTTAATATTTTACTGGAATGCATCAGGGAAAAAATATGAGGGTTTAATAGCTATCATTCAACTCTTATTTCTGATCCTTGTGAAAACTCTTCTTTTCTTAGCCTTCGCAGGAAAACGTTTTGCAAATTAAAACTGCTGAAAGTTTTCAGGGAAAAATATCTGGTAATTACCAGAACATGCATTAAGCAACACAATCTGCAAACTATGCCCCATTTTGGGGGGCAAACTCATATTTGGGTATTATTTGAAGGCAATGAATTCTAAGCCAGTGGTTAAAGCCCTCATTACAACCCGGCGGTCGGTGATAAAGTGGCGGTAATACCACCAACGAATGAATTTTGACCACAGCGGAAACGGCCAACACAGACAGGCACTTTAACACACCGACGGCCACGACGGTAGCAACAAGCACCACAACGGTAAACGCCAACAGCCAGGCGGAAAACAACAGCAGATCTTCCCCATGCTGGTATACATCCTCCTACACCAGGAACGGTGGTGAAGACGACCACAGTGAGTACCGCACCTAGCGCACAAGGGGAGGGAAAGAGAGTGACACACACGCAACATGCAACACCCCCTCCCCCAACACCATACACACAGACAGATGCAACAACATTACATATCCACCCCATACCCTTCAGGAATAACGCAAGGACAAAAGGAAGTGAGTAAAGCCAGTTTAATAATATACATTTGGAGAAATATGTCCTTAAAGCACAAAACAGTATCTATAATATATATAAATGGAGGGACAATGCTCAGTCCAAAATATCCGTGGCCCACAGGGCCATAACACATAGGCAAAGGTCACACTTAACTCCTGCCTCAGTATGGAGAGAACTCTGCTGGGGCATCAGGTCGAAGATACACAGGCACCTCAGGGGGAAGATGGTAAAATGCAACTACTCCTGGAGGGGGCTACAAGCCCTATGCTATGTCCTGGGAAGTGCAAAGCCACAGTCTCTCAAGTGGGTGGTCTGCCCACTGTTTGGTCCTGGGGAGTGCAAAACCACAGTCTCTCTAGTGGGTGGTTTGCCCACTGCTTGGTCCTTGGGAGTGTAAAGCCACAGTCTCTCTAGTGGGGGGTCTGTCCGCTGCTTGGTCCTGGGGAGTGCAAAAACACAGTCTCTCTAGTGGGTGGTCTGCACACTTCTTGGTCCTGGGGAGTGCAAAGCCACTGTCTCTCTAGTGGGTGATTTGCCCAGTGCTTGGTCCTGGGAGTGCAAAGCCACAGTCTCTTTAGTGGGTAGCTTCTCCACTGGTTCTGGATGGGGCTTTGTGCCCAGTGTGGTTCATCCTGGCAAGGATGGGGTGAGTGGATGCCTTCTTCCACTGGTTCTGGAGGGGGCCTTGTGCCCAGTGTGCTACATCCTGGCAAGGAGGGGGTGAGTGGATGCCTTCTTCCACTGGTTCTGGAGGAGGACTTGTGCCCAGTGTTCTTATCCGGGCAAGGAGAGGGTAAGTGGATGCCTTCTTCCATTGGTTCTGGAGGGGGCCTTGTGCCCAGTGTGCTTCATCCTGGCAAAGAGGGGGTGAGTAGATGCCTTCTCCCACTGGTTCTGGAGGGGGCTTTGGGTCGAGCAATGCAGATCCTGGATGGTGCAAGGTCACAGTCTCTCACCTGGGTGTCACACCTACAGTTGTTGCAGGGGCCAGGACACACTACAGCCCATGTAGGCATGACTACACACTGCCCGCCGGCGGTGATGGCTGCTCAGTGGTGGCAGTTGCGGGGCTGGCGGCAGTGCTGCCAGTGGTGGGGGGAGGCACCAGCCCTTCCCCTGCAGCCTCGGACGGCTGCCCACTGGGGCTGCTGCTGCTGGAAGTGGTGCAGGTGGTGGTGCATGTGGCGGTGCTGGCAGTGGTGCAGGTGGTGGTGCTGCCAGTGGTGGGGGAGGCTCCAGACCTTCCCCTGCAGCCTCAGACGGCTGCCCAACGGGCTGCTGCTTCTGGCAGTGGTGCAACTGGCAGAGCAGGTGGCGGTACTGGCAGCGGTGCAGGTGGCGGTGCTGCCAGTGGTGGGGGGAGGCTCCAGCCCTTCTCCTGCAGCCTCAGACGGCTTCCCACTGGGGCTGCTGCTGCTAGCAGTTGTGCAAGTAGTGGTGCAGGTGGAAGTGCAGGTGGCGGTGCAGGTGGCGGTGCAGGTGGCGGTGCTGCCAGTGGTGGGTGGTGGCTCCAGCCCTTCCCCTGCAGCCTCGGACGGCGGCCCACTGTGGCTGCTGCTGCTGGCAGTGGTGCAGGTGGCAGTACTGGCGGCGGTGCATGTGGCGGTGCTGCCAGTGGTGGGGGAGGATCCAGCCCCTGCCCTGCAGCCTCGGACGGCTGAAGTGCCATGGCTTGTGTTGTTTGCCCAGATGCTGCTCCAGCACCAGGCACCAGATCCATCCTGCCTGCAGTGTCTGTGCTTTTTTAATTGCTCTTGGCAGCTGGTGTTCCCTTACTGCCCTTGGCAGCTACTGGTACCTCCTTGCTTCTGCCAACTGGTGTTCCCTTCCTGCCCTTGGTAGCTGGTGGTCCCTTTCTGCCCTTGCTAGCTGGTAGTGCCTCCTTGCCCTTGCTAGCTGGTGGTGCCTACTTGCCCTTGTAAGCTGGTGATGCCTCCTTGCCCTTGCTAGCTGGTGGTGCCTCCTTGCCCATGCTATCTGGTGGACTCTTCTAGCCCTTGGCAGCTGGTGCAGGCACATTGGCAGTGCTGACGGGTGTCTCCTTGGAGCCTATCACACCTGCAGTAGCTGCCGAAACTGCAGTGGCTGTTGACTGGGTGGCTGAGGTGCTGGCCTCGGTTCTGCCCACCCTGGCCCGAAGTGAAGGATGGGGGGAGGGGCAGGGAATAGGTCAAGGGTGAAGAGGAAAAGCCTTTTAGGGACACTGGGGCTGGAAGAGGGTGAAGGTTTGGGAGTGGAGGAAGAGGGAAAGGTTGTAGGAGGTGTCTGTCTGCTGTGTTTGGGTGCTGGTGCATGGGCTGGATGCTGCCATGAGGTGGATGGCTGTTGGGTGTCTGAGTGCTTGTGTTTGTGTACCTTGGAAGGAGGGGGCACAGACACAGCAGGAGAGGACACAGGGGACATGTGCATGGATGTGGGGGTGGTGACTGCCAGTGATGGCCGTGTAGTGATAGTCGTAATGGTGACGGAGGTAGTGGATGAGGATGTAGTGCATGCAGGTGTGAGTGGAGACGCTATTGGGAGTGAGGTGGATGACGAGGAGGAGGGGGCCACAGTGGAGGCAGTGGATGTTGATATGTCTGCATCTGGATGGTGCTTGTGTGAGTGCCTGTGGGATGAAGTGTGGTGCTTGTGTTTGCCTGAGCCACTTCTGTGTGTTGATTTGGGTGCATGCTGGTCTGAAGGTGTGCTTGGGATAGGCTGTGGTTGAGGGGATTGGGACTGGGTAGAGGACGTTGGAGGGGGGAGGCTAAAGACAGGGACAATGGCTGCCATCAGTGAGTTGGGCAGAGCCTGGAATTATCTCTTTTGGACCGCCACGCCAGAGTGAATGCCCTCCAGGAATGCATTTGTTTGTTGCAAATGCCCTGCCAGGCCCTGGATGGCATTCACAATGATTGACTGCCCAACAGAGATGGATCGCAGGAGGTCAATAGCCTCCTCACTCAGGAAAGCAGGGCTAACTGGGGCAGGGCCTGAGGTCCCTTGGGCGAAGGAGATGCCAACCCCCCTGGGTGAGTGGGGACGGGAAACATGCTGAGGGGCTGCTGGGAGGGCGGTGCTGGTACGGGGGTGGTGGCTGTACCTGTAGTTGGGGTGGGCACAGAGGTGTCCGCCACTGTCATGGAGCTCCCATCGGAGGAGGCGTCGCCGTCAGAACTGTCCCATCCAGTCTCCGCCGTGGTGCTCCCCTCGCCCTTTGTCCCACTGGTGCCCTCACCGTTGGTGGATTCGGCCTCATGGGCCATGTGGGATGCAGCTCCCTCGTCACCGGTGCCTCTGCTCCTCCGCCAGATGATGCTAATGCACAGAAGGACAGGGTGACAAAACAAAAAGGGGGGGTAGAGACAGAGGATACACTTTGTGAATGCCAGCAACAACATCACTGTTGGCATACACAACACACAGGGAACAGCCCTATGCACTATGCCATGCACTACAATGCTAGTCACCAGGCCATGGGGTACAATTCCTAATGCCAATAGCAGCACACCTGAAACCCACAGGCCCTTGCCCAGTAGTAGATGCCCACTAGCATTTTTGGGTTTGGGGTGCATTTGAGCCTGCACATCATGGAACCTACCCTGCCATGTTCGTCCTGGCCTAGGGGCACGCACAAACCCTCATCCCCCACCCAGATAACACCTCAACACGCGTAATTTCATGATTCTGAAACTGTACTCACCCCCTTGTGGCTTCTGTGATGCCTTCAAGCGCCCATCCAACTCCGGATAGGCCACCGCCAGGATGCAGAACATCAAGGGGGTCAGGGTACGATGGGCACCCCTTCCTCGTTCGGAGGCCATCCCCAGCTGGGCCTCCGCCGTCTTCCTTGCCCAGTGGCGCAGGTCCTCCCACCGTTTGTGACAGTGGGTACTTTGGCTGTCAAAGACCCGCAGGGACCGCACCTCCTTGGCGAATACCCTTTTTCTGATGGACACTGACCTACAGAAAAAGATACAGAAGAAAAGGTATTAGTCATACTGTTACACTCATGGCCCACCATATTCCTCCCATCCCCTTACGCACAGAAATTGCGCACCATATATGCAGCACTCTGCCCTGGACCCCTCAGCCACCCCCCCCACACGAGGCTTACACACACAGAACTCCATACATTTATGCCCCATGCATTGTGCTCACAATATACTCACCTGTTGGTCTGGAGGACCATAAAGTAAACGGTACTGGGGTAGGACCCCATCCACTAGTCTCTTTAACTCCTCCGAAGTGAAGGCAGGGGCCCTTTTCCCAGACACTCGAGCCATGGTTGCTTCCAGACACAGGTCAAAGCAGCACTTGCAGTGTAAGTCCTGTCCTGTTGAAGGTCAGGTAGCAACTGAGTGTCCAGATAGAAAATGGTGGTCACGTAAGTGGCGGTGCGTACCGTCACCACCGGCGTACATCACCATTGGCTCCTGGAACCCGTAGGCCCCAATGATAACCAATGAGGTGCTGCACGGTGGTCATTGACCGCCTCCCGCAACGGTGTACAACATCGGCGGAATTACCTAATTTCCACTTGTCCCTTCTCACAGGTCAGGCGACTGCCATTTCAGGGGGCAACAGGCCATGGCACGTAACTGCGTCACAGCAGACATAGGCACATCAACGGACCTACACGTTCACATACTGTTTCTGTAACAAAATGCAAGGCATTTTACTCTGAGGATATCTCTGAATGTGACCATCTGCTCACCGTTTTGCACCCTACAGTTCAACCGGTGAGGATGAATAGGAGATGGAGACATACCCCCGTGTACAGACCCCTGGTGGACCTGGCGACAATGGAGGACAGGCACATTATCCTAACCTACAGACTTGATAGGGCCACAATCCAAGAGCTGTGTGCCCAATTGGAGCCAGACCTGATCTCAGCTATCCGCCACCCCACTGGTATCCCCCCTCTTGTGCAGGTCCTGTCAGTGCTCCATTTCTTGGCAAGTGGGTCCTTCCAAGCGACAGTGGCCATGGCAGCAGGGATGTCACAGCCTATGTTCTCAAACGTGCTGACCAGAGTGTTGTCTGCCCTGATGAAACACATGCGCAGCTACATCGTATTCCCCCAAGTGGAGGATTTGGCCACAGTGAATGCTGACTGACTTCTATACACTGGGACATATCCCCAACATCATTGGTGCTATTGATGGTACACATATTGCCTTTGCCCCCCCACCCCTGGAGAAATTAACAGGTGTTCAGAAATCGAAAGAGCTTTCACTCTCTGAATGTGCAGATAGTGTGCCTGGCAGACCAGTACATCTCCCATGTAAATGCAAAGTATCCTGGGTCTGTGCATGGTGCCTTTATCTTGAGGAATAGCAGCATTCCATGTGTGATGTCTCAACTCCAGAGGCACAGGGTGTGGCTAATGGGTGAACCCATGGTCCCCACACAGTGTCTGTTGGTATATGGGTGTAGGGTTGACCCTAAGGGTGAGGGTCTGGCTTACAGGTATCCCTTGATATTTACAGGTGACTCTGGTTACCCCAACCTCTCATGGCTACTGACCCCAGTGAGGAATGCAAGGACAAGGGCAGAGGAACGTTACAATGAGGCACAGGGGCAAACAAGGAGGATCCTTGAGTGCACCTTTGGCCTCCGGAAGGCCAGATTCCGGTGCCTCCATCTGACAGGTAGATCTCTGTGCAACTTACCCAAGAAGGTCTGCCAGATCATCGTTGCATGTTGCATGTTGCACAACCGGGCCTTGAGATGCCAGGTGTCTTTTGTGCAGGAGGATGAGGCTGGAGATGGTCATGTGGCAGCGGTGGAGCCTGTGGACAGTGACGAAGAGGAGGAAGAGCATGAGGACAACAGAACAACTATAATTCAACAGTACTTCCAGTGACACATTGGCAAGATACTGTAACTTCACCTTCCATTGCAGTTTTGTTTTGGGCATTGTACATGGCAGCCTGATTTTCCAAAATCTATGGCCACTTACTGTACCCTTTGGCATCTCTATTTTCAGATATCTGTGCCCCACTCTGGCTCCTGGTGTGTTTACTGCTGCCCACTACAGGTCATACGTATGTATACATAACTGTACAGTTGGATTGCTGTGTTTACAGCTTGTTAAATGAATACATATTTCAATTAATTGACAGACTCCATATTTGTATTTGTTCCATGGTTGTTTATTTATGTGCTAATAAGTGGAGGGGGTATTGCAATGGGCTGGGTTGCTAATGGAGGAAAATCCAGGATAGAGTCCAGTGTATTGGTATCACAGGTGCATTGTCCAAGGGGGAAAGGAAGTGGAGCAATGGCAGTTCAAGGTGGAAAGGGTGTCAGAGTGGGACACAAGGGTGACATTCAGGAAAGTCTTATTTCCTGGCGGGGTAATGGCAATGTTCTTTGGCTTCTGCCTGGATTGCAGGGACCTTTTGCGTGGTGATTCTCCTTCTGCGGGGGAGGGGTGCTGGTGGCCTGTTGGTCCTGTGGTGGGACCTCCTGTCCACTAGCATCAGCGGAGGTGGAGGGCTGTTCATTGGTGTGGCTAGTGTCAGGGGCCCTTTGATGTGCCACTGCCTCCCTCATGGTGTTGGCCATGTCTGCCAGCACCCCTGCAATGGTGACCAGGGTGGTGTGGATGTCCCTCAGGTTCTCCCTGATCCCCAGGTACTGTCCATCATGCAGGCGCTGGGTCTCCTGCAACTTGGCCAGTATCTGGCACATTGTTTCCTGAGAATGGTGGTATGCTCCCAGGATGTTGGTGAGTGCCTCGTGGAGAGTTGGTTCCCTGTCTCACAGCAGTCCTCCCAGCTTCCCTGTTGTCCTGTGCCTCTGTCCCCTGAACCATGTGCCCACTGCCACTGACCCCAGGTCCCTGATCGTCCTGTGTTTGTGGTGTTGCTTGGGGTCCCTGCAGTGGTGGACACACTGCTGATTGACATGTCCTGAGGACAGAGGTATGGGCCCGCTGGGTGGGTGCTGTGGTGGTGTTTCCTGAGGGGGGAGGCGCTGTGGTGGTATGGGACTGTGCCTGGGTCACCAACTGTCCAGAGGTCCCTGATAGGCCAGGTTGTTCATCCTGATGCTGGCGTGCAGAGCTGCTGCCATCACTGTGGGCCTCTTCGGGGGGGACTGGATGTTGCTGGCACCTCCTCTCCGGTAACATTGTGTGGGGGTCCTGTGGGTATGTGAAAGCAGTGTTATTGTTACTGCATGTGACATCTTGTGCATGGGTATGTTTCCCCCTATGGTTGTTATTACCAAGGCAGCTTTGGCTTGTGTGAGTTGTGATTTGGTTGGCTAAGTGATTGTCACTAGTGTGCATGCTGTGGTGATGGGTGTCTATGCAGGGCTGTGAGTGGTGTTCATGCATTGGTGTTTACATGCAGTGCTGGTTACTGGGATGGGTGGGTTGTGATGGTGGGGTATGTGTGACATGGTGGGGTGATGGAGGTGAGGGTATATGATGAATTGCAGGTAAGTGGGGTGAAAGTAGTAAAGATTTGACCTACCAGAGTCCAGTCCTCATGCTACTTTTGCCAGGCCCTCAGGATGCATGATTGCCAAGACTTGCTCCTCCCATGTTGTTAATTGTGTGGGGTGGAGGCGGGGGTACACCGCCAGTCCTCTGTACAGCTATCTGGTGTCTTGCAACCACGGAACACATCTTCCCCCGTAGGTCGTTCCACCTCTTCCTGATGTCATCCCTTGTTCTGGGGTGCTGTCCCACAGCATTGACCCTGTCTGCGATTCTCCGCCATAGCTCCATCTTCCTAGCAATGGACGCGTCTGCTGCACCTGTGATCCAAATAGCTGTGGCTCTGCCCGGATGATTTCCTCCACCATGACCCTCAGCTCCTCCTCTGAGAACCTGGGGTGTCTTTGTGGTGCCATGGGTGTGGTGTGTGTGGTGTGTGTGAGGGTGTGTGGGGTGATGTGTTGGGGTGTGTGCTGTGAGGTGCGTGGATGGTGTATGGGTGATGGTGTTCTGTGGCTCTGGTTCTGTGGGTGCTCCTGGTGTGTCTCTCTCTCTCTTTTGTAAATTGTTTGTAGTGATAAATGGTTGTGGGTAATGTGGGTGGGTGTTTTATAGTGATTTGTGGGTGTGGTGTGTGTATGTGTGTCAGGTGTGTGTAGTTTGAATTGTCAAATGTGGTGTTGTTTTGTTAGTGTGTGTGTAATTTGAGCGCGGCGGTATGTACCACCTATGGTTTACCGCAGTTGAATGTCCGCCACAGTGATTCGTGGGTCATAATGCTGTGGTCGTATTTCTGTTGGCGTAATGGTGTGGGTTTTGATACTGCCAGTTTATCACTGACCTTTGGGCGGGCAGACTTGTGTGTGTGTCTGTGTAGTGGTGGATTTCTATGTGTGGGTCACAATACGTGCAGCGGTATACTACCGCGGTCGCAGTATGTTGGCAGCAGTCAGAAAGCCGGTAAGCGGCACTTACCGCTAATGTCATAATGAGGGCCTAAATAACGTGTAATTAGTGCCTAAGGGGTGATCAATATATTTTAATTTATTTATTTTGTGTCTTTTGACAGTGTATATCGGGGTCCATCAGTTACTTCACAGGATATTATTAAATAGAGGATACTAGATAACGTGTGGTTGAGTAATATTTGTTACTGTGATTTTCATTTTCACTGAAGTTGGAATGTAAAATATAATTCCCACTTGAAACCCTTGCATTGGTCCTTTTTTTAAGAAAATAGCCATAGCACCCTCTATTTTGCTTTCTTGGTCAAGACCAAGATGCATTATTAAATGTGAAGGGCGATGGGGAGATCCATTACTGACTGAGTAGAGTCCTTGAGCCAGGTGTCCATTAGGAATAGTAGGCTTATACTCTTGATATTCTTTGTGATCATCAAATCTACAGTTAACGGACAATGATTTGCTGCTGATTGGCAATTATGAGGAAGGCAATTGAAGTAGGAAAGACATATATAATCAGTAACATTTACCACCACAAGATAACTGTGTACCACATTCTTGTTTTGCACCTTCATCCTTGCCATTATCTGATTTACACTCTCCAACCCCATGGGTGGTCATGAGTTACATTATATGCCACATCGACCTGCACCACACCAACAAGATGCTCCAAAAGAGCAGAAATCTGTGGGAAAGGAAATGCACTTGTGATATAAATTGTTTAGTTGATGAGTGTTCTCTCCACACCCATAGTAGCTGCTAGGGCATGTGTAAATTCTTTGATAGTCTGCTCAAGCGTTTCTTTGTTAAATTATGGTGAATACTTGCTTGTTTGCTGTTAATGGCCCTTTATAGTTAGCTGTTATTCTGCTGCATCGCTTAATTGTGTCAAAGTGTTAGCTGTCAGGGCAAGAAGTTTATTCCTTTTATCCCACAGGGTTCCGCCAGATTCTAGGCACAATCTTTTGGTACGCCCTGTCTCCTGTCGGTCTGTCAGAGCTTGGATAGTACTTCCCCCACCAATCCCAAAACTTTCATGTAGACATACTTCACATACCTTATGCTACTATACAACACAAGTCGCCTAATCCTGTTTTGGGATCATCATATTCCGAGAGAGTGTCACAGAAGGATTGCTGTTACAGCAAAAATAACCTTTAATTCAAATTTGGAAAGAAGCTTGAGAATCTCAAAAGATCAACCATATAGTTCACATTCTACATATCATCCTCAGAGCTAGCATCAATAGCCAGAAACTCTGAAAACGTAGCATGATCAAGTTCAGTCCTTCCTCCTTAATGAGTCGACATCTAAGAGATCAGCATCTGCCCTCATTCAAAGTAGGAGTGCTTGCTTCAATCCATCACTCTCAAGGCCATAGAATTATAGCCCATCAGGCCATTTACGACTGGAAAAATGTTTTTTGTCATGTACCAAAGGCAAAATGCGACTTCGTAACTTGTTACCGAACCGCATTCTGCTTTTGCGATTCTGCATTAGAAAGGGGCGTGCTTAGGCCGTCCCTTTCTAATACTGAATCACACTGGTATATATGAATGTTTTGCGACTGGAATGCGGTCACAAAATATTGATACTTTACCGACTCAGTGAAGGAGGTGGTAACCATTAGCAAATGGGTAGAGGTCCCTAAGGGAACCCTTCCCCTTTATGAATAGAGGTGCTAAAAAATTTTAAAGACAAGCAGTGGTCCCACAAACCACTAGCTTCTCTTAAAAAATGAAAAGGAAACTTTTAATTTTTCTTTTTGTGAGGCATCTCGTTTTCCTTTAATTAAAACGATGCTGCATTACAAAAAAATAGCTCTATTTAAAAAACTATCACAGACATGGTGGTCTGCTGACCTCAGCAACCCACCATCCCTGTGATTGTGGCCATTCCCAAATGAGTCCAAATTTGCGATCTGTCTCATGAATAGTAATGAGGCAGGTCCCTTGGGACCCATTTGGAAATTGCAAACAGTGTCTGAGACGTTCTAGTACATCGCAGTTTGCGATTTCCTTATAGCGAACCACAAAAATTATTTATTAGGAAATCACAAACTACTTTTTTCAGTACATCTGTACCTTAATCTTGGACAAGGCTTTAGGAAGGTAACAAAATCTCAAGGATCCGATTTCTCACACGCTACCAATGCTGCAGTAATACACAATAGGAGAAAGTATTGAGGAAAAATGTATTTTTGGAAAATCTGCAATTTTAATTGCTTTTTTTCTCCTCAGGGTGTCTTGTTCTATAAGTGCCAAGTCTAATGCGCTTCAAGATCCTGGTTTTAGGCATGTTATCATTTGCTCTTCCAAGATGCGTGTTTGTTAGCTGTGATGTCTAGGTGTTTTTTTAGGTTTAATTTTTTAAGTTAACTTGAATAAATGGACCAATGAGATGTAATGTAATTTAAAATGTCAGCCCCTAATGGTTTTGGCCAATACAATTAATGAACTATATTACTACTACTGCTACTACTACTACTACTACTACTACTACTTCTACTACTACTACTACTACTACTAATAATAATAATAATAATAATAGTGAGAGCCATGGGACTTATGTGACTGTGGATGACCAACTTGGGCAACTCATTTGACTAAATTATACAGCAAGGAAATTGAAATGAAGGACCATTATGAATCCCATTTTGGGACATTATTTTCTCTATGCTATAGACAAATGCCAGATCCCTAGCCCAACAATTGTGTTCATTAATACTGTCGGCAAAAGCAACTAAATGAGGAAAGGAAAACTTAAACTCTCAGCCACTAATGATCACTTAAGCCACATTTCAGTCCACTGTTTTTCACCCACTATGCCATTTCAGATAGAGACTAACCATATGCAAGTCAGCCTTAATCCTGCTCTAAAGGGACAAGGTCACTTAAACAGCCATGCCAGATCCTCTTCAGATGACAATACAAGTAAACCAAAGTAGGTTTCAGCTGAGTTTGGTCTCATCAGTGAGCTATAGCTTGAATTCTATGGCACAGTGAACATGGGACCCATAACTTTGCATACATGCTTATATTTAGGGCAGAAACTGCAACAAATATAAACAGTTTTAAAAAGTCTCTCGATCTCTCTGAGACACCTTCCATCTGAGCGTTTATCACCCACTGTGCCATTATAGACAAAGGCCAGCCATATGAAAATGTATATTGGTCCTGCTCCTATATGAACAGTCAATCCAGTTATTCTGATGATGGGAACATAAGTCACCCCAGAATGGTTTGGGGCTGCTATGCCTTATCATTGCATTATAGTCCTATAGCACAGTGGGCACTTGTAACCATCACATTTAGGTTATCAAAGCCAATAAACAACAAAGTAATGGAAATAATTTTTTAGTTAGTCTCATCTACTGGTGATCATGCTGCATTCCCATTCATTGTCTTTCACCCTAGAATGTAGCATTCTAAACAAAGATTAGCTGTATGCAAATTAGCCTTGATTCTACTTCAATAGATCTTGGAGTGCTTGTCTTCCCTTCTGAGAGGCCACACTTGGCAGTTTGGCATTGAATTTCAGGTTCAGAACTGATTTGCATAAGATGGGCCTCTGTCTAGTGTGGAACAATGGGCAAAATATAACAGGTTGGAATGTACCTACAGTGATTTCCAGTGTTTTATTTGCAAACATTCCTCCCATAATCCTGGGAGTGTTTTATTATTATGCCTGGGCAAAATGTCTAGTACCTTTTCTGTGCATGAAAACTGGAAGAAAGCACTGACTTTTGCTCATCTAACTTTCACAAAGTACCTGCACTATATTGTACCAAGTGTCCCTTTTAACATGCCTCAGCTGAAACATTTTTGTTGAACTTTGCAAATTATCCACCAATTGATGTATTATGTGATGAATGTGACATATCTATAATTACAAGGAAACGCTGTGGCCTCACAGTCCCATAATTTCAGGTGGTCTTTCTAATAGCAAATGTCTTTAGTAGACGTACATGATGACAGCACCCTTATAAATCTACAAGCATAGTCATGTTGTAGGGTTGTGTGCAAAGTCAGTGAACTTCGCCTCCATTAACCTCACTTGCTTTCTTTCAAAATTTTCCAAATTTTAGTACTTTGTAAAGTTATAATTTTTTTTTAAATCCAGCAGATTGGAAATGTTTCAAAAATTGGATTTTCATGCAGCGTGACAGGCCTGTTACTAAGGGAAGAAGCCTCTATGCAAGGCCTTGCCGAAGCTGACTATAAATGTTCCTAACCTGTGGGTGATGGAGGGTTTTAGGTGGTACAGCAGTGGCGCATTTACTAACATATGGCCTGTGGAAATGCAGAATAAAGAATAGGCTATAAGTTTAGAGCAAAATATTTTGTTGTGTTCATAGAGTAACGTTATCTGTACTTATTAATGTATTAGATAATTCACCCGTAATAGGCATAGACTCTTTGGGGCATATTTATAATGCCCTAGCGCCACCTTGCGCCACATTAACACCATTCTTTTTTACGTTGATGTGGCCCAACAAAGCCGAAATCCCCGCGCCCTATTACAGAGTTGCGGAATGCATGCATAGCACCAGTCTTTAACCCTTTGTGCTACATTATGCCTGCGCCAAGCACAATGTATGCAAACGGGGCATTCCCCCATTAGGGGAGCCGGAAAAATAGCATTAAAAGGGGGCTTCCATTCTTTAGAATGGGGCCCTATCTACTCTTCAGGAGTAGTGCATCATGAGAAATTACGCTATTGCCCCCTACCCTGTGGCATGGTGCACCGCATTTTAAATACGGCGCACACATGATGGTGGTAAGGGGTGCTAATTGGCGCAGGTAAAGTGCCGCTGCACTCAGTGCAGCGCCATTTTCCATTAATCTGCACCTCAGTGTCTTCCAGCTATACACAATCTGCTTTTTACAATACGCAAGAAGTTGAGGATCCCTAGTACAATCTGGAAATACTGTAGTTAAGTGCACTGTTCTCTGCCGACATATTCTCTGCAAATAAACCTCTTCACTATCAGGAACATTCACATCTTTTTATTCACTTAGAACCCATTCATTTCTACAATAAACACTTAGGGGTGAATCGGAACACAGAGTAATATTTACAAAATCCATCCATCCGTTATTCAATCAATCCATCTGTCCATCTGTTCACCCACAGTGTAATCTCAGGGATTTTGGGTGCCCTCGACAATACATTTTTGGGAGCCTCTCTTGAGAACAGCTTTGAATTTTACTCTGCATTTTTTGATATTTCAAGCCCCATGATGTTAAACAATATTAAACTCGGTGATGGCTGCTCTTAGTGGGCTGAGGTGGTATACCAACCTTGTTTTCTGACCTGTTTGTTTTTATTATACCAAGAGTGAATAATAGCTTATTATTCACTCTTGGTATAATAAAAATGCTGGCCTCCTTCTGTCTGGCAACAATCTTGGTCTGGATGGCTGGAGCAGGTGCCAAAAGACACCTGCACCATCCTTCAGAGAGACATCACCAGGCCTGGAGAAATTCTATCCCAGTCAATGGGGCCTGGCACGCCTCTTTGCTTCCCCTAGTTGGAATGTGCTAGTTATCACAGCTCAAGGTAGACACGAGCGCTGCAGGCTTAAGCGCTGCAGTGCCACGGCTACATGCCAATCAGCCTCTCACCCCACCCTTTCCCAACTCCTTACAGAGTTAGTACAGGGTGAGGTTAAAGAACAAGTTACTTACTTTCGGTAATGCTTTTTCTGGTGGATACACTAGCTACCTGTGGATTCCTCACCTTATGAATTCTCCCATGAGCCAGCATCTGACGGAAAATCTTCTTCCCAGCTCGCCACGTAGACGAGGACGTCACAATTACACGGCTCCACGTGACTCTGTCTGATGTCACTGTGTGTCTTATCCAAGTGACTGGTTGACGCCTGTTCGGTATAAGTCAATAAGGACGCTCAATGAAGGACCACACGCCAATTATAAATACAATTTAGCTTTACTAGAATTGCAGGTAAATGTATGCATTTAGCACATTAACAATAGTAGAATAAGAATAGCAATGAAAAGCATCTATTTATATATAAGTACACTACAAAGAGCATCTATGCATATATATATATATAAGCAAAGAGTTCATTGACAGATATAAGTTTTGATTAACTGTATACCAAAATGCATCACACTACGATGTTCAGGAAGCAGAATATAAATGAGTTGAATACTTCAGATAAGCTTTGATTTACTGCACACCAAAATGCATGTTTCAATTACTGCAGCAGGCTCTCACTACGCTGTTCAGGAGGCAAAATATAAACAAACTGAATACTTCAGATAAACTTTGATTTACTGCACACCAAAATGCATGTTTCAGTTACTGCTGCAGGCTCACACTACGATGTTTAGAAAGCAAAATATAAACGAGCTGAATACTTCAGGTTATAAACACAGTGCAAGCATAAATAATCAATCATAATAATAGAGCAGAGAAACAAAGGCCTTTCATCCCTGTGTGGAACTTAACTTAGTCCACAAAATGCTGGGAAGCCCTCTACCGCCTGCTTGGACCTCTCTCCCCCTCTAGCATCACGTTCAGCAAAACAGGGAGGCAGCGCTGGGCCATGGCAGCTTTCACAACTCCATCTGCAAGCTTCAAGTCCCTCACCCACACTTCAGTGCTTAAATAACTCGAAGCTTGGATTCTATCTCATTCTGGCATTTTCTAGCTATGTTTTCAGTACTTGGCTGCTCTGCCCTTCTCCAGTCTTTGTTTTAATTCCATCTTCTCCCTGTATTCTCGTTCTCAAGGTTGAGACGGAGTCTTCTACACAAACAAGCTTGAAAACAATATCATGAACTTTTCCACGTTGTTTGGGGTGGGGGGTTTCAGCAGGCATCACACTCATCTACACTGCTCAAGCTAATTAACCCTTCGCGTCACAATGTCTTCCGCACCTTTCCCTATACTGATCACTCCACCCCTTAGATGAGCGTGATGCATGCTGAAACGGATATCATTTACTTTGACATTCCGCTAGGTAGGTTGCTACTAATACTGGTCAGCGTTAATCTAAGCGCCAGCATCTTTAGTATAAAGCTGTTTTGTGCATATATATAGTCTACATGGTATAGTCATTAGCGTAACACAAACAATCATATAACCAAATTAGGTGTTGTAACACTATATTTAGCGTCTTCATAGCTCCTAGTGCCCAGCCTAAGAAGATGTCATACCAATGATGCTCAGTTATTTGCTGGATGCATGAAGCAGTGTGCATAAGCTGTTTAGCGTTTATGGTCATCAGTATGGCTGTATCCTTGGTGTATTTAGCTGCCATATCAAATTTAGCAAAGGTAACTTGTTCGTAGTGCCTGATTGCCTCTAATCTGGGTAGCTTAACAACAAGCGAGATGTTCCACTGTAACTGCACACGCATTTGCGTCTGTAATGTGGTTATGGTGAACTTAGTTGGTCGGTACAAGATGTGAGTGCCTATGTAAATAATGCTGGTAATATTGCGCATACACATTACTTGCTCTCCGGTGGTTTATATAAATCTGTTAATAAGTAAGGGATGATTAATGACATGACATATGCTCTCTGTCCCTATCTGATATAAGTCTGTGCCATTTAATAGGATAAGGTAACCATTTGCATTCTCCCAGTATTATGTGAAGACATGGATCTAGCACCCGTCCAGTGTGGGTACATACCCACCCCTTAGACCAATCTGCACATCTAGTGGGATCTACAGTGTGATTTGTTTAATCAATCCACTTTTTGTCAGTGTGAGGTATCCATCATTCTTTTACTTATCACTACGGGGAGTAATATAAAGGGGCACCATATGCCAGGAGGAAGATCACTTCTTACTATATCAAAAAGAGCAAAACACATTTCTTCCTCACAGTGAAACTGTATGGGCTTTACCCATATTCCTTCAGGCAAATGCAATTGTTGTCTCCAATATTCACCCTGAAGCTGTCCCCATTCTGCGTTAAAGTCTGCATACTGTAGATTAACAATGCTTTGCCATAGTATGCACTGGATGCCCTTGGACACTGCTTGTCTGTTTTAGAAAGCTTTTTTTTCTTCGAATTGTTCATAAGTGAAATTATGCCATTGCCAATCACGATACAACCCACGCAGGACTTTCCATACTTCTTGTGAGTGTGTGGGCCCCCATTGAGAAATTACTTTTATGGCCTCTCCTGTACTATATCCTGTAGAAGATAGCGTATTCCTAATGGCTTCAACATCAAAAGAATTCAGGGCCCCTACCCCGATTCCGGTGGCCCCAGCTATCAAGGACCCTAGATCTCTTCCGATATGTAACTTTGGCAAGGGTCATAACTGTGGTGTCCATGGTGCACATAATGGATCATACTTTGAGACATTCCCCTTGGCAATATTTATCTGTAACACAATACGATTAATTATGCTTGCATGCAGAGTTTGCTTACATCCTATTCTATATCGAACTATAGAAACTTTGCTTAAGTTGCTAATCATGCGTCTTTCGGTTACATAAAATATGAAGGCTGGTGGTTTGGAGTATCGAACTCCTTTGGTTTTATAGTTCTTTGTAACGACCACCATGTGTCCTGGTATCACAATATTTACATATCATGTTTAGCATATAACTCAAAGCCTGTACTATTGCTGGCATCCCCTGCACCTCGTTCAGTCCGTTGGCATGTCGGATTTGCTGTCCAGTTACCTTCCAGGTCACAGCTTTGGCAGCCATCCACTTGCCTCCAGGTACCTCCACGTTGCAAAGTGAAACATTTCCCTGGTCATCAGTTACGTTAGCGGCTTGAGGTGCACAAGTGACAAGAAGGTCCGTAACTGCATTCTCTGCTATCATCAACGCAGATGTCATCGTTTATGACCGTGGGGTAAGTCTCATTGCAGGTACAAATACAGGTTCATTAGAGTTCTTTAAAAGTACAATATACGTACTCCCTACCCCTTGACTCAATAGCTCTCCTGACTCTGGCTTTTTCCCTGGATGGTTTACCCATACTTTTCTACCTGTGCTTCCAAATCCTCCCTCACCTCTCTGGGTGTTATCTGGGGGGGCAGATCTTTCTTCAATGTGGGGGGTGTACGCTTGTTCACAAATCACTTGTGCAAGTCTGTCATGTGCTGATAACTTTTTTAGCTGTTCTTTCAACAATCCGTTATATCTCTCAATCATGCCTACAGCTTGTGTATAGTAACTAAGGTGCACAATCCACCGAATTCCCTGTTCCTGCACCCAGCCCTGTTTTCCCTGAAAAGTGTGTGCCTCTATCTGTTTGGATCCCCATAATGTTTTATCAGGTAGTTTAGACCTCGCAAAGTGGACTTTTGGTCTGCAGACTTACAGGGCATACCCAACATAAGGCCAGGGTAGGTGTCCACCATGGTCAATACGTAGCTTTTTCCTCCTTCTTTTGGTAGCGGCCCGATATAGTCCAATTGCCACACTGTAGTAGCTGCAGTTCCTCTTCTGATATGGCCGCTGGGCTTCTTTTGCAAGGGCATTTGTCTAATCTGGTTGCAAGGGTGGGTACTCCTTTACTGCTTTTTGCACTTGTTCTTTACTGACTGGAATTTGTCTTTGCTGTGCCCATGCATAAGTGCGATTCTCTCCTAGATGTCCGGATGTTGCATGGGCCCTGTTTACTAAAGCAGCTTCAGCTTCCTCCTTGATGACCACCGTTCGCGTTTTGGCCATTTGATCTGCGGTGTTGTTGAATAGAGATGCAAGTGAGGTATCCGAAGGACAATGGGCATCCACCTGTCCCACATAGATTTTACAGTTTTGCCCTTTCTCCCAAATCTCCTCCCATAGCTGCTCGCCTCCCGAAATGGGGGTGCCTTTAATTTTCCATCCATCCTTGCGCCAAGTCGGGGCCCAGCTTACTAGTCCTTGGTAAGTGGCCCGACTGTCAGTGTACACAAATGTTTTCTCTCAGATGGGGGCTTGTTCGATCACTGCTGCTACCCCCTGCAGTTCTGCAAGCTGGCTTGATTCATTATCCCCTCCTCGCAGCAATATCATTTCTGTAGCAGGCTGGAATGCGACTGTTTGCCATTGTCTTTTTCCTTGGTAGTACCGGGCGGTACCATCTGTAAACCATGCATTTTGCTGTTCTTCTTCAGTGAGATGTTCAAAAGGTGGGGCTGTCTTAAATGGTAAGGATTCCATTTCAGAGGGCTCTGGCGCAGAGGCCATTGCCTGCAAGTCCACTGCCCCTCGCTTATCTTCTTGTAACTTCAACACTCCTGCTGGTCCCGGTTTGCCCTCTGCTACAGATGCCATTTCTACTTCACGATGGCAAACTCCTGCGCTCTGCCTACTTTATTGCCAACCCCTCCTTCTCTTGTCCAACCTAGTAAGGGGACCCATGTTTTTAAGGTGACCGGCTGATCATAAGTTATGCGTTCTATTTCCACTAAGTCCCAATCTTGTGGCACACTCTTTTTTCCCTTCCTCTGCCATAGGCTCCACATCACTATATCATCTACATCATCCTGTACTATCATGTCCAGCTCAAACGGGTCTCCTTCTGTGATGGGACCTAACGTAAAAGGATTCTGTAGTGCATCTTTTGCTCCAGTGTCCCACGATCTCACCAACCATTTAAACAAATGCTCTGCAGGCATCTGCCTAAACATACGGGTTCTTTCCAACAACTCACTCTGCGTATAATCTCTTACCAAACGAGAATTCTGTATTTGCCCACAATTCACTCCCTTTTCACCTTCAATTTCACCTACACGTCCGTCTCCACTTTCAACTCCACCTAGTTCTGTTACACGTACTTCCACCTCATCCTCCCAACTCCAGTCATCATTGTCTGAGACGGTTCCATCCCAAGTATATGGATCCCAATTTTCTTTGCGTGCCAATGCCCTCACTTGCACAGTTGAGGGAATTTTAGGCTTCTGCCTACTCTTCTGTTTGCATACCAGTGCCCTCACTTGCACAGTTGAGGGAATTTTAGGCTTCTGCCCACTCTTATGTTTTGCTACTCGTACTGCTAATGCGGCGCACCTTGCCTCCATTTGATCACCCCGAGTCACTGCACTTTCTATGGTCTCTTTCATAAGTAACTGCCTTTCCTGCAAGGCTGCAACCTCATCCCGCAGTTTTCTTATCTCTGCATCTTGTGTTAATGTTTTCCTGTATACCGTACGGAGCACAGACAGGAAAAGCCATCCCACTTGCCCTGCTGCTTTCAGCTCCGGATTCGCCCCTCTTAGCTTCCCACTCTCAACCGCATCTTCCACTAAGAGAGGAGTCACTTTCCCATCTAATGCCTCCCATAACAACGGCGCTGCCCACCGGTTCAGGAGTCCTGCTACACCAGAGAACGGGTGAGTTGCTAACCACCCGGGAATGGATCTGGCTTCTGCCCCATGCTGCCTTACGCTCTCTGCCTCACTTTTCTTACGTCCCCAAAGAGGCAGTATTGACTTATACCCCACTTCTGGTACCAAAATGTCTTATCCAGGTGACTGGTTGACGCCTGTTCGGTATAAGTCAATAAGGACGCTCAATGAAGGACCACACGCCAATTATAAATACAATTTAGCTTTACTAGAATTGAAGGTAAATGTAGGCATTTAGCACATTAACAATAGTAGAATAAGAATAGCAATGAAAAGCATCTATTTATATATATGTACACTACAAAGAGCATCTATGCATATATATATATAAGCAAAGAGTTCATTGACAGATATAAGTTTTGATTAACTGTATACCAAAATGCATCACGCTACGATGTTCATGAAGCAGAATATAAATGAGTTGAATACTTCAGATAAGCTTTGATTTACTGCACACCAAAATGCATGTTTCAATTACTGCAGCAGGCTCACACTACGATGTTTAGAAAGCAAAATATAAACGAGCTGAATACTTCAGGTTATAAATACAGTGCAAGCATAAATAATCAATCATAATAATAGAGCAGAGAAACAAAGGCCTTTCATCCCTGTGTGGAACTTAACTTAGTCCACAAAATGCTGGGAAGCCCTCTACCGCCTGCTTGGACCTCTCTCCCCCTCAAGCATCACGGTCAGCAAAACCTAACTCTGTAATTTCCAGACAATCATGTTCTGTATCATCCAATTTATCTGAACCAATGTTTACAAAGTGATTGCTGGGCTAACCACTGTACATCTTTTAATTTGACATTTGGAGACTCCAAGATTGCTGTCTCATATCTGATTAGCCTTGAGCTGTTCAGATATTGCGTTTTAGACCTGGTAAGCAAAATCTCAATAGAGTGTGGTACCATTAATGTAAGGGGAAAACCCATCACTATGCTCTTGCTCTGAACGAGGCTCTGCTCAACTGCGGCAACAGATCGCAAACAACCAGGTAAAGCTGCTGTGACCGGATCCAAAGTAGCTGAAAAATATACTACTGGGCGATTTACACCACCATGAGTCTGAGTCAAAAGAGACAAAGAACATGCATCATGTTCATGACAAAACAACAAGAAAGAGTTGGTGTAGTCAGGTATATCTTAAGCTGGAGCTTGACACAAACTTTCTTTCAGATCAGTAAATGCTTTCATACAAGCTGCATCCAATATTATAGGATCGGAAACATCTTTATGAGTCAGCTTCTGTAATGGTTTTGAAAGAACTGAAAAATTCAGAATCCACTGGTGATAGTAACCAACCATTCCTAGAAACATCCTCACATTTGTTTGTGTACTTGGTACTTTCATCTGCAAAATTGTAGCTACTCTCTCTCAAAATTCTCCTAGTTCCTTTCTCAATCAGATGACCGAAATATTTCACTTCTTTTTGACAATACTGCAATTTAGCAGGGGACACTTTATGTCCATTGTCCCCCAAGAAATTAAATAAAGCGATTCTGTCATATTTACAACCTTCTTTTGTCTTTTATGCGATCAGTAGATCATCAATGTATTGCACCAATATCGATTGGTAAGGCATGACTAATGACTCCAAATTATTTTTCAAGATCTGGTTGAAGATGGACGGTGACTCTAAAAACCCTTGTGGAATTCTACATTAGTAGACCTTGCTCAGAAATTTAAAACAAAAGAGATATCTGCTGTCCTCATGAAGAGGCTCGGAAAAGAACGCTTGACATAGGTCTAGCACAGTAAACCATTCAGCATTACATGCAATCTGAAATATTACGACAGCTGGGTTTAGAACAACTGAACAAAACTTAATCACTATGACATTTATTTTCCTCAGATCCTGTACAAGACAAAGTTTCCCACATGATTTCTGTAAACCAACTATTGATGAATTACACGGCCTACTCAACACTTCTTTCAGAATTCCTTTCTCCACAAACTGCTCTATCAAAGGTTTTACACCATCGATTGCTTCAATTGTCATTGGATATTGTGGAGTCTGAGGGAAAACTACATTAGGCTTCACTGCTACTCTGACTGGTTCTACTCCTTTAGTCAACCCAATGTCCTTTCCTGAAAGATCCCAAACTACAGACTTAATAGTCTTCTGCCAATCTACATGAAGATTCTTCACTTCAAAAACTGAAAAGAAACTGATCAAAGGAGCTTCTTCAATTTCCGGCTCATCAAAACTAATCAAAGGAAATTCCTCAGACACCATCTCATCACTGACAGTAAGTGTTGAGTCTTCTTAATCATCACTGTTTGTCTGAATTTCAATTCCCCTCGTCTGAACAGGTCATTGAACATCTTGTCTTCCACAATAAATCTTTTCCCTGTAGTGACACTGGACTATAATCATCAACCACAGACTTGTGCAAACCTTTAAAATTACCAATTTTAACCAAAACTGGCTCTGTAATGGGGTTCGTCAAATTTGATTTGCAACTCCCGCAATCTGAATGGTTTTTCCTGATAAGGGTAAATCTGGAATCTCTGCTGATCTCACTGTTGAGCGTGTAGCTCCTGTATCAACCAGAAAATAAACTTTGTGACCATGCATCTTTCCTTTGCATAAGGACCTTTCTGAGCCACTTCCAATGTATCAGCCATCACACATTATTATCTAAACTATCTGACAGTCATACATCATTTATTCTATTCTCACTATGTAAAGGAAATTGGTGAACTGCATTATTACTATTACTCTGATTTATTTTCCTACCTGTGATCACCTGAGAAAGTCCATAGTACTCTGTGGTATTTGCAATTCTCTAGGCATTTGAATTTGTTGTGCAGGCACCATCTGCACATGTAGCTGCATCTGCTGTAACTGAGGTAATTGTACTTGTTGTACCTGCGGTTGTACACTTTGCACATGCTGCACAGGTTGTAAAGGTTGGAAACCCTGCTTCGGATTTACATTATTCTGGAAATTCAGAATTTGACCTCTCATTCTTGGTCCTCTCATATTCTGAAAAGCATTGACACCATTCACCTGTTGAACAACACCTCCTTATTTTAACATTGGACACTGTCTTTTTCAATGCCCGATTCCACCACAAACATGACAAGGTAACATTCTTTTTTTACCTGTTGCTCTCCTTGCATCATCAGAGAACTCAAATCTACACCTCGATTGACAATTGGAAGTGTCATTCCACCACGACTTCTACCTCTGCCTCCATTCTGAAACATACCTTGATTCTGAAACATGCAATTTCCCTGCTGCTGCTGAGGCTGAAAACGTCCCTGAATCCCTGTCTATGCAGCTTTGATCTGCATCACCATTGTTTTCTCTTTCAACCTTTTCTATTTCAATTCAATCTCATCACTACAGTATTTCATATACTGCAGCACCTCATCAATCGTCTTTGCTTGCCAGCAAATCAAATGACTCTTAATCATCTGGCTAATTTCTAGTCTCAGTCCTTCAACAAACCTGAACACAAAATTAATCATGTCTGTCGGCTCAATTATGTCTGTACCACTGTAATGTTTAAATGCTTTAAACAACCTCTCATAGTATGCATGAATCAATTCTTTCACCTCTTGAGTTGTTCTATCTATGCATTGCCAATCAATATTGTTCGGCACAATTCTCATTTTCAGGAATTCAATGACCTTACAGAAATACTTCATTACTTCAAGAGATGGTGCACCAGTTGACGGATCTCTTTGCGGCTCACTTGTTGGCCAATCTACACTCCTCCTGCATTCGATCCACAAATCGGCTGGAACAACTATCTCCAAAAAAGTGTTTAAATCTCTCGCCGAAAGGCATTTTGCAAGTTTCACAATCTGTTTGCTGGTACTATTCCACTGGTTTCTCCCTCAACCTGGGATAGTCATTTGTAAATGGCAAGATATCACTTCTGCTCCAAGGGACAAGTACAAAATTCCCTCCTGGAATCTCTCTCATTGGTAAAACTTTTACTGGCTCTTGTGATTCATCTATAGGAATTGTATCTGAACCTTTCCTCGACCTTACTCTTTTCTTGACCAATCTGCCTTCCTATTTTTCTAAGGCTCTCCAAATTTGTAATCTCTCAAGTATTTCTCTAAGATGTGTTTTCATCCCTGCAGACATCATGCATTCAGAATCTTCAGCTTCTAGATTAAATCTATAATTTCTGTTCAGGCTTTTTGTTTTCATGAATTCTATCTCATATATGTCTGCTAACTCTTGGAATTTCTGATGCACTTCAGCTGCTCCATCTGTAAGTAATGGACACAAATATCTAAATTCAGCTTCAGTATATGACTCCAGTCTGTTTACTCCCATTGTTCCTTCCAGAACCTCACCGGCTTCCATTGACAATCTTGTTTTATTTATGTACTCCTTTCCCTTGAACTGGCTCTCTGGGACACTTTTGAACTGACTTTCTGGAATGTTAGAAACACTTTATTCTTCTAACCACCTTGTTAATTACTGTGCAGTCAAACCCTGTAATGAAATATTACCAGGTTGTACACTCAGTAACTGCTGTTGCATTGGGCTCATGCGCTGAAGTGTTACATTTTTTAACTCAGGACCGTTACCTAATCCATCCATTTCAGAACTTCTTATAGAGTTAAATCTAATAATGACCTTGATCCATTTGGAGTCTGTCTTATAGGGGACATCAACCTAGTGTTTTCATTCTGATTTTGAACTCCTTTATTTTCTTTGCTTCTTTTGCCCTGAGCATATAAATGCACAAGTGGACCAAATGTAATTGGTACTGATATTCCATCTTGGCTCCTGGTTTCTACATTCTGAGAATACTCCACTCCTGCATTCAGCATTTGCGGCAGTAACAACGGAGTGGGCTATGTCTGAACCAACACAGACTCTTGTGAATTTTGACCTGAACATACTACTAGATTTGTAGTTGTGTTCACAATCAGTATATCTGGATAAATCCTAGGAACATTAATCCGTGGCACCTGTCTATTGTCAGCTAACTGATTGAAGCTGCTCTGCATCAGTATTTGCAGTGAAAGATTAGTCTGTATGGAGCTCTGGTTCATATTAGGATTAACCTGTATGGAACTCTCAGTCATGTTATGGTTACTCTGTACTGGGCTCTCTGTCACTGCAACTGGTATCGGTGCAGTAGGATTTGTACCAATAGTACTCAAACCTTCTTGACCCACAAAAGGTGGCGGACGATTTCTCAAAATCTGTGTAATAACTTCATCCTCGTCTGATTCCTTATCATTAATCAAAGACCTTTTAGGTTCTATCGATGTCTGCTCTTCAATAGTTGAAGAGGAACTCTTTTTAGATTTCTTTGAAACTTTCTTACTGTCTTCAGTCACAACCTAACACCTTGTAAAGTATTGAGTCTCCACTGTCTCTGCTCACTGTCCCACTTAGCTTCTGGTAGTGACTTTTCTTATCTCCTCATTTTTCTCTCAAATGTCAATGCTTGTTGTTGTCTAGTTACTAGCTACCAGATTGCTAATGCTGTGAACTGAGCTGGTCTTGGTGGAGGAATTAAAAAACACTCAAAACAAATGCAAAATTAATTGTCAGCACTTCATCATAACCAATAATAATAACAAATTTGTCTACTTACAATAGGTAGGGTATTACAATAGCTTCAGGATCCTTACGAAATTTCACTGACAGCTTTCACTCTTGCAGCTATTCTTCATACGCAGTACCCCAGATTCGCAAGCAAAATTCAAATCTGCAAATTTCACTCTCAACTGATCAATGGATACCGTCCTGGTGCACATAGGACTCGCCAAAATCTCAGTCGAAAAATTCAAACACTCAACTTAACTCACAAACTCGACTTACCAACCATGCCCGATTGGTCTACTAAAAGGGCAAATCATAACAAAAACCAAGTGTCTCCATACACTTTTAATATTCTACGGAGTCTTAGCCCTACCCTGTAAGGTTCGTATACCAACAACCACGTGGACTATTTTTCAGAGCACCAAGTGCCACACACATGTGAAGTTCGCCGACTTCCCTACTCTCACACTTCAGAGTACGCCAACTCTTTCTTTAACATTATCTTTTTCTGGAGTACGCCAACTCCCCTAAATTCTCACAAACAGCTCAAACAACTGCAAATTAGCTAAAGCTGTGCAAGTGCATAATCTTCTCCCATTCAATCTAAAAACAGAACGCTAAGAACATTCCCTATCAACCTAGACAGACCCCAAGAACCGGGGAAAGTCACTTTGGACATTTAGGAACTCATTTTTATCTAAAATGGACAACATCTTCAAAAACAATAATCAAAACACACAAATCAATTTACACTACTTATGATGCAATCAATGACATCACTTAAAGAGATACTAACCATCCTATGTTACCAAAACTGCTTAAGCAGAAAATTAGGCTATATTTTAGTTATGGTGGACTAGATAGCCCTTTTCATACTCTGGGTTGATTAACCGAACCGAATCTGCTTTAAAGAAAATGGTCCAGGAAATATGCCATAAACATAAAATTAAGCATACCATAATCAATTTGAATGTCAATATTCACACCAGTTTATTAAGAAGTTAAAGGTTTATTTCCCTATATTAACAATGCTAAAGTCACGAAAATAATTCTCAAACTCAAATGATACATGGAAAGAAACAATAAAGGCTGATATAGTCGGCGTATGAATCTAGGCTTAATAAATGCGAATAGACATAATACGTCAATGGATAATACACAAAACCATATCAATAGAATCTGAGCAAGAGCAATTGAATGCATTGGAATAACAAACAAAAGGAATCAATGAATTCATGTGTATGAGAGTAACACCTCACTAACCACTAATTAGCATTGGCATGTTGGACTTTATGTAAAATAATTTTGTAACATGAATTAAGAATATATCTAGCTAAGGCGCTATCAAAAATAGCAGCAGTATTACAATATTAGGAGTTGGTACCTGAAAAACAAAAGACAAATAACAATACACAGTTCATACATTTACCCAATCTCTAAGGTATTCAGCAACAATGTATACTTCATCAGCGGGACCGCAACATCAGACATCGGCATCAGAACAGGAACAAGGTGAGGGGATATGGTTTAGAGTTTGGACTATAAGATTACTAAACCATCAAAGCATTTGTTCAGTAACAAACAGAAATAGTAAACTCAGAAAAAAATAAAACTCCAGTATGTCAGTACACTAACTGGCAAAGCATGAAATTTCAAAGTGACAGATCATAAGAAGTAAGATCTCTGGAACTTATGATACAAGAGTACGGACATCCAAAAAGAATCTGGACAAAAGAATGACACCGACCCAATGGTGACTGAACATTAAATTAAACTTGTTAAATTCTTGTGATTGGTTAGAACATAAGGTGAGAAAATTATGTCCAATCAGAACATTAACAGATATCAAATTACATAAAATGTTAGCTCTAAGCATCCTCTTCTCCAGTTGCATCTGTGGACCCACTGTTTGGCACCTTCCGAATACACTGCGACAGGATAGTGATTACAAAATATGGAAATATTTTCACCTCGCACCATTGGGGAGGAGGGCACAGAAACACAAACCCGTGGCTGTGTGTAAAAGGTGCTTTATTGGAACAGGTGCACTTACAAACAATTCTCCTCGGCCTTTGCCTTACAAAACTAAAGCCTCACTAGACATCAAGTTCACCTAAGCACCATCCTCCCCCCTCCCCTACCCCAACCTCCCCCCTCCCTGCCAAGTTCTCCTGCCACCCCTCTCAAGTCTTGTGTATCTACTTCTCAATCCTGGCCGTTTGTTGTCATCTGGACCCTGTCAATCTTCCTTCCTGCCCGTCGCGACCTGCTGCTGTACCCCCCCTACTATCCCAAATTGCCCATCCATCCTGCCCATCCGCACGTGTTTAGTTGGCTGCAAACTCTAATCACCGCCACCAGAAAAAGCCTCCTGGGTTTTTTCTGCCCCCCCACTGCTCATGGGCTTCCCTCCGCCCCCCACCGCTTATGTCTCCCGAAACAACGCCTTCAAGGAATCCTTCAATTGCAATAAGTAAAGCTCCATCCCCACAAACGACAAATGAACCCCGTCGTCACGAAAAAATTCTACATCTTCAAATCGGAGGTCCCTGTGCTCAAGGAAAGTAATGCCCCTGTCTGTGCAGAAAAGCCACAGCTCCTTGTTAAGTTTTCGCCTCGCTCTCTCCACTGCCCCTGGCTTCCTCGCCCCCCCTCCAGAACCGACGCGGAACAAAACCAGTAAACAGTATGTGGGAACCGCTCCACTGCGACCTGATAATCAACAAATCCTTTTTTATCGCCTTCAACAAGTCCAAGCCTGTCCTCCTGACCATATCGTTCACCCCCACATGCAAGCACAACACATCCGGGCAGGGACCCCCCCCACGTATCCCCTTCAAGCGTGAAAGCAGCTCATCCCAATGCATACCACCCTTGCCAAACCACCTAACTTGGTACCGCCGTAAGTCGAACCCCAAATTCTCCCCCAATGCAGTCCGCTGAGCCTGGCGATGAGCCCATTTAACGAAAGAATGACCGACTATCCAAATACGCACTAACTCATCCTCCGGGCCTGCCATCATACCTGCAAAAAGAAAAATGGTAATTAGAGCGCGCTCCCTGCGCGATTCCCTGCCGCCTGACATATCTCCTAAAGCAGTCAGATCTCCACTGTCCCAGCGACATAAAAGCCTCCCTCGACCAACCCTGCTTCGGTCGCTACCCTGATGCGAAATGAATGTGTACCAAAAAGAGAGGGGTCCTCGCCCAATGAGACCGGCCCTTTGCGAAGCACCGCCAAAAGCTGGGCTGCCGTGACCCTGCTACCATCCCCATGTTGAAAAACCGGCCCAATGCTGGGTTCGGCCTGCTGGCGCCATTGCTGTCCCAATGCAAGCGGGCATATGATGGACACTGGGTACCGCCTCAGAAAAACTAATACACCCGTTGCCCTCTGATCTGTCTTGGAGCTGCTAATGCGCACTGCTATGCCCCGTACAGACAGCTGTACCTCCCCCTAGCACAGGCCTGTTTTACGGGAAGACCCAAGCAACTCGGAAACCCGAAAAGCCCCCAAAAACATCCATTACATGAGTGTCCGGAAAAGCAGGGCCTCCCCGCTAGAAAAGCATACCTCGCTTAATACTCGTACCAATGCCTTCAACAAAGGCAACAACAGGGGGAGCCGGTGCCTACCCTTCGCTCCCCTTTCCCTCGCCCAACCTGCCAAAATTTGCTGTCCCAGTTCCCCCGCCGTCGGTTGGTAACCCGAACAAGCACTTACCCATAAACCCCAAAGCCGCCAGCTTACCCGCTATAGTAACTCGCGACTGACCACTCTCAAACAATGTCAGTATAAATTGGACCACATCCTCAACAACAATCCATCCTGGACCTCTTGCGTGCACCCGATTGTCTAAATTCCTCCCAACCCTTCACATACGCTCTACGAGTGGAGGGGGCAAGGGACTGTATTACCAGGTGAAGCATCCTCCCATGCCTATGGTCCAAAGAGTTTCTGGCATCACGGTCCTGCACAACGCTGTGCCCGTGACCAACCCATGGAATCTGTCCCACTGTGAATGAGACAAAGCATCAGCAATGTCATTGTCCACACCTGGTACATGTTGCGCCCGAAAGGAAATATCATGCTTTAAACATTGCACGACAAAAACCCGAAACAAACGAAGGATCTGGGGCTCCCTTGCCGACTGCCTGTTTACCAACTGGACCACTGCCATGTTGTCCACTCGAAACAACACCTTTTTATGCTGCAGAGCGCCTCCCCACAAACACACCGTGACCACCAGAGGAAAAAGCTCCAAAAAAGCTATGCTCCTCCCTCCACCCTTCCATGCCGCCGCCGACGTCTCCGCGCACCACCGTCCCTGCCAGAAAATTCCAAATCCCGATGCCCCGGACGCATCCGAAAATATCTGCACGTCCCATTCCCACTCCTGCCAGGCCTTCAAGGGAATGCCATTAAAAGATTCCAGGAACGTCAGCCACATCCGAAGATCCTCCCGCACGCCAACTTTGAGACGAACATGGTGATGGGGCAAAGGCGTACCCGAGAGAGCCAATGCCAAGCGTCGACAGAACGTCCTACCTGCCCGAACCACTCTACATGCAAAGTTGAGATGCCCCAGCAAAACCTGTATTTCATGCACCGTGACCTTTTCTTTTCCCAACATATGTGCCGTCTTATGCAACACATCAACTTTTTTGTCCTGCGGCAAATGAGCTCTCCCCGCCACTGTATCCAATTCAATGCTGAGAAACGTCAGTGCCGTACCAGGCCCCACTGTCTTTTCGGGGGCCAAGGGGACACCAAGGTCCCCCATGAGTTGCTGAAAGATGCTTAAAACCTCCGCGCACCGCGAAGAATTAGCTTCTGCCGCAAAAAAGAAGTCATCCAGGTAATGCGTCACCTGAACGTGCCCGGACACTTCTGTGAATATCCATTGCAAGCAAGAACTGAAACATTCGAACAAGGCACACTAACTAGCGCAGCCCATGGGCAGGGCCTTGTCCACAAACCAGCACCCATCACTGTATCCCCAGCAACTCAAAATCTTCTGGGTGAACCGGCAGCAAGCGAAATGCCGACTTTATGACTGTTTTTGCCATCAATGCTCTGGGGCCCAACTCGTCAACCATATCAATTGCCACATCAACGGATGCATACGAAACCCGGGAGCACTCCTCAGGGATGAAGTCATTGACCGACGAGCCTTCTGGCCATGACAAGTGCTGAATCAGGCGGAATTGCCTCTTTCCTTCTTAGGCACGACCCCAATAGAGGATACGATAAGGTTGGATAAAGGCCACTGATAAAAGGGGCCAGCCATGCGGCCCTCTGCCACCTCCTTTTCCAGCTTCTCCCTGACCAGGCCCTTTTTTCCCTTCACTGACCGCAAATTTTCAGCCCAACGACGCAACCACGGCCCCACGTAGCCCAACCGAAATCCCTGGGAGAAACCTTGCAGCAGCAAATCTGCATCCTTCCTATATGGATAGATCCCCAGACATGCTGCCAGCTTATCTACCTTAACCGGCGTATGAGCTCTTACCTGAAGGGCCTGCGCGGAACCGCTGCTCCCTCCCGCTGGGTCCTGACTGCTCCCGTCCCCAAGCCCCCTAACTTTGACCCACCAAATTCCCTGCAGCCGTCTGGCCGGAACAGTGAATGACTGGGTGTCTCCCTGAACATTTCGAGCACTCATGCCGAAATTTACAGTATTCTCTGGAGCAAATCCCTTTGTTGGAGTCCCAACAGGGCCCTGATCTCCCGCCGCTTGAAGAGGAAGAGCCTGACTGATTGTTACCCCCGT
The DNA here is from genome assembly GCF_031143425.1 of Pleurodeles waltl. Classification (NCBI taxonomy): domain Eukaryota; kingdom Metazoa; phylum Chordata; class Amphibia; order Caudata; family Salamandridae; genus Pleurodeles; species Pleurodeles waltl. The sequence goes on along the minus strand of NC_090445.1, from coordinate 1,373,819,223 downwards.
TCCCCACCCCTTGGGTGGGGCGCTCCTGAAAGGGCCGATAAGTAATGGGGAGGCCACTGGCTGTGAACACAGTCTTGCCAAACTTAGCCGGGCCCAAAGTGTGCTGCCAGAGGTTGGTATCTATTTCACCCCATTGAACATCTGAATCCGCCGCCATTCGCGCCCAGAACTCCTCATCATACTGGCGCCACGCATATCCCCCGTAATTGAGGTGGGCCTTCCGTATAATATCCATGTATTTGAACAACGCTACCGCCCGCTCCGGAAAGTGCTTGCAGTAAACGCTGGCAAAGATTAAGAAAGCCGCCGTCCAGTTTTTGATGTTCACGGGCACCCTAGGGTGCTTCGACAGCTCAAACTCCTCCTCCTTTGAACCCTCCTTCGCCCAAACCTCTCTATGCAGCAGTTTGAGCACCTCCACATACTCCCCTTTCCAAATTTTTTCCTTCGTGGACTGCATAAGATGCGCCCCCAACGGCCTTGCGGTGCCCATGTAGGGCAAACGGGCTCGCTTCGAAACTGGCTGTTCCGCCTTGTCTCCTTCCTGCTTGTCATCCTTCTACTTACTGTCTGCCTCCTCACTCCCCCGTCACCTGCCGCCTGCTCCCCGCCCTCACCTTTTATCGGCTCCTGCATCGAGGTCCCCTCCGTGCCGACCCCCGCGTCCGCCACGTAAACACCTTTGGACAAGCGTGCCGCCCCCAACCCCCTTGCATCTGTCGCCTCTACTGCAACCGAAACCATGGTAACGCTTGCTCCCTCCTCACCTGCAGGCAGTGACGGTGGCCGCTCCTGTGCCTTCCGCCGCACCATCTGGACTCCTTCCAATGCCTTACCACAGGAAATTGGTTGCACCTGCACACCCTGCAAAGACTGAGACAGAGCATTAGCGGGCCCCACCCCGCCCTGCTTCCACCAAATCTCCTCATCACCATCATCCACCAGCTCTCCTTCTTCCAGGCTGGTCTCCTCGTAATCCAATACGCACTCATCCTCACGCCACAAATCATTGCCGTGGCCCAACACCTCCTGGGCCCGCAGTGGCAACTCACCCGCTGTAGTCCTGACTGCGCGTCACATGGTCACAACCGGTTGCACCCCCGATGGGCCCGGACGCTGCTCCCACGAAGCCGCGGCGTTGGCGGGTGCAAAACCCCTGCCTCCACACCGCTCCTTGGGAGCGTCCGCAGCCAAATGCCTCCACGCCGGCAATCCTGGTGATGAGCTTCGGCCAGCCGCCCTTGGCTCCGCCTGCTCTTCTTGCCAGGGTGGCCGAGCCACCGGGTGCTCGCCTGGCACTTCCCGACCGCGACGCTTTCCCTGACAATAAAGGTCCGGCGTGCCGGCAATATCATCATCCCCTGCTGTGAAAAAACTGGACGCCTCCTCTGACCCCAAACCCCCCCAATGCCCAGACCGCGCACCTGAAAAACATAACCCCTCCCCGCTTAACTCAACCTTCCCCCGCGCACTTTTTCACCATAAACGTTGCGTGGGGCACCGCGGCGCGAAATAGGAGGCGGGGATACCCCTCTCTGACCATCCCCCACGTCCTCTGACTCCTCTCCCTCGCTCTCTGTGGCACTCCACTCCAACAAGGTGGGCCACTTGCGAGATATGGGCACTAATGGGTCAAACTCCCCATCTCTCTCTAAAAAGGCCCCCCCTCTCAGCTAGGGCTACCCATCCCTGCTGAAAGTTCAAGTCTTCAGCTGCCATGACGTGTTCTGTGCTCCCAGCCCCCCTCCCTGCACCCCACTGTCCCATTCCTGTCCTTGACATGCCCGTCCTGCACGCGATGTGCGGGGACCGCCCACACTTTGGGGTGCACCCGCATCTTCCTGGCACTCCCCCGCACATTTCCGTTCCCAGCCCTGCCCCTCCCCTTGCCCGGGAAACCCAACGAAGCCTTGAGGAAGCAGTCGGCCGTTGAGACCACGCGGCCCTGCTTCCCCGGGGACACCCGCCCCCGCCCCACACCTGCCTCCTCACCTGTTCTGGCCGCGATCCCCTGCGCTGCCTTCCTCGCTGGGCGCACGGCAGGAAGGGCCTCCTGCCGCACAAGGTCCATGCGCCTGGCCTTTTTCAGGAGCAACAACGCTGCCTGAATGTGTTCACCCTCCATCGCGAATATGGGATCACCGCCTGCTGTACGCCGATGCACGCTCCTCCACGGACCCGAGGTCAGTAAATTCAATTACCTTTTTAATTTTTTTTTATTCTCTCCTTCCCTCCTTTTTTTTTTTTTAATTAAACCCAAAATCCCTTCCAATCCGAAAAAACGCCTACATTCGAAAATTCACTCCGCCAAAAAACGGGACCCACAAAATGGAGCCCCCTATATATGCCCCCCACCCACATAGCCCAAACAAAGGCCAATCTACAGCCCACGGCGCCCTTGGCTGTACCACCCTCCCCAGAGACCCCGGGGGGAGACCTCATTCTTCGGCTGGTCCCCCTCCGGGACCCCATTTTTCTCAAGGGAAAAACATGTTAGAAACATAACTACAAGCAAATATGCAAATACAATAAATGAAGTCCGTAAGGCTGCGGAAATGCAGTCAGAAAACGGAACACATTAGAAACATTTAATATAGTTATCATTGCACAATGACCTTGTGTCTGCTTCTGCCTAGCACAGGGCACGAAATACTCATTTTATTTAAGCATTAATTTTTAGCAAAGAACATGCTCTTAAATAGACAGAATATTGTCATCACAATGTTAACTTAGCATGAGAAAACAAAATGCAGGCCTTTTACTTGATGGCGGCCGTTAAGTAGGTCACAATTTTCGTAAACACAATTTTATAATCAAATTAATTCATACATCAGTATTTGAGTATAATTATGTAAAGACAAAATATTTACGATAAAATATCAGCTCTCACAGCGGTATGGCCAAGGCTGTCGGCATATGCTGTATATTTCACAGCACAGGTCACTGTAATCATAGCCTTCCCTTTGACGGCCCTGCCACGCAGGCATACACGCTGGTGTAGACGGTGGGTGCACATAGGCACAGATCACTGTGATGTCGCAGGATCTCCTGCCTCATAAACGGCATAAGGGGGGCAATTGTGTTGGAGTGGTGCCTGCTGGATATCATGATGCTCTGTGGCCCGCCTCTGTTGCATCCTGTCTGAAAGAACAGAGCCAGGGATGCTAAAGAGTACAGCTCTTACTTAGCTCACCCCAGACCCCACTTCCCACTTCCCTGCTTTAAGTACTGCTGACTGCAACCTTATTTGTAGATGCGGTACAAATATTTACATTAAAAATGTATTTTGCATTGTTTCACTTTAGCACATTAGATTATATTACTATACAAAGTAGCCTTTATTAAAGTTAGTAAACCATACCCATTTTGCCCAGACACATGTACTAATTACTCAAGAGCGATGTTAGATGTCTTGTGTCTTGAATACAAGGCCTGTATTGCTTTGGATGGATCATCCAACATTATGGTCTATTACCAATATACAAGTAAAGTTTTTGTAAATTTCCCATCCTGCGCTGATTTATTTGAAGGTGCTCTCAAATGTGATGGTCATGGAAAAGGAGGCACAGTGAAGAAAAGTAACTGCCTGGTGTCAAGCTTGGAAGTTGGGTTTAAAAACAAGTTTCCTGATTGCACAATGTGCAATTTAGAGAATGAATGTGTGTCACATTATTTTCCCCTATCAGCCCTGAAGGAAATTTTGTTAGCGCCCCATGTAACAAATCCGTTGTCTTTTGCCTCCCATACAATCCCTTTGGTATTGGATGTAGTTGAGAAACATTATAGTCTATTAAACCGTGTACAAGAGATGTTTTTGTATACTGTCCTTCCAAAACTGAATTATTTCAAGGTGCTCTCATGTGTGATGGTCATAGAAAAGGAGGCACAATGAAAAAAAGGTAAATGTCCAAGGTCACATAGTTTAGGAAGGTGCAATCAAGGTAGGTTGTTTTTGTCAGGACCCAGCAAATAGTTTTTGCCCAGGGCCCATAAACGATTTTGACTTGCCTCCATGTGACCTGGGATTATTACACTGCCTAATTTTGGAAGAGATGGACAGGAATTGAATCCTACTTCCAGGAGCGTCTCACACGGCTTTGTCGGGGGGTGCGGTGGCGCAGGGGGTGCGGAGGGGCATGGGAGAAAATTAAAGCAAAAATAAATAAACAAATCTCCTACCTGATTTGCTCCTGTGATGCTCCTCTCCCGTCGCTGCTGTAAGCACATGCTCCCAGCCTGCCCTGCGCCCACTCCTGACGGTACTCAGAGCAGCATCAGGATTGGCTGGGAGCACCCAGCCAGGGCGCTCGCAGGCAGAATGGGAGCCTGTGCAGGCTCTCTCCAGCCCAGCAACGTGTTGCTGGGTTGGAGACAGCCCTGTGCGCCTGTGTGTTTGGCCGGGCCAAGACGGCCGGCCAAACAACACATGCACTCTGAGGGGAGTGCACAGTGCACTCCCCTCAGCTCGTTACCCCCAATGCACTGCCCCTTTCACATGGAAAGGAAAATAAACAGAGCTTATTATCCTTTCCATGCAAAAGGATTTGCAGGGGTTGCTGCTGGTGGGGGGGGGGGGTGACGCTCCTCTGCCCAAATGGAGGCGCCGCGCCTGACTGCTTCACCTCCTCTTCACTGATTAGCCAGTGCAAGTTTGGTACATGCCAGAACAGAAGAGGGCATGTACCAAGAGCCCTCTGACAGGTTATTAACTCAGGCTAAGCTAAAGTGCCCAAGTGATACTGTCTGCCTAAAATCCTCTCACACCATCTGGTTTTTCTCAGTCAACAAAAAGAGATTAAGTGATGTGCAAGGGCCCACTGGTTGATGTGAAGACATGCTTGTCATGTTTACTGAAGTCTTGGTCAGTGAAACAGTGTTCTTTCTTTCCTTCGATATGTTATCATAGAACAAACTGATTGCTGAAATCTATTCTACCATTTGAGCATTAAGACCTCATTACCAGTTGATCAGAATAAAGTGGTGTATTTACCATAGGTGGTAAATACTATTAGGCCAAGGTATTACGCACTTGTGGTAAATACCCCCATTTTGATTTTTAAACATGAAAATTAGACACAACATGCACAACTGGTATTTATCACAGTGAATCCTGCATTTTACCCTTTTTCCTGGCCTTTCCCTTTAATATTTTACTGGAATGCATCAGGGAAAAAATATGAGGGTTTAATAGCTATCATTCAACTCTTATTTCTGATCCTTGTGAAAACTCTTCTTTTCTTAGCCTTCGCAGGAAAACGTTTTGCAAATTAAAACTGCTGAAAGTTTTCAGGGAAAAATATCTGGTAATTACCAGAACATGCATTAAGCAACACAATCTGCAAACTATGCCCCATTTTGGGGGGCAAACTCATATTTGGGTATTATTTGAAGGCAAAGAATTCTAAGCCAGTGGTTAAAGCCCTCATTACAACCCGGCGGTCGGTGATAAAGTGGCGGTAATACCACCAACGAATGAATTTTGACCACAGCGGAAACCGCAAACACAGACAGGCACTTTAACACACCGACGGCCACGACGGTAGCAACAAGCACCGCAACGGTAAACGCCAACAGCCAGGCGGAAAACAACAGCAGATCTTCCCCATGCTGGTATACATCCTCCTACACCAGGAACGGTGGTGAAGACGACCACAGTGAGTACCGCACCTAGCACACAAGGGGAGGGAAAGAGAGTGACACACACGCAACATGCAACACCCCCTCCCCCAACACCATACACACAGACAGATGCAACAACATTACATATCCACCCCATACCCTTCAGGAATAACGCAAGGACAAAAGGAAGTGAGTAAAGCCAGTTTAATAATATACATTTGGAGAAATATGTCCTTAAAGCACAAAACAGTATCTATAATATATACAAATGGAGGGACAATGCTCAGTCCAAAATATCCGTGGCCCACAGGGCCATAACACATAGGCAAAGGTCACACTTAACTCCTGCCTCAGTATGGAGAGAACTCTGCTGGGGCATCAGGTCGAAGATACAAAGGCACCTCAGGGGGAAGATGGTAAAATGCAACTACTCCTGGAGCGGGCTACAAGCCCTATGCTATGTCCTGGGAAGTGCAAAGCCACAGTCTCTCAAGTGGGTGGTCTGCCCACTGTTTGGTCCTGGGGAGTGCAAAACCACAGTCTCTCTAGTGGGTGGTTTGCCCACTGCTTGGTCCTTGGGAGTGTAAAGCCACAGTCTCTCTAGTGGGGGGTCTGTCCGCTGCTTGGTCCTGGGGAGTGCAAAAACACAGTCTCTCTAGTGGGTGGTCTGCACACTTCTTGGTCCTGGGGAGTGCAAAGCCACTGTCTCTCTAGTGGGTGATTTGCCCAGTGCTTGGTCCTGGGAGTGCAAAGCCACAGTCTCTTTAGTGGGTAGCTTCTCCACTGGTTCTGGATGGGGCTTTGTGCCCAGTGTGGTTCATCCTGGCAAGGATGGGGTGAGTGGATGCCTTCTTCCACTGGTTCTGGAGGGGGCCTTGTGCCCAGTGTGCTACATCCTGGCAAGGAGGGGGTGAGTGGATGCCTTCTTCCACTGGTTCTGGAGGAGGACTTGTGCCCAGTGTTCTTATCCGGGCAAGGAGAGGGTAAGTGGATGCCTTCTTCCATTGGTTCTGGAGGGGGCCTTGTGCCCAGTGTGCTTCATCCTGGCAAAGAGGGGGTGAGTAGATGCCTTCTCCCACTGGTTCTGGAGGGGGCTTTGGGTCGAGCAATGCAGATCCTGGATGGTGCAAGGTCACAGTCTCTCACCTGGGTGTCACACCTACAGTTGTTGCAGGGGCCAGGACACACTACAGCCCATGTAGGCATGACTACACACTGCCCGCCGGCGGTGATGGCTGCTCAGTGGTGGCAGTTGCGGGGCTGGCGGCAGTGCTGCCAGTGGTGGGGGGAGGCACCAGCCCTTCCCCTGCAGCCTCGAACGGCTGCCCACTCGGGCTGCTGCTGCTGGAAGTGGTGCAGGTGGTGGTGCATGTGGCGGTGCTGGCAGTGGTGCAGGTGGTGGTACTGCCAGTGGTGGGGGAGGCTCCAGACCTTCCCCTGCAGCCTCAGACGGCTGCCCAACGGGCTGCTGCTTCTGGCAGTGGTGCAAGTGGCAGAGCAGGTGGCGGTGCTGGCAGCGGTGCAGGTGGCGGTGCTGCCAGTGGTGGGGGGGAGGCTCCAGCCCTTCTCCTGCAGCCTCAGACGGCTTCCCACTGGGGCTGCTGCTGCTAGCAGTTGTGCAAGTAGTGGTGCAGGTGGAAGTGCTGGTGGCGGTGCAGGTGGCGGTGCTGCCAGTGGTGGGTGGTGGCTCCAGCCCTTCCCCTGCAGCCTCGGACGGCGTCCCACTGTGGCTGCTGCTGCTGGCAGTGGTGCAGGTGGCAGTACTGGCGGCGGTGCTGCCAGTGGTGGGGGGAGGATCCAGCCCTTGCCCTGCAGCCTCGGAGGGCCGAAGTGCCATGGCTTGTGTTGTTTGCCCAGATGCTGCTCCAGCACCAGGCACCAGATCCATCCTGCCTGCAGTGTCTGTGCTTTTTCAATTGCTCTTGGCAGCTGGTGTTCCCTTCCTGCCCTTGGCAGCTACTGGTACCTCCTTGCTTCTGCCAACTGGTGTTCTCTTCCTGCCCTTGGTAGCTGGTGGTCCCTTTCTGCCCTTGCTAGCTGGTAGTGCCTCCTTGCCCTTGCTAGCTGGTGGTGCCTACTTGCCCTTGTAAGCTGGTGATGCCTCCTTGCCCTTGCTAGCTGGTGGTGCCTCCTTGCCCATGCTATCTGGTGGACCCTTCTTGCCCTTGGCAGCTGGTGAAGGCACATTGGCAGTGCTGACGGGTGTCTCCTTGGAGCCTATCACACCTGCAGTAGCTGCCGAAACTACAGTGGCCGTAGACTGGGTGGCTGAGGTGCTGGCCTCGGTTCTGCCCACCCTGGCCCGAAGTGAAGGATGGGGGGAGGGGCAGAGAATAGGTCAAGGGTGAAGAGGAAAAGCCTTTTAGGGACACTGGGGCTGGAAGAGGGTGAAGGTTTGGGAGTGGAGGAAGAGGGAAAGGATGTAGGAGGTGTCTGTCTGCTGTGTTTGGGTGCTGGTGCATGGGCTGGATGCTGCCATGAGGTGGATGGCTGTTGGGTGTCTGAGTGCTTGTGTTTGTGTACCTTGGAAGGAGGGGGCACAGACACAGTAGGAGAGGACACAGGGGACATGTGCATGGATGTGGGGGTGGTGACTGCCAGTGATGGCCGTGTAGTGATAGTCGTAATGGTGACGGAGGTAGTGGATGAGGATGTAGTGCATGCAGGTGTGAGTGGAGACGCTACTGGGAGTGAGGTGGATGACGAGGAGGAGGGGGCCACAGTGGAGGCAGTGGATGTTGATATGTCTGCATCTGGATGGTGCTTGTGTGAGTGCCTGTGGGATGAAGTGTGGTGCTTGTGTTTGCCTGAGCCACTTCTGTGTGTTGATTTGGGTGCATGCTGGTCTGAAGGTGTGCTTGGGATAGGCTGCGGTTTAGGGGATTGGGACTGGGTAGAGGACGTTGGAGGGGGGAGGCTAAAGACAGGGACAATGGCTGCCATCAGTGAGTTGGGCAGAGCCTGGAATTATCTCTTTTGGACCGCCACGCCAGAGTGAATGCCCTCCAGGAATGCATTTGTTTGTTACAAATGCCCTGCCAGGCCCTGGATGGCATTCACAATGATTGACTGCCCAACAGAGATGGATCGCAGGAGGTCAATAGCCTCCTCACTCAGGAAAGCAGGGCTAACTGGGGCAGGGCCTGAGGTCCCTTGGGCGGAGGAGATGCCAACCCCCCTGGGTGAGTGGGGACGGGAAACATTCTGAGGGGCTGCTGGGAGGGCGGTGCTGGTACGGGGGTGGTGGCTGTACCTGTAGTTGGGGTGGGCACAGAGGTGTCCGCCACTGTCATGGAGCTCCCATCGGAGGAGGCGTCGCCGTCAGAACTGTCCCATCCAGTCTCCGCCGTGGTGCTCCCCTCGCCCTTTGTCCCACTGGTGCCCTCACCGTTGGTGGATTCGGCCTCATGGGCCATGTGGGATGCAGCTCCCTCGTCACCGGTGCCTCTGCTCCTCCGCCAGATGATGCTAATGCACAGAAGGACAGGGTGACAAAACAAAAAGGGGGGGTAGAGACAGAGGATACACTTTGTGAATGCCAGCAACAACATCACTGTTGGCATACACAACACACAGGGAACAGCCCTATGCACTATGCCATGCACTACAATGCTAGTCACCAGGCCATGGGGTACAATTCCTAATGCCAATAGCAGCACACCTGAAACCCACAGGCCCTTGCCCAGTAGTAGATGCCCACTAGCATTTTTGGGTTTGGGGTGCATTTGAGCCTGCATCATGGAACCTACCCTGCCATGTTCGTCCTGGCCTAGGGGCACGCACAAACCCTCATCCCCCACCCAGATAACACCTCAACAAGCGTAATTTCATGATTCTGAAACTATACTCACCCCCTTGTGGCTTCTGTGATGCCTTCAAGCGCCCATCCAACTCCGGATAGGCCACCGCCAGGATGCAGAACATCAAGGGGGTCAGGGTACGATGGGCACCCCTTCCTCGTTCGGAGGCCATCCCCAGCTGGGCCTCCGCCGTCTTCCTTGCCCAGTGGCGCAGGTCCTCCCACCGTTTGTGACAGTGGGTACTTTGGCTGTCAAAGACCCGCAGGGACCGCACCTCCTTGGCGAATACCCTTTTTCTGATGGACACTGACCTACAGAAAAAGATACAGAAGAAAAGGTATTAGTCATACTGTTACACTCATGGCCCACCATATTCCTCCCATCCCCTTACGCACAGAAATTGCCCACCACATATGCAGCACTCTGCCCTGGACCCCTCAGCCACCCCCCCCACACGAGGCTTACACACACAGAACTCCATACATTTATGCCCCATGCATTGTGCTCACAATATACTCACCTGTTGGTCTGGAGGACCATAAAGTAAACGGTACTGGGGTAGGACCCCATCCACTAGTCTCTTTAACTCCTCCGAAGTGAAGGCAGGGGCCCTTTTCCCAGACACTCGAGCCATGGTTGCTTCCAGACACAGGTCAAAGCAGCACTTGCAGTGTAAGTCCTGTCCTGTTGAATGTCAGGTAGCAACTGAGTTAACAGATAGAAAATGGTGGTCACGTCCGTGGCGGTGCGTACCGTCACCACCGGCGTACATCACCATTGGCTCCTGGAACCCGTAGGCCCCAATGATAACCAATGAGGTGCTGCACGGTGGTCATTGACCGCCTCCCGCAACGGTGTACAACATCGGCGGAATTACCTAATTTCCACTTGTCCCTTCTCACAGGTCAGGCGACTGCCATTTCAGGGGGGAACAGGTCATGGCACCTAACTGCGTCACAGCAGACATAGGCACATCAACGGACCTACACGTTCACATACTGTTTCTGTAACAAAATGCAAGGCATTTTACTCTGAGGATATCTCTGAATGTGACCATCTGCTCACCGTTTTGCACCCTACAGTTCAACCGGTGAGGATGAATAGGAGATGGAGACATACCCCCGTGTACAGACCCCTGGTGGACCTGGCGACAATGGAGGACAGGCACATTATCCTAACCTACAGACTTGATAGGGCCACAATCCAAGAGCTGTGTGCCCAATTGGAGCCAGACCTGATCTCAGCTATCCGCCACCCCACTGGTATCCCCCCTCTTGTGCAGGTCCTGTCAGTGCTCCATTTCTTGGCAAGTGGGTCCTTCCAAGCGACAGTGGCCATGGCAGCAGGGATGTCACAGCCTATGTTCTCAAACGTGCTGACCAGAGTGTTGTCTGCCCTGATGAAACACATGCGCAGCTACATCGTATTCCCCCAAGTGGAGGATTTGGCCACAGTGAATGCTGACTGACTTCTATACACTGGGACATATCCCCAACATCATTGGTGCTATTGATGGTACACATATTGCCTTTGCCCCCCCACCCCTGGAGAAATTAACAGGTGTTCAGAAATCGAAAGAGCTTTCACTCTCTGAATGTGCAGATAGTGTGCCTGGCAGACCAGTACATCTCCCATGTAAATGCAAAGTATCCTGGGTCTGTGCATGGTGCCTTTATCTTGAGGAATAGCAGCATTCCATGTGTGATGTCTCAACTCCAGAGGCACAGGGTGTGGCTAATGGGTGAACCCATGGTCCCCACACAGTGTCTGTTGGTATATGGGTGTAGGGTTGACCCTAAGGGTGAGGGTCTGGCTTACAGGTATCCCTTGATATTTACAGGTGACTCTGGTTACCCCAACCTCTCATGGCTACTGACCCCAGTGAGGAATGCAAGGACAAGGGCAGAGGATCGTTACAATAAGGCACAGGGGCAAACAAGGAGGATCATTGAGTGCACCTTAGGCCTCCGGAAGGCCAGATTCCGGTGCCTCCATCTGACAGGTAGATCTCTGTGCAACTTACCCAAGAAGGTCTGCCAGATCATCGTTGCATGTTGCATGTTGCACAACCGGGCCTTGAGATGCCAGGTGTCTTTTGTGCAGGAGGATGAGGCTGGAGATGGTCATGTGGCAGCGGTGGAGCCTGTGGACAGTGACGAAGAGGAGGAAGAGCATGAGGACAACAGAACAACTATAATTCAACAGTACTTCCAGTGACACATTGGCAAGATACTGTAACTTCACCTTCCATTGCAGTTTTGTGTTGGGCATTGTACATGGCAGCCTGATTTTCCAAAATCTATGGCCACTTACTGTACCCTTTGGCATCTCTATTTTCAGATATCTGTGCCCCACTCTGGCTCCTGGTGTGTTTACTGCTGCCCACTACAGGTCATACGTATGTATACATAACTGTACAGTTGGATTGCTGTGTTTACAGCTTGTTAAATGAATACATATTTCAATTAATTGACAGACTCCATATTTGTATTTGTTCCATGGTTGTTTATTTATGTGCTAATAAGTGGAGGGGGTATTGCAATGGGCTGGGTTGCTAATGGAGGAAAATCCAGGATAGAGTCCAGTGTATTGGTATCACAGGTGCATTGTCCAAGGGGGAAAGGAAGTGGAGCAATGGCAGTTCAAGGTGGAAAGGGTGTCAGAGTGGGACACAAGGGTGACATTCAGGAAAGTCTTATTTCCTGGCGGGGGTAATGACAATGTTCTTTGGCTTCTGCCTGGATTGCAGGGACCTTTTGCGTGGTGATTCTCCTTCTGCGGGGGAGGGGTGCTGGTGGCCTGTTGGTCCTGTGGTGGGACCTCCTGTCCACTAGCATCAGCGGAGGTGGAGGGCTGTTCATTGGTGTGGCTAGTGTCAGGGGCCCTTTGATGTGCCACTGCCTCCCTCATGGTGTTGGCCATGTCTGCCAGCACCCCTGCAATGGTGACCAGGGTGGTGTGGATGTCCCTCAGGTTCTCCCTGATCCCCAGGTACTGTCCATCATGCAGGCGCTGGGTCTCCTGCAACTTGGCCAGTATCTGGCACATTGTTTCCTGAGAATGGTGGTATGCTCCCAGGATGTTGGTGAGTGCCTCGTGGAGAGTCGGTTCCCTGTCTCACAGCAGTCCTCCCAGCTTCCCTGTTGTCCTGTGCCTCTGTCCCCTGAACCATGTGCCCACTGCCACTGACCCCAGGTCCCTGATCGTCCTGTGTTTGTGGTGTTGCTTGGGGTCCCTGCAGTGGTGGACACACTGCTGATTGACATGTCCTGAGGACAGAGGTATGGGCCCGCTGGGTGGGTGCTGTGGTGGTGTTTCCTGAGGGGGGAGGCGCTGTGGTGGTATGGGACTGTGCCTGGGTCACCAACTGTCCAGAGGTCCCTGATAGGCCAGGTTGGTCATCCTGATGCAGGCGTGCAGAGCTGCTGCCATCACTGTGGGCCTCTTCGGGGGGGACTGGATGTTGCTGGCACCTCCTCTCCGGTAACATTGTGTGGGGGTCCTGTGGGTATGTGAAAGCAGTGTTATTGTTACTGCATGTGACATCTTGTGCATGGGTATGTTTCCCCCTATGGTTGTTATTACCAAGGCAGCTTTGGCTTGTGTGAGTTGTGATTTGGTTGGCTAAGTGATTGTCACTAGTGTGCATGCTGTGGTGATGGGTGTCCATGCAGGGCTGTGAGTGGTGTTCATGCATTAGTGTTTACATGCAGTGCTGGTTACTGGGATGGGTGGGTTGTGATGGTGGGGTATGTGTGACATGGTGGGGTGATGGAGGTGAGGGTATATGATGAATTGCAGGTAAGTGGGGTGAAAGTAGTAAAGATTTGACCTACCAGAGTCCAGTCCTCATGCTACTCTTGCCAGGCCCTCAGGATGCATGATTGCCAAGACTTGCTCCTCCCATGTTGTTAATTGTGTGGGGTGGAGGCGGGGTACACCGCCAGTCCTCTGTACAGCTATCTGGTGTCTTGCAACCACGGAACGCATCTTCCCCCGTAGGTCGTTCCACCTCTTCCTGATGTCATCCCTTGTTCTGGGGTACTGTCCCACAGCATTGACCCTGTCTGCGATTCTCCGCCATAGCTCCATCTTCCTAGCAATGGACGCGTCTGCTGCACCTGTGATCCAAATAGCTGTGGCTCTGCCCGGATGATTTCCTCCACCATGACCCTCAGCTCCTCCTCTGAGAACCTGGGGTGTCTTTGTGGTGCCATGGGTGTAGTGTGTGTGGTGTGTGTGAGGGTGTGTGGGGTGATGTGTTGGGGTGTGTGCTGTGAGGTGCGTGGATGGTGTATGGGTGATGGTGTTCTGTGGCTCTGGTTCTGTGGGTGCTCCTGGTGTGTCTCTCTTTCTCTTTTGTAAATTGTTTGTAGTGATAAATGGTTGTGGGTAATGTGGGTGGGTGTTTTATAGTGATTTGTGGGTGTGGTGTGTGTATGTGTGTCAGGTGTGTGTAGTTTGAATTGTCAAATGTGGTGTTGTTTTGTTAGTGTGTGTGTAATTTGAGCGCGGCGGTATGTACCACCTATGGTTTACCGCAGTTGAATGTCCGCCACAGTGATTCGTGGGTCATAATGCTGTGGTCGTATTTCTGTTGGCGTAATGGTGTGGGTTTTGATACTGCCAGTTTATCACTGACCTTTGGGCGGGCAGACTTGTGTGTGTGTCTGTGTAGTGGTGGATTTCTATGTGTGGGTCACAATACGTGCAGCGGTATACTACCGCGGTCGCAGTATGTTGGCAGCAGTCAGAAAGCCGGAAAGCGGCACTTACCGCTAATGTCATAATGAGGGCCTAAATAACGTGTAATTAGTGCCTAAGGGGTGATCAATATATTTTAATTTATTTAATTTTGTGTCTTTTGACAGTGTATATCGGGGTCCATCAGTTACTTCACAGGATATTATTAAATAGAGGATACTAGATAACGTGTGGTTGAGTAATATTTGTTACTGTGATTTTCATTTTCACTGAAGTTGGAATGTAAAATATAATTCCCACTTGAAACCCTTGCATTGGTCCTTTTTTTAAGAAAATAGCCATAGCACCCTCTATTTTGCTTTCTTGGTCAAGACCAAGATGCATTATTAAATGTGAAGGGCGATGGGGAGATCCATTACTGACTGAGTAGAGTCCTTGAGCCAGGTGTCCATTAGGAATAGTAGGCTTATACTCTTGATATTCTTTGTGATCATCAAATCTACAGTTAACGGACAATGATTTGCTGCTGATTGGCAATTATGAGGAAGGCAATTGAAGTAGGAAAGACATATATAATCAGTAACATTTACCACCACAAGATAACTGTGTACCACATTCTTGTTTTGCACCTTCATCCTTGCCATTATCTGATTTACACTCTCCAACCCCATGGGTGGTCATGAGTTACATTATATGCCACATCGACCTGCACCACACCAACAAGATGCTCCAAAAGAGCAGAAATCTGTGGGAAAGGAAATGCACTTGTGATATAAATTGTTTAGTTGATGAGTGTTCTCTCCACACCCATAGTAGCTGCTAGGGCATGTGTAAATTCTTTGATAGTCTGCTCAAGCGTTTCTTTGTTAAATTATGGTGAATACTTGCTTGTTTGCTGTTAATGGCCCTTTATAGTTAGCTGTTATTCTGCTGCATCGCTTAATTGTGTCAAAGTGTTAGCTGTCAGGGCAAGAAGTTTATTCCTTTTATCCCACAGGGTTCCGCCAGATTCTAGGCACAATCTTTTGGTACGCCCTGTCTCCTGTCGGTCTGTCAGAGCTTGGATAGTACTTCCCCCACCAATCCCAAAACTTTCATGTAGACATACTTCACATACCTTATGCTACTATACAACACAAGTTGCCTAATCCTGTTTTGGGATCATCATATTCCGAGAGAGTGTCACAGAAGGATTGCTGTTACAGCAAAAATAACCTTTAATTCAAATTTGGAAAGAAGCTTGAGAATCTCAAAAGATCAACCATATAGTTCACATTCTACATATCATCCTCAGAGCTAGCATCAATAGCCAGAAACTCTGAAAACGTAGCATGATCAAGTTCAGTCCTTCCTCCTTAATGAGTCGACATCGAAGAGATCAGCATCTGCCCTCATTCAAAGTAGGAGTGCTTGCTTCAATCCATCACTCTGAAGGCCATAGAATTATAGCCCATCAGGCCATTTACGACTGGAAAAATGTTTTTTGTCATGTACCAAAGGCAAAATGCGACTTCGTAACTTGTTACCGAACCGCATTCTGCTTTTGCGATTCTGCATTAGAAAGGGGCGTGCTTAGGCCGTCCCTTTCTAATACTGAATCACACTGGTATATATGAATGTTTTGCGACTGGAATGCGGTCACAAAATATTGATACTTTACCGACTCAGTGAAGGAGGTGGTAACCATTAGCAAATGGGTAGAGGTCCCTAAGGGAACCCTTCCCCTTTATGAATAGAGGTGCTAAAAAAAATTTAAGACAAGCAGTGGTCCCACAAACCACTAGCTTCTCTTAAAAAATGAAAATGAAACTTTAAATTTTTCTTTTTGTGAGGCATCTTGTTTTCCTTTAATTAAAACGATGCTGCATTACAAAAAAATAGCTCTATTTAAAAAACTATCACAGACATGGTGGTCTGCTGACCTCAGCAACCCACCATCCCTGTGATTGTGGCCATTCCCAAATGAGTCCAAATTTGCGATCTGTCTCATGAATAGTAATGAGGCAGGTCCCTTGGGACCCATTTGGAAATTGCAAACAGTGTCTGAGACGTTCTAGTACATCGCAGTTTGCGATTTCCTTATAGCGAACCACAAAAATTATTTATTAGGAAATCACAAACTACTTTTTTCAGTACATCTGTACCTTAATCTTGGACAAGGCTTTAGGAAGGTAACAAAATCTCAAGGATCCGATTTCTCACACGCTACCAATGCTGCAGTAATACACAATAGGAGAAAGTATTGAGGAAAAATGTATTTTTGGAAAATCAGCAATTTTAATTGCTTTTTTTCTCCTCAGGGTGTCTTGTTCTATAAGTGCCAAGTCTAATGCGCTTCAAGATCCTGGTTTTAGGCATGTTATCATTTGCTCTTCCAAGATGCGTGTTTGTTAGCTGTGATGTCTAGGTGTTTTTTTAGGTTTAATTTTTTAAGTTAACTTGAATAAATGGACCAATGAGATGTAATGTAATTTAAAATGTCAGCCCCTAATGGTTTTGGCCAATACAATTAATGAACTATATTACTACTACTGCTATTACTACTACTACTACTACTACTACTTCTACTACTACTACTACTACTACTAATAATAATAATAATAATAATAGTGAGAGCCATGGGACTTATGTGACTGTGGATGACCAACTTGGGCAACTCATTTGACTAAATTATACAGCAAGGAAATTGAAATGAAGGACCATTATGAATCCCATTTTGGGACATTATTTTCTCTATGCTATAGACAAATGCCAGATCCCTAGCCCAACAATTGTGTTCATTAATACTGTCGGCAAAAGCAACTAAATGAGGAAAGGAAAACTTAAACTCTCAGCCACTAATGATCACTAAAGCCACATTTCAGTCCACTGTTTTTCACCCACTATGCCATTTCAGATAGAGACTAACCATATGCAAGTCAGCCTTAATCCTGCTCTAAAGGGACAAGGTCACTTAAACAGCCATGCCAGATCCTCTTCAGATGACAATACAAGTAAACCAAAGTAGGTTTCAGCTGAGTTTGGTCTCATCAGTGAGCTATAGCTTGAATTCTATGGCACAGTGAACATGGGACCCATAACTTTGCATACATGCTTATATTTAGGGCAGAAACTGCAACAAATATAAACAGTTTTAAAAAGTCTCTCGATCTCTCTGAGACACCTTCCATCTGAGCGTTTATCACCCACTGTGCCATTATAGACAAAGGCCAGCCATATGAAAATGTATATTGGTCCTGCTCCTATATGAACAGTCAATCCAGTTCTTCTGATGATGGGAACATAAGTCACCCCAGAATGGTTTGGGGCTGCTATGCCTTAACATTGCATTATAGTCCTATAGCACAGTGGGCACTTGTAACCATCACATTTAGGTTATCAAAGCCAATAAACAACAAAGTAATGGAAATCATTTTTTAGTTAGTCTCATCTACTGGTGATCATGCTGCATTCCCGTTCATTGTCTTTCACCTTAGAATGTAGCATTCTAAACAAAGATTAGCTGTATGCAAATTAGCCTTGATTCTACTTCAATAGATCTTGGAGTGCCTATCTTCCCTTCTGAGAGGCCACACTTGGCAGTTTGGCATTGAATTTCAGGTTCAGAACTGATTTGCATAAGATGGGCCTCTGTCTAGTGTGGAACAATGGGCAAAATATAACAGGTTGGAATGTACCTACAGTGATTTCCAGTGTTTTATTTGCAAACATTCCTCCCATCATCCTGGGAGTGTTTTATTATTATGCCTGGGCAAAATGTCTAGTACCTTTTCTGTGCATGAAAACTGGAAGAAAGCACTGACTATTGCTCATCTAACTTTCACAAAGTACCTGCACTATATTGTACCAAGTGTCCCTTTTAATATGCCTCAGCTGAAACATTTTTGTTGAACTTTGCAAATTATCCACCAATTGATGTATTATGTGATGAATGTGACATATCTATAATTACAAGGAAACGCTGTGGCCTCACAGTCCCATAATTTCAGGTGGTCTTTCTAATAGCAAATGTCTTTAGTAGACGTACATGATGACAGCACCCTTATAAATCTACAAGCATAGTCATGTTGTAGGGTTGTGTGCAAAGTCAGTGAACTTCGCCTCCATTAACCTCACTTGCTTTCTTTCAAAATTTTCCAAATTTTAGTACTTTGTAAAGTTATAATTTTTTTTTAAATCCAGCAGATTGGAAATGTTTCAAAAATTGGATTTTCATGCAGCGTGACAGGCCTGTTACTAAGGGAAGAAGCCTCTATGCAAGGTCTTGCCGAAGCTGACTATAAATGTTCCTAACCTGTGGGTGATGGAGGGTTTTAGGTGGTACAGCAGTGGCGCATTTACTAACATATGGCCTGTGGAAATGCAGAATAAAGAATAGGCTATAAGTTTAGAGCAAAATATTTTGTTGTGTTCATAGAGTAACGTTATCTGTACTTATTAATGTATTAGATAATTCACCCGTAATAGGCATAGACTCTTTGGGGCATATTTATAATGCCCTAGCGCCACCTTGCGCCACATTAACACCATTCTTTTTTACGTTGATGTGGCCCAACAAAGCCGAAATCCCCGCGCCCTATTACAGAGTTGCGGAATGCATGCATAGCACCAGTCTTTAACCCTTTGTGCTACATTATGCCTGCGCCAAGCACAATGTATGCAAACGGGGCATTCCCCCATTAGGGGAGCCGGAAAAATAGCATTAAAAGGGGGCTTCCATTCTTTAGAATGGGGCCCTATCTACTCTTCAGGAGTAGTGCCATCATGAGAAATTACGCTATTGCCCCCTACCCTGTGGCATGGTGCACCGCATTTTAAATACGGCGCACACATGATGGTGGTAAGGGGTGCTAATTGGCGCAGGTAAAGTGCCGCTGCACTCAGTGCAGCGCCATTTTCCATTAATCTGCACCTCAGTGTCTTCCAGCTATACACAATCTGCTTTTTACAATACGCAAGAAGTTGAGGATCCCTAGTACAATCTGGAAATACTGTAGTTAAGTGCACTGTTCTCTGCCGACATATTCTCTGCAAATAAACCTCTTCACTATCAGGAACATTCACATCTTTTTATTCACTTAGAACCCATTCATTTCTACAATAAACACTTAGGGGTGAATCGGAACACAGAGTAATATTTACAAAATCCATCCATCCGTTATTCAATCAATCCATCTGTCCATCTGTTCACCCACAGTGTAATCTCAGGGATTTTGGGTGCCCTCGACAATACATTTTTGGGAGCCTCTCTTGAGAACAGCTTTGAATTTTACTCTGCATTTTTTGATATTTCAAGCCCCATGATGTTAAACAATATTAAACTCGGTGATGGCTGCTCTTAGTGGGCTGAGGTGGTATGCCGACCTTGTTTTCTGACCTGTTTGTTTTTATTATACCAAGAGTGAATAATAGCTTATTATTCACTCTTGGTATAATAAAAATGCTGGCCTCCTTCTGTCTGGCAACAATCTTGGTCTGGATGGCTGGAGCAGGTGCCAAA
The DNA here is from genome assembly GCF_031143425.1 of Pleurodeles waltl. Taxonomy (NCBI): domain Eukaryota; kingdom Metazoa; phylum Chordata; class Amphibia; order Caudata; family Salamandridae; genus Pleurodeles; species Pleurodeles waltl. Next base: position 1,373,799,600 of record NC_090445.1, on the reverse strand, counting down.
AGACACCTGCACCATCCTTCAGAGAGACATCACCAGGCCTGGAGAAATTCTATCCCAGTCAATGGGGCCTGGCACGCCTCTTTGCTTCCCCTAGTTGGAATGTGCTAGTTATCACAGCTCAAGGTAGACACGAGCGCTGCAGGCTTAAGCGCTGCAGTGCCACGGCTACATGCCAATCAGCCTCTCACCCCACCCTTTCCCAACTCGTCACAGAGTTAGTACAGGGTGAGGTTAAAGAACAAGTTACTTACTTTCGGTAATGCTTTTTCTGGTGGATACACTAGCTACCTGTGGATTCCTCACCTTATGAATTCTCCTATGAGCCAGCATCTGACGGAAAATCTTCTTCCCAGCTCGCCACGTCGACGAGGACGTCACAATTACACGGCTCCACGTGACTCTGTCTGCTGTCACTGTATGTCTTATCCAAGTGACTGGTTGACGCCTGTTCAGTATAAGTCAATAAGGACGCTCAATGAAGGACCACACGCCAATTATAAATACAATTTAGCTTTACTAGAATTGCAGGTAAATGTAGGCATTTAGCACATTAACAATAGTAGAATAAGAATAGCAATGAAAAGCATCTATTTATACATAAGTACACTACAAAGAGCATCTATGCATATATATATATATAAGCAAAGAGTTCATTGACAGATATAAGTTTTGATTAACTGTATACCAAAATGCATCACACTACGATGTTCAGGAAGCAGAATATAAATGAGTTGAATACTTCAGATAAGCTTTGATTTACTGCACACCAAAATGCATGTTTCAATTACTGCAGCAGGCTCTCACTACGCTGTTCAGGAGGCAAAATATAAACAAACTGAATACTTCAGATAAACTTTGATTTACTGCACACCAAAATGCATGTTTCAGTTACTGCTGCAGGCTCACACTACGATGTTTAGAAAGCAAAATATAAACGAGCTGAATACTTCAGGTTATAAACACAGTGCAAGCATAAATAATCAATCATAATAATAGAGCAGAGAAACAAAGGCCTTTCATCCCTGTGTGGAACTTAACTTAGTCCACAAAATGCTGGGAAGCCCTCTACCGCCTGCTTGGACCTCTCTCCCCCTCTAGCATCACGTTCAGCAAAACAGGGAGGCACCGCTGGGCCATGGCAGCTTTCACAACTCCATCTGCAAGCTTCAAGTCCCTCACCCACACTTCAGTGCTTAAATAACTCGAAGCTTGGATTCTATCTCATTCTGGCATTTTCTAGCCATGTTTTCAGTACTTGGCTGCTCTGCCCTTCTCCAGTCTTTGTTTTAATTCCATCTTCTCCCTGTATTCTCGTTCTCAAGGTTGAGACGGAGTCTTCTACACAAACAAGCTTGAAAACAATATCATGAACTTTTCCACGTTGTTTGGGGTGGGGGGGTTTCAGCAGGCATCACACTCATCTACACTGCTCAAGCTAATTAACCCTTCGCATCACAATGTCTTCCGCACCTTTCCCTATACTGATCACTGCACCCCTTAGATGAGCGTGATGCATGCTGAAACGGATATCATTTACTTTGACATTCCGCTAGGTAGGTTGCTACTAATACTGGTCAGCGTTAATCTAAGCGCCTGCATCTTTAGTATAAAGCTGTTTTGTGCATATATATAGTCTACATGGTATAGTCATTAGCGTAACACAAACAATCATATAACCAAATTAGCTGTTGTAACACTATATTTAGCGTCTTCATAGCTCCTAGTGCCCAGCCTAAGAAGATGTCATACCAATGATGCTCAGTTATTTGCTGGATGCATGAAGCAGTGTGCATAAGCTGTTTAGCGTTTATGGTCATCAGTATGGCTGTATCCTTGGTGTATTTAGCTGCCATATCAAATTTAGCAAAGGTAACTTGTTCGTAGTGCCTGATTGCCTCTAATCTGGGTAGCTTAACAACAAGCGAGATGTTCCACTGTAACTGCACACGCATTTGCGTCTGTAATGTGGTTATGGTGAACTTAGTTGGTCGGTACAAGATGTGAGTGCCTATGTAAATAATGCTGGTAATATTGCGCATACACATTACTTGCTCTCCGGTGGTTTATATAAATCTGTTAATAAGTAAGGGATGATTAATGACATGACATATGCTCTCTGTCCCTATCTGATATAAGTCTGTGCCATTTAATAGGATAAGGTAACCATTTGCATTCTCCCAGTATTATGTGAAGACATGGATCTAGCACCCGTCCAGTGTGGGTACATACCCACCCCTTAGACCAATCTGCACATCTAGTGGGATCTACAGTGTGATTTGTTTAATCAATCCACTTTTTGTCAGTGTGAGGTATCCATCATTCTTTTACTTATCACTACGGGGAGTAATATAAAGGGGCACCATATGCCAGGAGGAAGATCACTTCTTACTATATCAAAAAGAGCAAAACACATTTCTTCCTCACAGTGAAACTGTATGGGCTTTACCCATATTCCTTCAGGCAAATGCAATTGTTGTCTCCAATATTCACCCTGAAGCTGTCCCCATTCTGCGTTAAAGTCTGCATACTGTAGATTAACAATGCTTTGCCATAGTATGCACTGGATGCCCTTGGACACTGCTTGTCTGTTTTAGAAAGCTTTTTTTTCTTCGAATTGTTCATAAGTGAAATTATGCCTTTGCCAATCACGATACAACCCACGCAGGACTTTCCATACTTCTTGTGAGTGTGTGGGCCCCCATTGAGAAATTACTTTTATGGCCTCTCCTGTACTATATCCTGTAGAAGATAGCGTATTCCTAATGGCTTCAACATCAAAAGAATTCAGGGCCCCTACCCCGATTCCGGTGGCCCCAGCTATCAAGGACCCTAGATCTCTTCCGATATGTAACTTTGGCAAGGGTCATAACTGTGGTGTCCATGGTGCACATAATGGATCATACTTTGAGATATTCCCCTTGGCAATATTTATCTGTAACACAATACGATTAATTATGCTTGCATGCAGAGTTTGCTTACATCCTATTCTATATCGAACTATAGAAACTTTGCTTAAGTTGCTAATCATGCGTCTTTCGGTTACATAAAATATGAAGGCTGGTGGTTTGGAGTATCGAACTCCTTTGGTTTTATAGTTCTTTGTAACGACCACCATGTGTCCTGGTATCACAATATTTACATATCATGTTTAGCATATAACTCAAAGCCTGTACTATTGCTGGCATCCCCTGCACCTCGTTCAGTCCGTTGGCATGTCGCATTTGCTGTCCAGTTACCTTCCAGGTCACAGCTTTGGCAGCCATCCACTTGCCTCCAGGTACCTCCACGTTGCAAAGTGAAACATTTCCCTGGTCATCAGTTACGTTAGCGGCTTGAGGTGCACAAGTGACAAGAAGGTCTGTAACTGCATTCTCTGCTATCATCAACGCAGATGTCATCGTTTATGACCGTGGGGTAAGTCTCATTGCAGGTACAAATACAGGTTCATTAGAGTTCTTTAAAAGTACAATATACGTACTCCCTACCCCTTGACTCAATAGCTCTCCTGACTCTGGCTTTTTCCCTGGATGGTTTACCCATACTTTTCTTCCTGTGCTTCCAAATCCTCCCTCACCTCTCTGGGTGTTATCGGGGGGGGCAGATCTTTCTTCAATGTGGGGGATGTACGCTTGTTCACAAATCACTTGTGCAAGTCTGTCATGTGCTGATAACTTTTTTAGCTGTTCTTTCAACAATCCGTTATATCTCTCAATCATGCCTACAGCTTGTGTATAGTAACTAAGGTGCACAATCCACCGAATTCCCTGTTCCTGCGCCCAGCCCTGTTTTCCCTGAAAAGTATGTGCCTCTATCTGTTTGGATCCCCATAATGTTTTATCAGGTAGTTTAGACCTCGCAAAGTGGACTTTTGGTCTGCAGACTTACAGGGCATACCCAACATAAGGCCAGGGTAGGTGTCCACCATGGTCAATACGTAGCTTTTTCCTCCTTCTTTTGGTAGCGGCCCGATATAGTCCAATTGCCAGACTGTAGTAGCTGCAGTTCCTCTTCTGATATGGCCGCTGGGCTTCTTTTGCAAGGGCATTTGTCTAATCTGGTTGCAAGGGTGGGTACTCCTTTACTGCTTTTTGCACTTGTTCTTTAGTGACTGGAATTTGTCGTTGCTGTGCCCATGCATAAGTGCGATTCTCTCCTAGATGTCCGGATGTTGCATGGGCGCTGTTTACTAAAGCAGCTTCAGCTTCCTCCTTGATGACCACCGTTCGCGTTTTTGGCCATTTGATCTGCGGTGTTGTTGAATAGAGATGCAAGTGAGGTATCCGAAGGGCAATGGGCATCCACCTGTCCCACATAGATTTTACAGTTTTGCCCTTTCTCCCACATCTCCTCCCATAGCTGCTCGCCTCCCGAAATGGGGGTGCCTTTAATTTTCCATCCATCCTTGCGCCAAGTCGGGGCCCAGCTTACTAGTCCTTGGTAAGTGGCCCGACTGTCAGTGTACACAAATGTTTTCTCTCAGATGGGGGCTTGTTCGATCACTGCTGCTACCCCCTGCAGTTCTGCAAGATGGCTTGATTCATTATCCCCTCCTCGCAGCAATATCATTTCTGTAGCAGGCTGGAATGCGACTGTTTGCCATTGTCTTTTTCCTTGGTAGTACCGGGCGGTACCATCTGCAAACCATGCATTTTGCTGTTCTTCTTCAGTGAGATGTTCAAAAGGTGGGGCTGTCTTAAATGGTGAGGATTCCATTTCAGAGGGCTCTGGCGCAGAGGCCATTGCCTGCAAGTCCACTGCCCCTCGCTTATCTTCTTGTAACTTCAACACTCCTGCTGGTCCCGGTTTGCCCTCTGCTGCAGATACCATTTCTACTTCACGATGGCAAACTCCTGCGCTCTGCCTACTTTATTGCCAACCCCTCCTTCTCTTGTCCAACCTAGTAAGGGGACCCATGTTTTTAAGGTGACCGGCCGATCATCAGTTATGCGTTCTATTTCCACTAAGGCCCAATCTTGTGGCACCCTCTTTTTTCCCTTCCTCTGCCATAGGCTCCACATCACTATATCATCTACATCATCCTGTACTATCATGTCCATCTCAAACGGGTCTCCTTCTGTTTTGGGACCTAACGTAAAAGGATTCTGTAGTGCATCTTTTGCTCCAGTGTCCCACGATCTCACCAACCATTTAAACAAATGCTCTGCAGGCATCTGCCTAAACATACGGGTTCTTTCCAACAACTCACTCTGCGTATAATCTCTTACCAAACGAGAATTCTGTATTTGCCCACAATTCACTCCCTTTTAACCTTCAATTTCACCTACACGTCCTTCTCCACTTTCAACTCCACCTAGTTCTGTTACACGTACTTCCACCTCATCCTCCCAATTCCAGTCATCATTGTCTGAGACGGTTCCATCCCAAGTATATGGATCCCAATTTTCTTTGCGTACCAATGCCCTCACTTGCACAGTTGAGGGAATTTTAGGCTTCTGCCTACTCTTCTGTTTGCATACCAGTGCCCTCACTTGCACAGTTGAGGGAATTTTAGGCTTCTGCCCACTCTTATGTTTTGCTACTCGTACTGCTAATGCGGCGCACCTTGCCTCCATTTGATCACCCCGAGTCACTGCACTTTCTATGGTCTCTTTCATAAGTAACTGCCTTTCCTGCAAGGCTGCAACCTCATCCCGCAGTTTTCTTATCTCTGCATCTTGTGTTAATGTTTTCCTGTATACCGTACGGAGCACAGACAGGAAAAGCCATCCCACTTGCCCTGCTGCTTTCAGCTCCAGATTCGCCCCTCTTAGCTTCCCACTCTCAACCGCATCTTCCACTAAGAGAGGAGTCACTTTCCCATCTAATGCCTCCCATAACACCGGCGCTGCCCACCGGTTCAGGAGTCCTGCTACACCAGAGAACGGGTGAGTTGCTAACCACCCGGGAATGGATCTGGCTTCTGCCCCATGCTGCCTTACGCTCTCTGCCTCACTTTTCTTACGTCCCCAAAGAGGCAGTATTGACTTATACCCCACTTCTGGTACCAAAATGTCTTATCCAGGTGACTGGTTGACGCCTGTTCGGTATAAGTCAATAAGGACGCTCAATGAAGGACCACACGCCAATTATAAATACAATTTAGCTTTTCTAGAATTGCAGGTAAATGTAGGCATTTAGCACATTAACAATAGTAGAATAAGAATAGCAATGAAAAGCATCTATTTATATATATGTACACTACAAAGAGCATCTATGCATATATATAAGCAAAGAGTTCATTGACAGATATAAGTTTTGATTAACTGTATACCAAAATGCATCACAGTACGATGTTCAGGAAGCAGAATATAAATGAGTTGAATACTTCAGATAAGCTTTGATTTACTGCACCCCAAAATGCATGTTTCAATTACTGCAGCAGGCTCACACTACGATGTTTAGAAAGCAAAATATAAACGAGCTGAATACTTCAGGTTATAAACACAGTGCAAGCATAAATAATCAATCATAATAATAGAGCAGAGAAACAAAGGCCTTTCATCCCTGTGTGGAACTTAACTTAGTCCACAAAATGCTGGGAAGCCCTCTACCGCCTGCTTGGACCTCTCTCCCCCTCAAGCATCACGGTCAGCAAAACAGGGAGGCAGCGCTGGGCCATGGCAGCTTTCACAACTCCCTCTGCAAGCTTCAAGTCCCTCACCCACACTTCAGTGCTTAAATAACTCGAAGCTTGGATTCTATCTCATTCTGGCATTTTCTAGCTATGTTTTCAGTACTTGGCTGCTCTGCCCTTCTCCAGTCTTTGTTTTAATTCCATCTTCTCCCTGTATTCTCGTTCTCAAGGTTGAGACGGAGTCTTCTACACAAACAAGCTTTAAAATAATATCATGAACTTTTCCACGTTGTTTTTGGGGGGGTTTCAGCAGGCATCACACTCATCTACACTGCTCAAGCTAATTAACCCTTCGCGTCACAATGTCTTCCGCACCTTTCCCTATACTGATCACCGTGCCAATAAGAGGTCCTCGCTGGCGTGCTGACGTTGGTTTCACCCATGTTTTACGTGCCTTTGAGGCGAACAGGTGAAAACCGACCTCACATTAGTTCCAATGAATACATATATACATAAAACCCCACAATGATGCAATAGAATCAAAACCATCATTTATATATACACATAATTACCAAAATCTATGTACACTTGTAAAACAAACATCTTAGTGTAACCAGACAGGCAACGGGGAGGCGGTGGGACTGTGAGGAATCCACAAGTAGCTAGTGTATCCACCAGAAAAAGCGTTACCAAAGGTAAGTAACTTGTTCTTCTGATGGATACAACTACCTGTGGATTCCTCACCTTATGAATAGAGTCCCAAAGCAGTACCGCACTCGGAGGTGGGTGCCTTACTGGTTACACCAATAAATCCTGCAATACAGATTGTGCAAAATGACCGTCCCTCCTAACCTCCGAGTCCAAGCAGTAATGCTTTGCGAAGGTGTGGAGGGATGCCCAAGTTGCTGCCTTGCAAATATCCACCACTGGAACCCCCCTCGCCAGGGCCGAAGTGGCAGACTTAGCCCTGGTGGAATGGGCTCTAATACCCTCAGGGGGAACCTTCTTTGCCAATGAGTAGCAAACCTTGATACAGAGAATGACACACCTGGAGATCGTTCTTTTATGGACCGCTCTGCCCATCCTCTGTCCAATATACCCTATGAACAGCTGGTCCTCCAGGCGAAAGTCTTTTGTCCTTTCAATATAAAAACTGGGAGCCCTATTGGGGTCCAAACGGTGGAGCCTCTCTTCCTCCTTCGAGGGGTGAGGAGGAGGGTAGAAAGATGGAAGGGTAATGGTCTGCCCCGCATGAAAAGGAGTGACTACTTTTGTTAGGAAAGCCGCCCTGGTTTTCAGCACCACTTTATCAGGAAAGAATAAGATAAAGGGGGCTTTAACAGAAAGAGCCTGAAGCTCACCCATACACCTAGCTGAGGTTATAGCTATCAGAAAAACCGTCTTAAGAACTAGAAACCTTAGCGGGCACGAATGCATGGGTTCGAATGGTGACCCCATTAAAAAAGTTAAAACGAAATTCAGATCCCACCGAGGCATATAAAAAGGAGTGGGAGGAAACCTATTAGTTAAACCTTTTAAAAACCAAATAACAAACAGCAATTTAAACAAGGAGGGCTGATCCGGGAGACAAAGAAAGGCTGACAGCGCCACCAAATAGCCATTAACAGTAGCAACTGCACAACCCTTCTGCGCTAACGCTAAAGCAAACCATAGAACATTGGAGAGGTGGGCCCTTAAAAGATCAATTTGCTTCTCTCCACACCAAGCCACAAATTTCACCCACCTGCCGGCATAAACTGTCTTAGTGGAGTGTCGCCTGGCTGATAGAATAACATCCACTACCTGTGGTGGGAGAGAGAAAGAACTCAGGTTGCCCTGTTCAATCTCCAGGCATTAAGGTGCAGGCTCTGGAGCTGTGGGTGTAGAACCTGCCCCTGCGACTTCGAGAGGAGGTCTGCCCTGAGAGGGAGACGGAGTGGAGGGCACAGCGAGAGTTGGATAAGGTCCATGTACCACACCCTTCTTGGCCAATCTGGGGCTATTAAAATAACTTGAGCCCGATCTTGGCGAATCTTCCTCAGAACTGGAGGAATCAAGGGTATGGGGGGAAATACGTAAAGCAACTGGTTGCACCAAGAGATCTGAAACGCATCCCCCAAAGCTCCTTACACCGGATACTGGAGGCTGCAGAATGTTCTTCTGAGTGGCAAACAGATCTATCCCTGGAAAACCCCGCATCTGAAAGATGTACAGGACCAGATCCGGATGGAGATGCCACTCGTGATCAGCCGAAAAATGCCGACTGAGAGTCTCCGCGTGTACGTTGAGCACTCCGGCCAGATGATTCGCTAAGATGCAAATCCGATGGTCCCGAAGCCAGGACCGGAGTCGCAGAGCGTCTCTGCAGAGAAGGTAAGACTCCACTCCTCCCTGTTTGTTTATATACCACATCGCGGTAGTGTTGTCCGTCAGGACCTGAACTGACTGACCACGAACGGACGGGAGGAAGGCCTTGAGAGCCAGATGTATCACCTGCAATTCCAACAGATTGATATGAAAAGTCTGTTCCACTGGAGACCAACGACCCTTGATCTCCAGGTCCTCCAGATTAGCTCCCCACCCTAGAATGGAAGCATCAGTTGTGACCGTGGCCACCGGAGGCAGCAGTGAGAACGGCCTTCCTTGGGAAAGGCTGCTGTCCACAGCCCACCATTGAAGATCCGCTGCAGTGTCTCTGGAGATCGTTCTCGACTCCTCAACATCCCCTTTGTGTTGAAACCACTGCTTGCGGAGGCACCACTGGAGAGCCCTCATGTGCCAACGTGCATGAGTGACCAACAGAATGCAAGAAGCGAACAGGCCGAGCAGGCGTAGGACCTTAAGGACTGGAACAACCGCTCCATTTTGAAACATTGGAATCAACGCCTGGATGTCCGGAATCCGCTGAGGCAGAGGGTAGGCCTGATTCAATGTTGTATCCAGTACTTCCTCTATGAACAGGAGGCACTGAGAGGGCTCCAGGTGAGACTTGGGTACGTTTATCGTAAAACCCAGACTGAACAACAACTGAGTTGTCATCTGCAAGTGATGCAACCCGAGCTCTGGAGACTTGTCTTTGATCAACAAATCGTCCAGGTAAGGGAATACCGATATCCCCTTCCTTCTGAGACTTGCTGCAACCACTGCCGTCACCTTCGTGAAGACTCGAGGCGCTGAAGTAAGACCAAACGGAAGGACTGCAAACTGGTAGTGTTGCAACCCCACCACAAACCGGAGATACTTCCCGTGTGACTTGAGTATAGGGATATGAAAGTAACCATCCTGCAAGTCGACAGACACCATCCAATTCTCTCTGTTCAACGCCAGAAGTATCTGTGCTAGAGTCAGCATCTTGAATTTTTCCTGTTTGAGGACCCAATTCAAAATCCTCAGGTCTAGGATTAGTCTCAAACGACCGTCCTTCTTGGGAATCAGGAAGTATCTTGAATAACAACCCTGACCTTTTTCCTGCTCTGGAACCAACTCCACTGCACCTTTTGACAGTAGGATTTGAACCTCCTGCTGCAACAACAGGAGATGGTCTTCTGAACAAAACGAGGGAAGGGGAGGGATGGGAGGGGGAAACTCTTGAAAAGGGAGAGCATGTCCTTTCCTCACAATATTCAGAACTCAGGAGTCTTATGTAATCAACTCCCACTCGTGGAGAAAAATACGTAATCGTCCCCCTACAGGAGAAGTGTGGTTGAAAATGGGCAGAAAACTAGGGCTGCTTCCCTTGTTGTTGTCCTCCAGAGGAAGAGGATGATGCAGGGTGCTGCTGGGTGGCCCCTTTTGTCTGAACCCTCCCTGCCCTCTAAAGGACCTATAAGGGAGGCTGGTAGGCTGTTGAACTGTGGACTGGGGTCTCCCACAGTAAATGGCTCCATGCCCAAACCCCCGGAGCCTCCGAAAGGACCTGAAAGGGGTAGTAGTGGAGCCCTGCAGACCCAAAGACTTTGCTGTGGCCTGACTGTCTTTAAAGCGTTCTAAGACAGAGTCAGCTTTATCACCAAAATGTTTTTCCACATCAAAGGGAAAGTCCAAGAGGGCAGTCTGTACATCAGAGGAAAAGCCAGAGGACCTCAACCATGCATGCCTCCTGGTAGCAATAGAGGTACCCATTGTCCTGGCCACTGAGTCTGTAGAATCCAGGCCAGACTTGATTATCTCTTTTGCTACAGCCTGAGCATCCGACAAGAGTTCTCCAAATTGTCCATGCAGCTTCTGCGGCAGGTCCGGAACCATAGCCCTAGATGAATCCATCAGGGCATGCATGTATCTGCCCAAAACACAGGTAGCATTTGCTGCCTTGAGGGCCATCTGCAAGAAGAAAAAGTTTTCAGCAGGGTGCAGGACCTCAGTCAAGATATTTGTTTTGACCTCTGTAGCAGGCAAAGGAAGATCCAAAAAATTCACCGCCTTCCTAATCACATTGTGGAAAGAGGCCGCCTCCTCTGTAAACTCCCCTGGTGAAGAAAGGTCCCATTCTGGGGAAGTGTCTAGCCCACTGGCCGAATAAAGCCCTTGATATTCCCTCAAGGGCTCCACAATCTCCCCTTCTTCCAACAACTGCCTCTGGTACTCTTCTTCCTCCAAAAGTCTCAAAGCCTTTTTACGCGACCTCAGCCTGGTCTCTAACCTCGGCGTCGACATAGAATTAGCTGACGTCGATGACACCGGCTTCAGAACTGAAAGGCGTGGAACCGGAGAAGGAGGCTGACTTCGGTCTAATCCGGAGCCATCAGGTGCCGGAGCGGATCCCATTGTAGGTCTAGAAGGCGTCGTCATCGGAACCGCAGGTCCCCGAGGCGACGTCATCGGCGACGGACTGGCACCCTAAGCCAGATAAAAGGGCATAAACGGTGCTGCCCTGTAAGGAGCCGGGGAGCCCAACTAAAATGCTAAAGGATCCGTGGGACCAGCTGGTGCAACAGCAGGGCCATAGCATTAAACATAGAAAACATGCTCCCAGAGCCGGGAAGGCAGGATGCCACTGGTCTCCATGTTGCACCTCCGCTTGCTGAGCATCCGAATCCTGTGCCACAGGTGAAAATAGAGGACTCTCTGGAGGTGCGTCTACCTCGAAGACCGACGGCGCCGGAGAAGCCTGAGGGCTCTGAGGTTGTGGAGTCACAGTCAGACTAACCTCCCAAGTCACACGGCGCCGAGATGGAGATCTGGACCTTGAACGGCTCCGAGCCGTGCGACGCCGAGGGTCATGACGACGTCGCCTCTTGTGTTTCTTCTACGAAGTGTTAGAAGAGGACCTGTGATGACTCCTATGTCCTTCCTTCGCCTTGGCCAGAAAGAGTTTTGGTCTCCCTCTCCTTCAGAGCCTTAGGATTCATGCTCTGGCAGGATACACACTCCTCGATGTCATGCTCGGAGCTCAAACACCAAAGACAATCATCATGGGGGTCAGTAACCGACATGCGACCCCCGCACTCTCAACATGGCTTAAATCCTGACTTCCTGGGAGGAGACATTGTAACCAGAAACAAGATTGTAACCAGAAACAAGATGGAACACCTTCAACAGTAGCGAGAGCTAGGAGAAAACCGTTAGCGTCGAAGGCACGGAAAAAAGGGAACTGACGTCAGCACGCCGGCGAGGACCTCTTATTGGTGACATCAGACGGAGCCGCATGGAGCCGTGCAATTGTGATGTCGATGTGGAGAGCTGGGAAGAAGGTTTTCCGTCGGATGCTGGCGAATTTTCATCGGGTGCTGGGAGAGTTCATGAGGTGAGGAATAAGGTGAGGAATCCACAGGTAGTTGTATCCATCAGAAGAGCATAGACTAAATCCTCAAATCTGAGTCTGCACAGATTTGAACTTTCAGTTTCATGACCCCCTCCCGAAGGTGAAAGGAGGAATCTTTCAAATGGAACAGCAGATAGCTAAGTAAAAAGCTTGAAAGCTTTTAAATGTTGTGTGCTGTGCATATATGTGGTTTGTGTTTATGGGTAAGAGTGTATGTGTGAGAGACTGTGTGTGTGTATGTGTGTGTGTGTGTGTGTGTGTGTGTGTGTAAGTGAAAGAATCAGTGGAGGAGTCAGTGAGAAACAATGAGTGACAGGAAGAGTATGAAGGTGTATGATTGATAGTGAGTGAGAGACAATGACAGTGAGTGTAACTGTGTGGGAGAATGACATTGGGTGTTAGTGTAAGGGAGAATTATTGAGTGTAAGTGTGTGGGAGACTGACGTGACAGTGAGTGTTAGTGACAGTGAGTGTTACTGTGAGGGAGAATGACAGTGAGTGTAACTGTGAGGGAGAATTACTGCGAGTACAAATGTGTGTGAGCATAATAGCAAGTGTTACTGTGAGGGAGAATGTCTGAGTGTAACTGTAAAGGAGAATGACTGAGTGTAACTGTGTGGAAAAATAACTGTGAATGTAGCTGTGAGGGAGAATGACAGTGATTGCTACTGTGAGGGAGAATGACAGTGAGTGTTTCTGTGTGTAAGACTAAGTGAGTCATTGTCTGAGTATGTTAGAATGAGTGAGGCAGAGTGAGAACCAGAGAGATTGATTTTGTCAGACTGATAGGAATTATTACGAATGAGTGAGACTAGGTGAGTCAGGCAGACTGACTAAATCAGATTAAGATTTACTGACTGACTATGGATGAAAATCAATGTGACTAAGTGAGACTGATTGAGAATGAGTGAGTCAAAGTCTGAGGGAGTCAGAGAATGAGAATGAGACTGAGTCAGAGAATGAGTGAGACAGAGTGAGTCGGAATGAGGGGACTAAGTAGAAATGTGTGAGACAGAGTAAGGCTGAGGTAGTTAGAGTGAAACTGAGTGATGGGTGAGTCAGGGTGAGATTTATTAAGTGAAAGTGACTAGGGCTGAGCAACAATGAATGAGATTGAGTGAGACTAAGTTAGACTAAATGAAAATGAATGAAACTAAGTGAGTGAGTCAGAATGAGAATGAGACTGAGTGAGAGTGGGGGAGCCGGAGTGGGAATGAGTGAGCCCCTTTCGAACCCAATGAGAAGTCAGGCTCGCTCATTGGAAATCGAGCCAGGCATTATGCCCCACCACGTTTAAAAGTCACCAGTCATCGGTGATTGAATTATATGTTAAAGGTTGAGCTAATGAAGTAGAAGATAAAAAAAGTTCATTTTCCGAGTGGCCTCCTGGAAGGTAGAGTCCTGGGCAACTGGCTACTTTGCTCATGCCTTGAAAGGTCACTGGACACCCATCCTTCAATGGTCGCAGGATGTGTGAGCTGAGTATGTGAATTCCACCCCAGTGTCTCGAGCATGAAAGGGCATGGAGTTGCGCCTGCGCCATTTGATGCTGTGCTGGCGTTGTGAAGTGCCTGGGCTCTGCTTTCCCCACTCTCCTCCTCATGGAACACTTTTAGCACGTGCTGTATAATTGCTGAAAGTAGGATCTGCTAAATGCTCCCACGTGACGCACCAGGGCTGGCCTTGTTCTCTAAAGGGAGTCATATTAGCATTTAATTTAATGCAAGTTGTTATCCTTAGATAAAGCCTGTTGGCCTCACAATGAGACACAAAGAAAAAAGGCACCGTGTGCCAACATCGGTCGTTTGTAAATCCAGAAATATCGGCAAATGTTTTATTATGTATAAAATGTGCATCAGTTAGTAACAACTAATAAAAAGAATGAATTATTATTATACTTTTCACATCACCACTTCCATGAAAGTCGATTCCCCAGCTATGCATTCTTTCAGAAACGCATGATGAGCGCCTTCATAAACATAACCATATCGATCTACCCTACAACTATCTATTGATAGTACATAAAGGGCTTTCTCATCACAGCAGAAACACACAATATACCTCCGACTGCGGCTCTGGTCTCAGATATTTACTGGAAGCCTTGAATCAAGTCTGCCTTTTGGTATCGACTGAGTAAAGCTTAGAGGAAGATGAGGTGGAAAGGTGCTTGAAACCTACCGTCCTCAGCTGCCCATAATTCATACATTTAATTTATATTTAATAGAGGATGGATGGACACACTTGCACAGGCATATACTCACCCATCTACATACACATTCACTCACACTCCCATGCATTCACAAGCATACACACATACACCCACCATTCACATGCACACACCCATTCACAGCAAACACTCACAAACACACACACATTTATTCATACAAACACATGCATCAAACACTAAAAAAAAAAAAACTTACCTTCTGCAGTGTCTCGGGCAGGACAGCCTTGGTGGTTCCAGTAGGGTTGAGACTGCTGCCTCCTCTCATTGGCTGACCTTCGGTTTGTGAGACTGCTCAACCTACACCACTCTGTGATGAGGCGTCAATGATGGACACTCAGCCCTCGATAATTCAGGCCTTGCAACTGAAGCACCCAGGTCTCTGGCTGTCAGAGACACTTGCCTCCTCGTGAGGGGCACTGTTCACATTGCCAGACTGAAGAGGACACATGCACGGGGCTTTGACCTCTTCAGCATGGCAAACTTCAGCTCAGGCAGCCAGACATCTGCACATTTAGCTAATGTCTTGCTCCTAGCTGCCTGACCTGAAAGTACAGAGTGTCTGTCAGGCTGACAATTGCTCATCTTTAAAGACAATCTTTATGTCAGCCAAAGGATGGTGGTCATTGTCCATCCGCCCTTAAGGATGGGCCTGTGCTGTTATAATATATTTTTTATACAGGACTAGAATCAACTAACAGCATCACATAAAAGGGCACCAGCATGGTACACAATTCAATTGTTATAGTGGCAGCTGCACAGATCAGGGTCTTGATTTAATTTAATTGATTTAAGCAGGTTGTCCTGAACGTCGGTGTGAATGTTAAGACTGGTTTAGATGTACATACTGATGGAGGTGTGTTACAATCTCAAGTGTGGTACAAATAATGTCATGAGGGATATGGTGTTGCACATTCAAACAGTGTCTCATAAACATACTGGGGCATCTTAGCGAAGCTCGAGAACATTCATGTGGAGCCCATGCCCCTTCAAATGCCCTGCATGAGCTTACCAGTTGAAATCTAGAGGGAGTAATGCCTTGCACATTTTCAGGCCTACTGCAATACTATTACAAATAAGGCCCTTAAAACACAAACTACTCTCAGCTATAAAACACAAGTTTCAGCTATGAAACAGCTTAATAAGACATTGAATGGAGGGAGAGGTTACTATTTTGGGGTGCCCCTGACCTAGTGTGGAGACCCAGCGATACTCTAGACAGAAAGAGTGTGTCATGCTGAACATTTAGATGGCAACCCCATTGTCCTAGAACCACCACACAGTGAGTTCTGAGCAAAAACGTTTTGTAAAAGGAATGCCCCACAAAGCATTATGGGGAGATTTTCCAAGTGCAGCAAATATTGTAGTATCTTTATTGTAATGCTCAGAACAGCCCCTCAAGGACACTATAATAAAAATAACATTTGTAAGAACCATGGGCATGTAACTATATAGTCAGCTCCTAGAGGGCATAATTGCATGAAAACAGAATGGCAGAAAGTAATGCAGTGTAACCATATATGTAGCCCCTAGACGGCATAGTGCCTTACACATTTTCAGACCTAGCAGGCCTACTGAAATACTATTCCAAACAAGGCCCTTAAAACACAACCTTCTCCCAGCTGTAAAACAAGAGAGCTTAAAAATACACTTAATAGTGGGAGAAGTTACTATTTTGGGTTCCCCCAACCAAGGGTGGGGACCCAGAGATGATCTAGACAAATAGAACGCGTCATGCGGAATAGTTCGGTGATGGTCCCATTGTCGTAGGACCGCCACATGTTGTTATGGGCAAAAATGTTTTGAAAAAGAAGTGCCTTGCAAAACATTATGTGGTGAGTTTCCCAAGTGCAGTGCGGGGAGAGTCATTTTGAGGATTTCCATGTTTATTTCTGTTTTAAATGCTCCAGTTGGTATATTTTTTAACTGCTAAAGTTGTAAAGTGGTCTTTATGTAAATGGTTCTCTGATCAAGGTTGCGCAGTATAAAACTTCACGCAGTCTTATAAAGCACTCCTCTGAATGAGTTTGTGCTACACGAAACTTCAGGGCTCATCTGATTGAGTTTGCGCTATATGAACCTTTTAAAAAATAACACACAACCACACAGTGTGAAGCAGCGAGGCAAAATAAAACAATAATGCACCACACTAAGGCATCTGGCCAATTGTGCAATAATCCATGTTACAGGGTCAGTCTGCAAGGCGTAACAAAGCAGCCTCAAGGCGGGACAAACGTAAAGCATTTACCTACAGAATTAAGGGATTTTTGAAGGCAGGCCCAGGAACGAGTGAAAGTGATGGGCGTGAGATATGTGTGGTTAAAGTCCACAGAGTAGATTACAGCATATCGAAGAGACGCGCTTGCAAGCTGCTAAACTCAACCCAAAAACGGGGTAATCACATTACCCCAGTACTCTGGAACATGCATAAACCATAAATGTATTGATTTCATGCACCACTTACCAGCAAGCACAGGATACTCTAGGTTCCCTACACTGAACCTAGAAAAAGGGGTCAAATCCCTAATTAGCAGGCCCAGGAAAACATCTGTTATGCCAGTGTAATCTAATGTTATTTTGCTATATTCGCAGACGACTTGTTTTGCCAAATTTCAAAATTATGCCATTTTGTCCTTGGGAAAACGTCAGTATAGGAAAAGCGTGAATGACCAGCATGTGAGTGACTCTTGTTTGTGGTACTTGTATTTTTTCACATTTTTTTCAGCATGAAATACGTCCTTCCATCCAAAACGGATACAAGGGCACATTTCACACTGAAAATTAGGGCTAAGTGCTGCTTTTTGCACTTTACATAATTTTGCTTATTTTTTGCACCATTTCACATTGCTATATAAAAGCAAATTGCGTGAATTCCGCACATGTATAGTAATTAGCTGGGGCAATCTGTAAGATTGCTTCATCATTAGAAGAGATGTCACTGGAAGGGCCTATTTCCTAGTCAAAGCTCAGGTACATACTTTGCTAGATATAGATTATATATGTATTAAGCTTTACTGATGATAGAGCCTATCAACAATACAAAATAAATGCATCAATACAATGTTTGATTATAATGCAAATGCAATACAACCGTAGGATATGAATAGCGCATGTACAGTACTAGTTTCCAGGAGAATTTAAAAGAGAGACAAGGCACCCATTACATACCATGGATTAATTGTAGTAGATTTGGAAATGGTGTATCATAACTTAAGATATCAATTGCTTCTTACATGATCAAGTGGACCGTTTTGGACTCACAAATAAGAAACGAAGTCAAAATTGGAAGGTACCTCTCCTGTGTCAATACAGAGCTAAGGGAGTATTAAAATGAATGACGCAGTTTAAAGGGGAACTCTGGATAGATTTCCCAAATGTATTTAAGGATCAGAATTTAATCCTGTCAATGAAGCTTCAAATGATAAAACAAGTCCTTCTTTGGGCATAATTTGTCCCTCTGCTTCAAGGATCTCCTTAAAACCTGCACTAATAAGTTTCCATTGGATTTATTTATAGCGCCTGAATTATTAAGAAGGCCTCCTTTCTGTGGCATGTGCCTTCCTTCTTATATACGTTCACGGGACAATTGTTTCCCTAAATCTTCACAAGTGGGGTAGGATAAAAAACGAACTCGATTTTGATGTTTCACTTTGTTACATTCTCAAAGTAGCAAGAAAATCTATTAACTTGATTGTCACTACAAATGCACAGTGAATACCTAGCAAGTAATAAAACAAATGGAAGACTGCTTTAGTCAGCCATTCACTCATCAGCTACAATTCTTTATTTTTGTATCTCATTATATGAATGCAATTGATGATGTGTCATGTCAATTACATGTATTTGTTGTACATCAAAGAACGTGCACTATGGAGCTTGAGTGTGGTTCTCCATCCAGGGATCTTTTAGGTTTTCGATCATATTCAGTTATTATTAGTGATCTGAAGTCAGTTCTTCTTTGTGTACGTGCTATACAAAAACAACAAATAAATCAGATGTTTTCACTCAAGGAAATGTGAAAACACGTTTAATAGTTGCTTGACCTACTGTAAAGTAGCAGGTGTCTTTTTCACATATTAATAGATATTGGGGGTGATTCTGATTCTGGCGGGCGGCGGAGGCCGCCCGCCAGAATTCCGCCCTCCATTATACCGCTCCGCGGTCAGAAGACCGCGGAGGGTATTATGAGTTTTTCCCTGGGCTGGCGGGCGGTCTCCAAAAGACCGCCCGCCAGCCCAGGGAAAAACTCCCTTCCCACGAGGATGCCGGCTCGTAATCGAGCCGGCGGAGTGGGAAGGTGCGACGGGTGCAGTGGCACCCGTCGCGTATTTCAGTGTCTGCAAGGCAGACACTGAAATACTTTGCGGGGCCCTCTTACGGGGGCCCCTGCCGTGCCCATGCCATTGGCATGGGCACGGCAGGGGCCCCCAGGGGCCCCGCGACCCCCCCCTACCGCCATCCTGTTCATGGCGGCTTTCCCGCCATGAACAGGATGGCGGTAGGGGGGGTCAGAATCCCCTCGGCGGCGCAGCGAGCTGCGCCGCCTTGGAGGATTCTTAGGGGCAGCGGAAAACCGGCGGGAGACCGCCGGTTTTCCTGCACTGACCGCGGCCATAGCGCCGCGGTCAGAATGCCCTGCGGGGCACCGCCGGCCTGTCGGCGGTGCTCCCGCCGACCCTGGCCCCGGCGGTCTAAGACCGCCGGGGTCAGAATCACCCCCATTGTGGCTTATATGGTTCATAAAGGGACAACGGTGGAAATTGAAAGGAAGGTACTGAAGGTAAACTAAGGTCTGTTTCCAATCAGTCAAATACGTTTAGAGCGTTTTGTCTAAAGTGACACTACTCATGTTGACAATAGCTTGTTCTGTGTCTCCCATGCGGCAGTGTAGATGTCATGTAGATGATAAGGGTGGAGTGCGGTAGCCTTTAATAGGGCCTCAAATTCACCATGATTTCTGTGGGTATTATAATAATTAATTAGATCTCATTTAACAACAGGGTTTGTACTGTAGTTTTAGAGGAAATCTTATGTACATTCTGAGGAGAGGGTATTTAAGCCTAAAACAGAGGCTCACGCCCATTAAGAGGATTGTGTTGCTCCCTCAAATGTAGCCTCAGGTAAATAAAATGAATTATGTTTTGTAGGCTTCGCTTGTGTCCCAGGTACACCATGAGGGTCGAGTGTTGTTAGTTATAATTATATATTCATCATGAGCATTGGGTGTAGTAGTATATGATTTAGTCTGATGTTAACAAGAAGGTTAAGTTGTTGTGACCCTAAATGAAGTCTATTGTACATTATGAGATCACGGTTGTTACCTGAGCTAGAGTCTCATATTTAGGAGACATCTTTGCCATGTCTCAGAAGCAGCCTCATTGTCACATGGAGGGTTTTGTGTTGTATCCTGAATTGTGTTGGGTTCACCCCATTATTTATTGAGGTGACACCTGGGAAAAAGGAATACTGGCAGGTGACTCTCACTCGCCTTCTGGCGATTTGTCATCTATTAGACAAATCGTTTTTGGAGTCAGCCAAAAGTGTCAGAGACTCCCTTATCTGCAGCCCAGCCCTCATATTCCATATCAGTACGCACACGTGGTAGTTGGTATTTTATTGTTGTATGGTTATTCATTTTGCAATATTTGTCTCCAAGTCATGTGTATCGAATGATCATAAGTATTTTAAATGGCTCAGCAGATAATATAAAGATCAAACAGAATATTAGAAAAGCGCCAATCATTTTTCATCATACATCCCTAACAAGTTAGCCTATTCCTTACCTTAGGTGCCCTAACATTGGTAGCCAGTCAACATATATGATTAGATACATTTACTAAACTTTTATTATGCCAAGCCATGCCATGTATAGTTTCCCGCATATCTTTTACTGTCATAGAGTCATCAGTCAGAATTCAACTCTTGATCACCTCCCCTCAGCAACCGGTTCATATGTCCAACTCCTCCCCTACCCTGGTACCTGATATTCCTTTATCACTAATGATGTGTTATGGAGTGAGGAAAGCATCACTTGTGCTATGTGCTTGCTTTGTGCAGAAGCTTATTAATCTACCGAAGCTAATACTGTTTTTCTTTTTCTTTCTTAGACAAACCTCTATAAGGTCATCCTTTCTTACATCTGAGGTTACAACACATATATAAGAGGTGTGGGAAAGTGTTCTTCTCTGTCTGGTTAGTTTGAATAGTGCCAGAAAACAGGGAATTTCTAAACTGACTGTTCTAATGTGGGCATGTGATCTCCTAACTTAGGCTAGGTGACACTTAATAAGACAGTGACATCTACTATCCTCTGAAGTAAGTAGAGGTAAGAGAGCATCTCTAGAAAAAAACTTTGATGAATAACAATGGAAAGGCAAAGAAACAATAATCACTTGACCAGATCATCTGAATGCAAGAGATGTATAGTCTCATAATGATGGTAAACAGTGAATAGCCATCCATTAATGTCAAAGTATTCGCTTACAGAAATAGTATGTTAAAAAAACTCAGTGCAAAATTTCCACAACCTCAAGCACTATCAAAGAGTGAATCTGGATCACTCTGCTGGACCAGCTGGCCAGTCCAGCCAAGCAGAAGGTGTGCAAGTCAGAACAAACAGTCTTAATAACATAGTAATAGGAAGGCAACTGCAGTGCAGGATTATGACTTCTCTGTTGAGAGGAAGGAAATCACAAAGAAACATATCAGTCAAAAATATATGATATTATCTGTTGAACATTGAACATAGAACCTAAAAGAAAACAGAAATAGACCACAAATGGATTCAAGGAAATTTGCCTCTGGAAAACTTGTTATTATTGTTCTGAACTCAGGTGATATTCTAGGCACCTGTTGAAGGCTGGGTTGTACTTTTTGTGGGCTTGATTTGATTAAGTCATTACTTTAATAATTGCACATCTATTACTTAGTTGAATTGGGAGGCTTTTCTCTGTAAAGATGCAAATGATTTGGAATATATCTCTCTTCTCTCACAAATCTCCACCCAGTGTAACTCATTCTCACTGCTCTTTTAGGAAAATACGAAAAATACTAGAAAATTGCAAAAAATGCCATAGTCACAAAGGCATAGAGCCTGAACTCTTTTCAAACTCTGCTTCTACTTTGAATCACTCTTGTTCCTCTCTAATCATACTTTCCTCCCTTGCCTAGCATGTATGAGAACCATCACCACCTACCAGTGCACACTTGCAGAAGGATGATTCTTCTAGAACTCACTTTGGTCTGCCCTTGTTTCATACATATATACTGTTCTCAAAAACTGGATTAATATGATTTCTTTGCTTGTGTTTCACTGTTTCTACACAATAGAAGCCTTTGTATCTCAAGACTGTCTAGATGGCCTCTATTCTGTGCGCTATAAACCATCGTTTCCACCTTTATTTAGAGGGGTCCTGTAGGAGAGTAATGCAAATATTGTTCAATGGACAGCCGACCATTTGCTTATTAGTAATTTGGATCCATTGCATATTAGCATATATCTCCATAATATAGAACAAGCTCCTCACACTGGTAAGTAAGCATGCACACACTTTGTTTCCATATGGCTGTGTAGCATTTTTGGCAGGTGACCTCTCACGTAGGATCAAACTCCCACTCCTTATTTAAAGTAATACTTGGGCCCGCACATCAGACCTCTGAAGAGGTAGCTGGTTACCTAATGAGGATGAGTGTAATCTCTGCTACCATTCACTCTTTGTGGTGTTCTCAAAAGACCTTCAGTTGAGCCGGCAAAACGGACTCTGGAACATGTCCTGCATCAATAACAATCACCAGTAATAGTCATTCCAGAATAGTCCTTTGTTTAATAATGTCTGCTTGTGTTTTAAGAGCTATTATGACGCAGTTCACCGGATGACCCTTTTGAGGTTTCCTAAGAATGATCAGATACAGATGTTCATTGGAGCGAAGGGTTCCGTGCTTTAGGAAAAACACTGCCTGGCTTCAGTAGCAGCCAAATGCCTTCTGTCACTTAAGGAAGCCCTGAAGGTGTCTGCATATCGACTCTACGCAAATAATGCTAACATGTGTAGCTTCATAGACTTAAAGAAATATGACTACATCATCCAGTCCTGATGAACTCCATTGGCACTATTTGCTTGCCCCTACCATCTTCAAAACCTGCTGTTTCACTTACAAAGCCATCACAACCAGCAACCCCTTTTCTTGCAGACAAGCTTATCATCTCTGTTGGTTCTCAGCACACCCTCAGCCACAATGCCATCAGACTGCAAACAACAAAGTTTAAAAAAGAAAAAACAAGGCTGTAGGCATTTTCAACCTATGCATTCAGGATCTGAAACAAAATCCCCATATCCATCAGCATCTCCCTAATGCTGCTCCAAATCAGAAAAGGGTTGACGCCTCACCTCTTTAAAGAATACCTCACCAAAATGTATTACTCTGCCCTAAGCAGCTCCCTTTCTTATCAGTCTCTAAAGGTTTGCATGTCTTTGACTGTGTACAGCTCTTTGCTCCCTTTCGGCTATGCCTGTGTTATAAAAGTACCCTATATATATATATATATTCAGTGAAAAAATGAATCTTACAGGGATGTTATAGTTAGGAAATAGAATTAAAAAAAATCTTTATTAATTCAATAAAGAAATAAAGATTACATGGATGTTATAATTAGGTTTGGAATTTACTTACACAAAACCATAAAAAATCAGCAGTTATAGTTAGAGTTATCTCAAGTAACTATAACTCATGCCCTAAGGTAACTACCACTCTTGCCCTCACCATGCACTGCTAATTACCCCATGATAGAAACAGGGTCATTGGATGGCAGTCAGGTTACCCCCTTTCAAAGCAAGGACCCTCACTCTAGTCAGGGTAAAGGAGAATCACCCTCTGCTATACCCCGCTCACCCCATTGGTAGCTTGGCAAGGGCAGACAGGCTTAACTTCTGAAGCAATGTTTGAAGTATTTGTCCCAACACATACAGTAACGCAGTGAAAACACTACAAACTGACACAGCACAAGTTTAGAAAAGTAGGTAATATTTATCTAAACAAAACAAGACCAAAACTAAAAATATCCAACATACACAAGTCAAGATTATGACCTTGGCCGAGGGGATTACTCTGTCCCAAATTTGATGGATATCCCTCCTACTGTATTACAAGTTCCATTATATCCTATGGATCTTATCACATGGCGGACAGGATATCCATCACATTGGGAACGGAGTAATCTCCTCCTCCAATGTCGTAATCAGGCCCTAAAAGTCTTCATTCTTTAGAGAACAGTGAGAGCATTGTTAACGCAAAAAAGTACCGGGGTAGCGTCAAAATAAAGCTGCACGGGCAAGTGTGTGTCACAAAAGGCCAGCGATGGGTTGATTTCTCACTCACAAGCAAGAACATGCGTTGTTCCTTCTCCGCTCAGGTCGGCGTGCGTCGTTTCTTCTCTCCCGCAAGAGAGTGATGCATTGATCTGGACGGGCACCTCGGTCCGGGAAGGCTTTGTGTTGATTTTCCATGCCCAGCGATGTTGCGTTGAAATCCGGTCACACAGTGTCAAGAAACCGCTCTGCATTGGGGCTTGCGTCGTTAAAAGCAGCTGCTGCGGTGTTGCGTGTAATTTCTCCAGCCACGTTACGTCGATATCCCAGCCGTGATGCAGGTGGAGCATTGATTTTAGCCGCGAGGCCAGCGGCGCATAATTTCGCAGCCGCAAAGCGGATGGTGCATAAAAAGGTTCCCCGCACAGCGGTCTTTGTGTGGATTTCTGACCTTTTCCACTGGCTGCACCTTTTAAGGGCCTAGAGACAGGTCAGGGCACCACTTGGCAGACAGGACTCTCAGCTGAAAGTCCAAGTGCTGCCAGAGAGAAGTCTTTGATGTCCCTGAGACTTCAACAACAGGAGGCAAGCTCAGTTCAAGCCCTTGGAGATTCTTCACCAGTGGGAAGTCACACAAAAGTCAGTCTTTGTCCTCTCTCAGGCAGAAGCAGCTACTGCAGGCCAATTCAGCAAAGCACAGTCACAGGCCTAGGGGGCAGTACTCTCCCTCCAGCTTCCAGCTCTTCTCCTTGGCAGAGGCTCCTCTTGGTTAGAGGAATTAGTCTGATTTTCAGAGGTTTTGTGTGCTCTTCTATTACCCCTTTCTGCCTTTGAAGTAGAACTACTTCAAAGGGAAGTCTCTGTTGTTTTCAAGAACCTGCCTTGCCCAGGCCTGGCCCTAGACACCCACCAGGAGGTTGGAGACTGCATTGTGTGAGGGCAAGCACAGTCCTTTCAGGAGTAAGTGACCACTCCTCCAATCAGCCCAGATGGCCCATCAGGATATGCAGGCTAGACCCCAGCTCCCTTTGTATCACTGCCTAGAGGTGAGGTGTAAACAGCCCAACTGTCAAACTGACCCAGACAGTGAATCCACAAACAGGCAGAGTCACAGAATGGTTTAAGCAGGAAAATGCTGACTTTCTAAAAGAGGCATTTTCAAACACACAATCTAAAAAACAACTTCACTAAAAGATGTATTTTTAATTGTGAGTTCAGAGACCCCAAACTCCACATGTCTATATGCTCCCAAAGGGAATCTGCCCTTTAATAATATTTAAAGGCAGCCCCCATGTTAGCCTATGAGAGAGATAGGCCTTGCAACAGTGAAAACCAAATTTGGCAGTACTTCACTGTCAGGACGTGAAAAAACACATAAGTACGTGTCCCACCTTTAACATACACTGTACCCTGCCCATGGGGATACCTAGGGCGTACCTTTGGGGTGCCTTACATGTGTAAAAAGGGAAGGTTTAGGCTTGGCAAGTGGGTACACTTGCCAAGTCGAATTGGCAGCTTTAAAACTGCATATACAGACACTGCAGTGCAGGGAACACTTACACTTTAACACTGGTCAACAGTGGTGAAGTGTCCAGAGCAAACAAAATAGCAAAAACAGAGTCCAGCACACAGAAATAACCTTGGAAGTAGAGGCAAAAAGGTAGGAGAGACCATGCCAATGATGCCTAGTCCAACACCCCACATATGACATCATTCATGACATCTTCTATGACATTGTTGATGAGAAAACTGTGCATGGCATGGGTGGAGTTAGAGTTTTTTTAGATAACTATACATAAAATTACTAAATTCCCATGATTTTGTGTGTGCAAAATCTGAACCTAACTATTATGTCCCAATAATCTTTGATTTTAGTGAATTTCTAAGGGTTTTTGAATTCTACTTCCTGACTATAATGTCTGAGTACCCGTTGTTGTTTTTTCAATGAACTTCTACTTTTGAAACGCTATTTCCTAAATATAACATCCATATAAACTTTCTTTTTTTCAGTGAAAAAAATAAATATATATATATATATATATATATATATATATGTGTGTGTGCCGCTAGGTAGTTATAGTTAGGACCAGATATCTTTAGAAAGAGCATCTTTTGTTATGCTAATAACTTTGGCAGAGCTTAACAAATTTTCATGAAATTTCCAAGAAATACAGCGCTCGCTTCAACTGCTGTCTGGAAAGTTTCTGGGTGATCCGTCAAGTGGGGGTAGAGAAAAAGGGGGGTTCCAAAACTTTTTTCCTATTCATTTTTCCATAGGGATTTTGAACAGCGATAGCACCACCAATGGACTGAATTACACAACATTTGGCAGAAAGAGCCCTTTTTGTTAGTAGTTGTAAATCCATTCAACAGTTTTTGAGAAATTAAACAAAATCCAAATTTGTATATCTAGGAACGTGAAAAATGTGCGACCCCTCCCGATCTCATGCTGAGATCTGATTGGCTGACAACACTTCAACAAAGAAAAGTTGTCAGCCATGTTGAGACTTGGCTTTCGCCGAGTCCCAGAAAAAACAAAATACAAAAGGGGCCAGGGTACGAACTCCTTGACCACTTAGCTCTGGTGCTGGGTTCTCAAGGGGATCCCCCAGAGCTAAAAAATCATTTTTTTAAAATTTTCACTGCAACTCAAATGAAAAAAAATGAAGCACAGGCTCACATGCTTTATCTTTATCGAGCCCATGGGTGGGCCAAGTCCTGGGGCAATGTTTATTTGTAACAGGGGACTGCCTGCTGGCCCTCCCATGCCTTCGGTACCACCACTTGCCTGAGACTATATTTAAATTGTGTGGAGGAGGCCCATCGGCCCGTCCACCTCCCCCACAGTAAGGGGACCACCACCTCCCCTGGGCTTTTGGCAATATTAATGCGGGGGCTGGCCTGGCCCCCGTGCCCCAGGGACCATAACCAGCCCAGGGCTATATTAAAATTAGGTGGGGGCGGCCCGTCAGCCTCCCCCACAGCCATGGGAACCACCACCTCCATAGGGATTTTAGCAATATTAATCTGGGGACCACCACACCCCTTGGGCTATCACATTGGAAGGGGCCGCATGGCCCCCTCGGAGAGCCACTGATGTTGTTGGGGACCGACACCCCCCAGGCTGACTCTTGCTTTGTCCCAGGGTGCCCACTGCAGAGACGTAGCTTTTTGTTGTGGCTTGGCAGCAGCTTTGACAGCGGCAGCCAAGTCACAGTAAACACTCTACTTTTTGAGAGCGGGCCTGTCAAACAGATCCCACTGTCAAAAGCAGAGTTTTCATCTCTGTTCCGTGCATGAAAGTATGTGTGCGGGGAATAAAGATTAAAGCTTTGCACCAGCAGCCAGGCATCTGCTGTTAAAAGCAGCATCTATTGTGTTCTCCATAGGTTACTATTTACATATGGGCTCTCACACACAATATACCTTTGTATCAGGCAGAAAATGAATTTCATAATACATGTCCAGAAGTGGGATTTATGGTTTATTAGTTCATTTAGGGGTCTTTGGCCTAAATCTACTCCCACTGTATCTCATATTAAACAAATATTATGAAATGGTCTCTGGGACATTTTTCTTATAAGGGCTTTGTCATGATTGCTGCAGAGGTGGAGTTATTCACCGGAACTAGCAAATGTGCAGATGCCGAGCTTTAACCCTGACTTACTTACGTCTACTACCCCTCCTGGAATGGACCATTATTCTGTAAATATCAGGCATCTTTCCCCTCGTAAATTTAAGCATGTTCCACGTACTGAAATTGATCTAAGATAAATTGCAATGTATTGCAGTGTTTAGTGAAACCATGTGGATAACAGGGGTGTGTGCAGGAATCCATTTAGCCAAACCTTGGAATTGGGGCGCTATAATGTAATAGCATTACATAACACATTTTCAGAATGGAACACAGAGGCTTTGTTGTAACCTAAAAGCAGGAGCATCCCTAAAGCAATGTGAGATATTGGATGTAATATAGAAAATATGCATTATTTATATGTAGGTACACATGGAATCAAGGACTGGCTCCCGTAAAACATAACAGTGAGCATTTATAAAGTGCTGCAGGAAAATCTCTTCCTCTGTCAATTTTCTGACGCTTTCTTTTCCTACCTGTATGATAACATCCACAGTCCATGCCACAGACAAGTATATCCTTCAACATCTGTTTTCCTTGAATAATTGTGGGAGGGATTCTTAACAGTCTGTTAAGTATGAGCGGTTGAGCCTGGTGTTTATAAGTACTGTGTTATAAGACAGTCAGTATTATTTTCCTTCAAAACTTGAAACAATTCGTTGACGTGGGGCCAGATTTCGATATTGGCAGACGAGTTACTCTGTCACAAGGGTGACAAGTATCCCGTCCCCCATTATCTAAATCCCATAGGATATAATGGGATTTAGATATTGGCAGATAGGATATCCGTCACTGTTGTGATTGACTAACTCGTCCACCAATATCTAAATCAGGCCCTTAATCTGGTTGATGGCTAAATTTGGTTTGTTTGGGCATAATGTAAGATAGCTGTGTACACAATGCATGCATTTCTGCATATATGGTGAAATTCTATAAATACGTCAAAACATTTTATTTTTTAATTCAGGTACAAAAATATCCAGATATGTTTTATGGGGAACTCTAAATTTTGTAATTTCGGGAAATTACATTAAGGAGCAAGACTGGTAAAGGGCACAGACCTTGCAAAATTTAAAAGATTTCACTGCGCCATGTTAGGTGTAATTTTTAACGCCTGCTCATAGCAGGTGTTAAAATGATGCTCTCTTAGTAACCTATGGGCCCCATTGCACTTTGCTGCACTAGCATCCACATTTTTGATGCTAGTGTAACAAAGCGACAAAAGAGCATAAAATATGATTACACTATTGTGCTAACGACTGCTATGGTGCGCCGTATTATAATTATGGTGCAACCATGGTGTTGCTAGGTGCTGGTAGGGGGGCAGCAAAAAAGGTGGCTCATCAAGGATGATGAGCCACTTTTTATTAAATATGGGCCATTTTTTGTATGTATGTGAATTATCGAGATACCCAGAGCTTGCATATTATTGACCTTTCTTTATAGTCACACTGAATTAGTAGCTTTCACACTACAGGAGACTCAGGTCCAGATTTACAAGGCAAAAATCTTCGCGCCATATTTACAAGGGGGCGCAATGCATGCAGTGCGCCACTTTGAAACCCCTTGCACCACATTATGCCTGTACAAGGCATAATGTATGCAAGAAGGGCGTTCCGGCATTAGGAGGCCCACAAAAATGGCGTACTGAAATCTCAGGATTTCATTGCACCATTTTTTACATCATTTTTAACACCTACTCAAAGCAGGCATTAAAAGGACACACCCTTTGAAGTCAATGGGCCTCCTTGCACTTTGCTGGACTAGTATCAACATTTTTGACACTACTGCAGCAAAGCGCCACAATAGTGTCAACAAAATGTTGATGTTATTGGCCTACCATGCACCATGGTGCAAAATATTGTAAATACGGCGCACTCATGGTGTCAGGTGGTGGTGTGGGGCACGCAAGAAGTCTGGCGCATCAGTATTGATGCACCAGATTCACCAGATTCTTATAAATCTGGGCCATGGTTTGAGTAAAAATGTCTCATGAGAACTCCTGGGAGAGGAGACATATTGATACAACATCTGGTTATTTAGAAAAAAAACACATTTTTGGGTAGCAAATTAGGCTCACATGACAAACATCTTTCAGCTGTGCAGTACAATTAAATAATTTAAACAACGTTTAAACAAATAGTTACGAACCCTTGCTCCCAGCTTTTAAACACTCTCCCCGGCTCCACCCTCATGAATCCCCACCAGCACTCATTCTTGCCACTATGTCTTTCAACCAATTTTTAACCAATGTTAAATCACCCTGTTCTTTTGAACATTTCTTCTTTCCTCAATCCTCTCCATATTTTTGCCTGTCCTGTCTGTCCTGGGGCCAGATTTAATTCTTGACTCATCTTTCCTTCTCTCTCTTCTTTCAATACCCCCATCCTTTCTTTACCAGCCACTCATGTCTTTGTTCTTTGAGCCATCACACTGACTCCGGAAAACGCCTGCCTGTGGTGTTCTGTCTGCCACACCCCTGACTGCACTTTCTTCGTCCAACTTCCCACTACCTCATCCATTTTACCAAGCAAATCCTGTTGCCCAATAGAGACAGAGGAACCTCAGCATTCCGAAACAGGACCTGCCATTCAAACACAATATTCAAGTATTTGACCACTCCTACCTCATTTGTCTTACAGCAAACTGACACCTCTCTGTTTACTTCTTTCCTAGCCCTATTGATTGCTGCAGGATTCCTCGCCCTCTTTCACTCACTCCTAGACATGAACTGCGTCTATAATGTATTTCTTCGCACCCATTTTCTCTCATCTTTGCCAGGTCTCTTTTCAACAATTTACTAGCATCAAGACTGTCGACTGAACCAAGTCATTTTCTCTCATGCCTATGCCAGGCATAATGTATGCAAGGAAGGGGTGATCCGGCACCCTTATGGGCCTCCTTGCACTTTGTTACACTAGCATCAACATTTTTGATGCTAGTTCAGCAAAGTGCCACAATGGACCTAACGACCGCCATTGTGCGCCGTATTTTAAATACAGCACACCCATGGTGTCGTTAGGTGGGGATGATGGACACAAGAAAACTGGTGCATCAGCACTGACTAGAAAGGTTTTATAATACCATTGGTGAGATGATGAGAACTATACCGTCCCAGTATTTTGAGCTGCATTCACTGTGTTGGTTCTTTCTACATTACAATCAATTTAAACCTTTCTTTTTCAATTCGTATTAATCCTGGAAACACCAGGAAAAGAATTGATGAGTGGAGAACAAAATCCATAGCTAATGGTGATGAAAGAAAATGTATTACAGTGACAAAGAAGACTGAAGGTGTTAAAAAAATCTATTAACTTTTTAAGCAAAAAGTCCTTTATGGAGAGCCAGAACTTTTAGGGTTCTAAGACAAGACATCTAGGCTGTCATTCAGTTTCCTCCAAATCACGTTCCATGTTGAGAGAACATTACTCCGCTCTGTGCCAGGATCGTTGACACTGTTACTAAGCCTATTTTTTTTTATAAAGACATTTTTATTGTTTGAAGTAAGTAAAACTTGACATCATATGCAACTTTCAACCAAGCGACATACAGTACTGTATAACGTCTTACCATGAAAAGGGTAAACAAAAGCAAGATAGGGTAGGGTCACCTAAATTAAAATAAAGGAAGTAAAGGGAGTGCTCCCTGTCCATGAGTGCTGAGTGGCATTTGTTATAGGTGTTTGGGTTATTCTGGTGTTGAAAGACCAGTTCTAGATGAGGGTTCAGCTTCCGGTGTCTATATCTCACAGTAGTGGAGATATAGGTTTCTCGGGATCCCAGGCACATGAACGGGGGAGGGCACAAGGTCCGTGTGGGTATGGGCCCGTTTGTGGGGTTGGTCTTTCAAATGTGTGTTAAGCACTACTATGCTCTAGTCACTCATCAAGGCCTCCCATCCTCCCCAAATCTTATCGTGTTTGCCCGGGCAGCCCCTGACCTCATATACCAGTCTCTCCTGTTGTGCACACCAGTCCATTCCCTGCCTCCATTTCATTAAGGATGGCACCCCTTCTGTCATCCATTTGGTCATAATATCTCTTTTGGCTACCAGGCATGCTATTCCCAGAAAGGTCTTTTTCGCTCTTCTTAGATCAGTGTCCCCCATCACCCCCAATAGGAACGAAAGTGGGTCTGGTGTTAGATCAGTCTGTAGGGTTCTGGAGATCTGTATTGCAATTGCTCTCCAATATGCCTCTATGACTGGGCATGACCATGTCATGTGATAGAAGTCTGCCTCCGGCTGGGGGCATCTCGAGCAGGTAGCCGTGGAGCGGAGACCTGCTTCGTGCAGTCTGTTGGGTGTCATGTATACAGTGTGTAGAAAGTAAGTCTGCACAAGACGGAGTTTGGTGGATATAGTTAGGGCTCTTGGTGCCGTTAGGGCCTCTTCCCATTCTCCCTCTTCAATTTTCCCCACCCATCTCTCCCACCTGCCGCAAAGTCTATCTAGAGGACTGGATGTGTTGGTTATTAACGAGTGGTATATCTGCGAGATTCCTCCTCTGCCTAGGTTGCCCATTAGTACCTTTGCCTCCATTAGGGAGTGTTCTGGGACGGGCTCGTCAGTTCATATGTGTGTCACCAAGGCATGGCGGATCTGGAGGTACTTATAAAATTGCACTTTGCTCAGCGAAAAGATTCTTTGGAGATCTTCAAAGGACCTCATGTGTGATCCCTCCCAGACATCCCCCAGTGTAGAGATCCCAATGGCGTCCCATTTCCGGAACCCCTGTAATCCTGTGACCTCGGCGAGAATGTTACCGTGCCACAGTGGGGTTTGTTTGGTACTTTGTTTCCGCCAACCGGTGATTCTGTGGCCGTCTCTACACCCCAGTAGCGTCACCTTAATTACCTCGGGGAGGAACTGGGAATTGGGCACCCGTAGAGGGTGTCAAATACTCCTGAGTAATTCAGTGCGCGGAGTTCAAGTCTGTAAGCAGGATCTGACCAGCCGCCTCCGACCCAATCATTGACAATGATAAGTTGCATCACGAGGTGATAGTAGTATAGGTTTGACATCGCTAGACCTCCATCGTGTACGCTTCGCTGGCACGTGGAGAGTGCCAGTCTGGGGCGGGAGCCTTTCCATAGAAATTGGCAGATCGTTGAGTCAAGGTTTTTAAACCATCTCTTGGGGATTGGGTAGGGGAAGTTCTGTAGCAGGTAGAGGAGTCTAGGGAGGACCATCATTTTAAAAAGTGCGATTCTCCCAATTAAATTAAGAGGTAGGGTTTGCCAACGCTGGAGGTCGGCTTTGGCTTTGGCTTTGGTTATGAGTGGTGTGACGTTGAGTTCCCATGTTAGTTCTGGTATGAGGGCAACAGGAACTCCCAGATACTCAAAACTGTTTCGACGGATGGGAATAGTCTGTTGCCAGTCAACGCAGTCCCTTGCAGGATGTAGCGGGATCTGTAGGGATTTGCGGTGGTTTAATGCGAGGCCGGAGCCCTCTGAGAAAAGGTCTAAGATCTGTAGAATACGCAGACCGCTTGCAGCCGGGTTAGCAACGTTTAAGAGAACGTCGTCGGCGTAAAGCGCCACGCGATCTTCTAGCCCAGAGGGCCAGGACCGTTCCTTAACCAGAGGGTCTTCTCTGAGCAATTTTGCTAGAGGCTCTATTACAAGCGCAAAGAGGAGTGGGGATAGAGGACAAACCCTGGCGTGTGCCGCGTCCGATGTGGAAAGGGTTCGACACAACTCTGTTTACCTGCACTCTGCCCGTTGGCTGGGAGTACAGAAGACCCACGAATTTCCGGAATCTGGGACCTATCCCGTTACTCTTTAGGACCTGGTGCAGGTATGACCAGTCCACAGTGTCGAATGCATTTTCAAAGTCAAGGAGGAGTAGAGCTTTGGGTGAGTCAGTTAGTGCACCACGGTGTGCCAGGGCCAAGTACAGGCTTCTAATGCAGTGCCTGGTGCTCCGGGAGGCATTAAGCCACATTGGTCCGGGTGAGTTAATGATGGCAGGGCGGGTTTTAATCTTGTTGCCAGGATTGAGGAGAGTATCTTAACTTCAATATTCAAAAGGGAAATGGGCCGGTATTCCGCGCAGTTTCGTGATGGAGGCTGGATTATAGGAATCACTGCAATTGTAGCTTGGTCAATGCCTGGGGGGAAGTGTCCCGTGCTCTCGGCTTCCTCATACATGTTAAGGAGGTGTTGCCCTATTATGTTGCTACATCCCTCATATAGTTCTGTTGGAATGCCGTCCGGGCCAGGGGTCTTGCCTGAGGCCAATACGGCTATTGCGGTTGTTACCTCTCTCAGGGTTAACGGTTTGTCGAGTATGTCTCTTATTGTGGGAGACACTCTGGGGAGAGTGACTTTGCCAAGACGGGGGTAGTCTCTCTCCACCTGGGGCCGAGGGCGTTCTTTGTATAGGTGCGCATAGTAAGTCGCAAAGCTCCGTGCAATGTCTTTAGGAGTTCTAGCGAGTGCTCCGGACTCATCTGAGATTTCAGATATGATTCTGTTGACCATTGGCCGCGTGGCCAGCCAATGCAAATGTTTTCAATTTTTGTCTCCCCACCCGTGTATTCGGGTGGTGGATGCCCTCCACTTATGTTTGGCGGATTCCAGGGTGAGGGCTTTAATCTCCTCACGCACCTTCAGGAGCTGGCGGAGGTCCTGGGTTGAGGGGGAGGCAAGGTGTCTGCGCTCCTGGAGCATTGCTTGTGATTCTAGTTCAGCTATTTGGGAGATACGGGCGCGTTCTCTCACTCGGATGAGATGCTTGCCGTGACCTCTAACTGTCGCCTTACATGCTGCCCAGATCGTGCACGGAGATTGCACCAATCCTATGTTTTCTTCAAAGTATTGTGTCAATCGAACTCTCACTGCTTCCCTGTATCCCTCATCCTGCAAGTACCAGGCGTTTAATCTCCAAGTAGGTCTGCTAGTTGGGTCAGTTCCGCCTAGGCGTACTTGCATAGGCGCATGATCGGAAACCCAGTGGGGAAGGATCTCGCCTCCTGTAACACTAGCTATGTCTAATGCTGGGGCGAATATGAGATCGATCCTAGCGTGTGACCCATGCGCAGCTGATGTGTGCGTGTATTGTCTAGTTCTGGGGTGCTAGGCTCTCCATACTTCGCACAGGCCGAGGCTGTCAGCCCAGTCCCTAAAGTGTTGATGCTCTGGATGACCGGTTGGCCGTTCTATTTCCTGATATGTCCAACTCGGGGTGCAGCACTGTGTTAAAATCGCCTCCTACCAATGTGATACCTTGGGGAGGTCCGCTATAGTCTGCCAAGAGAGGTCAGGAAAGTCTTAGTCCTGCTGGGGGGCATATATGTTCACCAGGTTAAGGGGTCGTCCGTGTAACAGCCCAGTTACTACCATATCTCTGCCTAGTGGGTCGGCGTGTGAGGCCATGATTGTTATGGGTGGTGAGCGGTGAAGTAAGATAGCTACTCCTCTGGAGCCTCTGGAGAAGCCTGTGTGGTAGACTCTGTCGTATCCCCCTCTGGCAATTTGACAATAATCTCAAATAATGATTCGTTCTGGGACAAATTTTTAATCTGCCAGAGTAATTGGAGTATATCGCTAATTTTGCATTACTCTTGTGATGCATATTTACCGAAAATTACGCAAATATGCCCATTTGTGTACTTCAGAGCAATTTGGGGCAAAATACTTACAACAAGAGCAAAGGAATATATCACAAGTGGCTGCTTGCTGCTCATTTTCTACTGTATTTAGTGTTTTCATTTGTTCAAAATGTTTCCTCTGGTCCATTTTGGATGTGATGGTGCATTTTGTGCTAAGGCATTCAATGAAGGGTTATAATCATCACATAATTTTGCAGTAATTTCACAGAATTACCCTACAGCAAATAGAACAAGTTACACCCAAACCTGTCTTATTTTCTAAGGAGGGCCATTCTAAAACCTTAGAGCTAGGAAGGAGGCTTCTTCTCCACTTATTTGCTGCTAGCGCCTGTTTGTAGAAAGCAGAATTTGCAAGCGGTTCTGAGTACTCTTCGTGGCTCAAATAATGCAGTTTCATCCTCAGGAATCTAGTCTCTCTCCCATGCAGGGCTGGATAAAACCTACAGAGAACTTTTATTTTACTGAAACCTGTTGTAGGAGGCTGGCCTGGCTTGTAGTGGGTAACAGAGGTACTTACACCTTGTGCCAGGTCCAGTTATCCCTTATTAGTGTAGAAGAGGTGTTTCTAGCAGCTTAGGCTGATAGAAGGTAGCTATGGCAAAGCAGCTTAGGATGAACTAGGAGACATGTAAAGCTCCTACTATACCACTGGTGTCATATGCACAATATCATAAGAAAACACAATACACAGATATACTAAAAATAAAGGTATTTTATTTTTATGACAATATGCCAAAAGTATCTCAGCGAGTACCCTCAGTATGAGGATAGAATATATACACAAGATATATGTACACAAACCAAAATTATGCAGATAATAGCAAAAGGAAGTAATGCAAGCAATGTAAAGTTACAGTAGATTGCAATAGGAGCACATAGATATAGGGGCAACACAAAACATATACTCAAAAAGTGGAATGCGAACCACGAATGGACCCCAAACCTATGTGAGCTTGTAGAGGGTCGCTGGGACTGTAAGAAAACAGTGAGGGTTAGAAAAATAGCCCACCCCAAGACCCTGAAAGGTAGGTGTAAAGTGGACCTACTATCCCAAGAGAGCAC
The DNA here is from genome assembly GCF_031143425.1 of Pleurodeles waltl. Lineage (NCBI taxonomy): Eukaryota > Metazoa > Chordata > Amphibia > Caudata > Salamandridae > Pleurodeles > Pleurodeles waltl. The sequence goes on along the minus strand of NC_090445.1, from coordinate 1,373,763,425 downwards.
AGAAGTCGTGATAGGGGGATTCTGCAGGAAGAACAAAAACCAGCAATGCAACAACAGTGGATTTCCGGACCTGAGTACCTGTAAGACAAGGGGACCAAGTCCAAGAGTCGTGACAGTGTCGAGAGTGGGCAGGAGCCCAAGAAATACCAGCTGAGGGTGCAAGGAAGCTGCCACCTGTTGGAAGAAGCTTGGTGTTCTGCAAGAACGAAGAGGACTAGGAACTTCCCCTTTGGAGGATGGATGTCCCACGTCGTGAAGAAGCTTGCAGAGGTGCTCCCACACAGAAAGACTGCAAACAAGCCTTGCTAGCTGCAAGCATCGCAGTTAGGGTTTTTGGATGCTGCTGTGGCCCAGGAGGGACCAGGATGTCGCCACTTGGATGAGGAGACAGAGAGAGAGCCCAGCAGGTCAGGGAGCCCTCGCAGAAGCAGGCAGCACCAGCAGAAGTACCTGAACAGGTACTTAGAAGAAGAGTGAACCGGAGTCCATGCAAAGTCACAAAAAGGAGCCCCACGACGCCGGAGGACAACTCAGAAGGTTGTGCACTGCAGGTTAGAGTGTCGGGGACCCAGGCTTGGCTGTGCAAAAAGGAAATCCTGGAAGAGTGCACAGGAGCCGGAGCAGCTGCAAATCACGCTGTACCCAGCAATGCAGTCTAGCGTGGGGAGGCAAGGACTTACCTCCACCAAACTTGGAGTGAAGAGTCACTGGACTATGGGAGTCACTTGGACAGAGTTGCTGAGTTCCAGGGATCACGCTCGTCGTGCTGAGAGGGGACCCAGAGGACCGATGATGCAGTCTTTTGTTGCCTGCGGTTGCAGGGGGAAGATTCCGTCGACCCACAGGAGATTTCGTCAGAGCTCCTGGTGCAGAAAGGAGGCATGCTACCCCCAGAGCATGCACCACCTGGAAACAGTCGAGAAAGCTTGCAGGATGAAGCAATACAAGGTTGCTAGTAGTCGTCTTGCTACTTTGTTGCGGTTTTGCAGGCGTCCTGAGCAGTCAGTGGTTGATCCTTTGGCAGAAGGTGAAGAGGGAGATGCAGAGGAACTCTGGTGAGCTCTTGCATTCGTTATCTGCTGAGATCCCCAAAGCAGAGATCCTAAATAGCCAGAAAAGGAGGTTTGGCTACCTAGGAAGGAGGATTGGCTACCAAGAGAGGTAAGAGCCTATCAGAAGGAGCCTCTGACGTCACCTGCTGGCACTGGCCACTCAGAGCAGTCCAGTGTGCAACAAACACCTCTGTTTCCAAGATGGCAGAGGTCTAGGACACATTGGAGGAGCTCTGGGCACCTCCCCTGGGAGGTGCAGGTCAGGGGAGTGGTCACTCCCCTTTCCTTTGTCCAGTTTCGCACCAGAGCAGGGCTGGGGAATCCGTGAACCAGTGTAGACTGGCTTATGCAGAAATGGGAACCATGTGCCCATCAAAGCATTTCCAGAGGCTGGGGGAGGCTACTCCTCCCCAGCCTTCACACCTATTTCCAAAGGGAAATCCTTTGTTCTGCCTTCCTGGGCCAGGGCTGCCTGGACCCCTGGAGGGTAGAAACCTGTCTGGGGGTTGGCAGCAGCAGCAGCTGCAGTGGAGACCCCGGAAAGGCAGTTTGGCAGTACACGGGTTCTGTGCTAGAGACCCGGGGCATCATGGAATTGTCACCCCAATGCCAGAATGGCATTGGGGGGACAATTCCATGATCTTAGACATGTTACATGGCCATGTTCGGAGATACCATTGTGACGCTGTACATAGGTAGTGACCTATGTACAGTGCACGCGTGTAATGGTGTCCCCGCACTCACAAAGTCCGGGGAATTTGCCCTGAACAATGTGGGGGCACCTTGGCTAGTGCCAGGGTGCCCTCACACTAAGTAACTTTGCACCCAACCTTCACCACGTGAAGGTTAGACATATAGGTGACTTATAAGTTACTTAAGTGCAGTGGTAAATGGCTGTGAAATAATGTGGACGTTATTTCACTCAGGCTGCACTGGCAGGCCTGTGTAAGAATTGTCAGAGCTCCCCATGGGTGGCAAAAGAAATGCTGCAGCCCATAGGGATCTCCTGGAACCCCAAAACCCTGGGTACCTCAGTACCATATACTAGGGAATTATATGGGTGTACCAGTATGCCAATGTAAATTGGTGAAATTGGTCACTAGCCAGTTAGTGACAAATTTGGAAAGCAGAGAGAGCATAACCACTGAGGTTCTGGTTATCAGAGCCTCAGTGAGACAGTTAGGCATCACACAGGGAACACATACAGGGCACATACTTATGAGCACTGGGGCCCTGCCTGGCAGGGCCCCAGTGACTCATAGACTAAAACAACATATATACAGTGAAATGTGGGGGTAGCATGCCAGGCAAGATGGTACTTTCCTACACAACCCCCTTCTCCCCCAAACGAAGGACAATAAGACTAGCCATGACCTGATGAGTCTTCATTGTCTAAGTGGAAATATCTGGAGAGTCCATCTGCATTGGAGTGGGTACTCCCAGGTCTATGTTCCACTGTATAGTCCATTCCCTGTAGAGATATGGACCACCTCAACAATTGTGGATTTTCACCTTTCATTTGTTTTAGCCAAAGTAGAGGTTTGTGGTCTGTCTGAACAATAAAGTGAGTGCCAAACAGGTATGGCCTCAACTGTTTCAGTGCCCAGACCACAGCAAAGGCCTCCCTCTCTATGGCAGACCAACGCTTTTCTCTAGGGGTCAACCTTCTGCTGATAAAAGCAACTGGTTGATCCTGGTCCTCAGAATTCAGTTGTGATAGACTGACCCTACCCCTAATTAAGATGCACCAGCTTGAACAATGATTTTCTTGGAGTAACATGGGCTTTTTAGGACAGGTGCAGTGCACATGGCCTGTTTGAGCTCCTCAAAAGCTTTCTGACAGCTAGCTGTCCTCAATACCTTTTTAGGCATCTTTTTACTGGTGAGATCATTAAGTGGGGCTGCTATGGAGCCATAGTTTTTAATGAATCTCCTGTAATACCCAGTGAGGCCTAGGAAGGTTCTCACCTGGGTCTGTGTTGTAGGGGGAACCCAATCCATGATTGTTTGGATTTTCCCCTGAAGTGGTGCAATCTGTTCTCCACCTACCAGGTGTCCCAGATAAACCACCTTTCCCTGCCCTATCTGGCACTTTGAGGCCTTGATAGTGAGGCTTGCCTTTTGCAGGGCCACCAAAACTTTCCAAAGGTGGACCAGGTGCTCATCCCAGGTGGAGCTAAAGGCAGCTATATCATCTAGATATGCTGCACTAAAAGCCTCCAACCCTTGCAGGACTGTGTTCACCAACCTCTGAAAAGTGGCAGGTGCATTTTTCAAACCAAAGGGCATCACTGTAAATTGGTAGTGCCCTCCTATAGTTGAAAATGCAGTTTTAGGTTTAGCATCCTCAGCCAATTTGATCTGCCAATGCCTTGCAGTCAAATCAAAGGTGCTTAGATACTTGCCAGATGCCATTATATCTATGAGCTCATCTACCCTGGGTATAGGGTGAGCATCCGTTTTTGTTACCTGGTTGAGACCTCTGTAATCAACGCAAAACCTCATCTCCCTTTTTCCATCTTTTGAGTGAGGCTTTGGTACAAGCACCACAGGACTCGACCATGGGCTTTCAGAAGGTTCAACCACTCTTAGATCAAGCATTTTTTGAACCTCTTGTTTTATGCAGTCCCTGACATGGTCAGCCTGCCTATAGATTTTACTTTTGACAGGCATGCTGTCTCCAGTATCAATTGCGTGTTCACACCAAGATGTGGTGCCTGGCACAGTTGAAAAGAGTTCAGAAAACTGTCCAAGGAGATTTATGCAGTTGTCTTTCTGTTCTGCAGTCAGACAATCTGCTAAAACTACCCCCTCCACTAAAGCATTCTCTTCAGTGGAGGAGAAGAGATCAGGGAGAGGGTCACTCTTTTCTTCCTGTCCTTCATCTGTTGCCATGAGCAGGGTGAGATCAGCCCTGTCATAGCAGGGTTTTAGGCGGTTGACATGAATCACCCTAAGGGGACTCCTGGCAGTGCCCAGGTCAACCAAGTAGGTGACCTCGCCCTTTTTCTCAACAATGAGATGGGGTCCACTCCATTTGTCTTGGAGTGCTCTTGGGGCCACAGGCTCCAATACCCACACCTTCTGTCCTGGTTGGTACAGAATCAGAACAGCCTTCTGATCATGCCATTGCTTTTGGAGCTCTTGGCTGGCCTGAAGGTTTTTACTGCCCTTTTTCATGTACCCAGCCATTCTGGATCTTAGGATAAGTACATAGTCCACTGTGTCCTGTTTGGGAGCTTTTAAAGGTTGTTCCCAACCCTCCTTCACAAGTGTTAGTGGACCTCTTACAGGGTGCCCAAATAGGAGTTCAAAGGGGCTGAAGCCCACTCCTTTCTGGGGTACCTCCCTGTGAGCAAAAAGGAGGCAAGGTAACAGGACATCCCATCTCCTTCTGAGTTTTTCAGGGAGTCCCATTATCATTCCTTTGAGAGTTTTAATAAACCTCTCTACCAGTCCATTAGTCTGTGGATGATAAGGTGTGGTGAATTTGTAGGTTACACCACATTCCTTCCACATAGCCTTCAAGTATGCAGACATAAAGTTGCTACCCCTGTCTGATACAACCTCTTTTGGGAAACCCACCCTGGAAAAGATTCCCAGGAGGGCTTTTGCCACTGCAGTTGCTGTAGTGGTCCTTAGAGGAATTGCTTCAGGATATCTTGTGGCACGGTCCACAACCACCAAGATAAACCTATTGCCTGAAGCAGTAGGAGGGTCAAGGGGGCCAACTATGTCAACCCCTACCCTTTCAAAGGGAACCCCAACCGCAGGTAGTGGAATAAGGGAAGCCTTTGGAGTGCCACCAGTCTTGCCGCTGGCTTGGCAGGTCACACAAGACTTACAAAAATCTTTTGTGTCCTCTGACATCCTAGGCCAGTGAAACAGGGAGACAAGCCTTTCCCATGTTTTGATCTGGCCCAAATGCCCAGCCAAAGGAATGTCATGTGCCAGAGTTAAGAGGAACTCTCTATACTGCAGGGGAATGACCAATCTTCTGGCTGCTCCAGGTTTTGGGTGCCTTGCCTCTGTGTACAAGAGGTTGTCCTCCCAGTAAACTCTATGTGAGTCACTGACATCCCCATTTTGCTGCTTGACAGCTTGCTGTCTGAGGCCCTCTAATGTGGGACAGGATTGCTGTGCCACACTCAGCTCTTCCCTGGCAGGCCCCCCTCCACCCAAAAGCCAGCAGTGTCTACTGCCAGCTCATCTGGTGAAGGTTCTGCGCAGGGAGGAAATTCTTCTTCCTCAGAAGGAGAATCATCTGTAGAGGGAGGGATTTACCCTTGCTACCCCTAGCTTTAGGGAGCACTTGGTCCATTGTTCCAGGATCCAAGTTACCCTGTCCTTTTTGCTTTTTGGCCTGAGCCCTTGTCAAAGCAAAAATATGCCCAGGAATGCCCAGCCTTGCTGCATGAGCCTCCAACTCCACTTCTGCACAAGATGATGTCTCTAAATCATTTCCTAGCAGACAGTCTACAGGTAAATCTGAAGCAACCACAACTTTCTTTGGACCAGTAAAGTTGAGATTTACAATAGCCATGGGGTGGCTAAGAGTGTTGTTATGAGCGTCTGTCACTTGGTACTGCTGACCAAGTATGTGTTGTTCAGGGTGTACCAGTTTTTCTATTACCATGGTAACACTGGCACCTGTGTCCCTGTAGGCTTGAACCTCAACACCATTTATTAGGGGGAAGTTGCTTGTACTTATCCATATTAAGGGGACAAGCAACCAAGGTGGCCAAATCAATGGCACCTTCAGAAACTAACACAGCCTCTGTGGTCTCCCTATCAAGACCAACCCCAACTAAATTACCAAAAGTGAGCCCAGCTACTCCCTTGGATTGGCTATTAGCAGGTTTGCTCCTACCACCACTGCAATTACTAGGGGCACTAGAGTTTGCAGTAGGGGTTGTGGTAGTGGGAGGTTTGGTGTTTTTCTTTGAACAACTGGCATCAGTTGTCCAATGGCCTTTGACTTTACACAAATAACACCAAGGCTTTTTAACTTGATTTGAAGAGGATTTGGACCCACCACCCCCACCAGAGGATTTTTGTGGGCCTGATGAAGACTCAGTTTTAGTTTTGACCCTTGTCAGAAGACTTACCATCCTTCTTCTTGCCATCCTTGTCACCCCCTGTATGCACTTTTCTCTTCACTCTTGTTCTGACCCATTTTTCTGCCTTCTTTCCCACTTCTTGGGGAGAGGTCAGATCTGAGTCCACTAGATATTGGTGTAACAAGTCAAACACACAGTTATTCAGAATATGCTCTCTCAGAATAAGATTATACAGGCTTTCATAGTCAGAAACGTTACTGCCATGTAGCCACCCCTCCGGGGTCTTCACTGAACAGTCAACAAAGTCTATCCAGTCTTGTGAGGACTCTTTACTGCTGTCTCTGAACTTAATCCTGTATTGTTCAGTGGTTAAGCCAAATCCATCCAAGAGTGCATCCTTCAAAACTGCAAAATTGTTAGCATCACTTTCTCTAACAGTAAGGAGCCTATCCCTACCCTTTCCATTGAAAGATAGCCACAATATAGCAGCCCACTGCCTTTAAGGGACCCCCTGTACCATACAGGCCCTCTCAAGTGCAGCAAACCACTTGTTGATGTCATCCCCCTCCTTGTAAGGGAGAACTATCTTGTGCAGATTCCTGGAATCATGCTCTCTAACAGGATTACTATCAGGAGTACTGTTGCTGCCACCATGGGGTCCTAACCCCAGTCTCTGTCTCTCCTTCTCCAGGTCTAGGGATTCCCTGTCTAGAGCCAGCTGTTGCTGTTTAAGCTTCAGTCTGGTCTCTTCCACTTTCAACTTTTTGAGTTTCCTTTCTAACATGTTGTCTTCAGGGTGGGTGGGTTGGGTATGCTTGGACACTGAGGATAAATTGGAAACAACAGAGGGAGATCTGTCCCTAACAGCTTGGACTCCAACAACCTGGCCTCCAGGAAAAAAAACATCCCTACTATGATGGGAGCTCCTATTACTACCAGCATTGCTAGGTGATCTGCTAAGGGGCAGATTTGGAACAGAACCCTCCCCACCTCCCTCAAGGAGTTCCCCTGAGTCAGAATGGGAGCTATCTATTAACTTCTCATTTGAAGTGCCTGCTAGGGACTCATCATTCACAATGAGCATGTTATACAGAAACTCTCTTGTAGGGTTCTTTCCTATATCTAAACCTCTATCTAAGCAGAGACTCCTTAGGCTCTTGAAACTTAAATTGTCATAGGCAGTATTGACCAGTTTAAGAGCAGCCCTTGTATCAGACATGATAGAAGAAGGTTTAGAGACAGTGAGAAGAAAGAAAAAGTTTCAGAACTTTTTAAGGAACAGAAAAAAAACTTTTTCAAACTTTTTAGAAGTTTTAGAGTACTTTTCAGCACTTAGTAGAAAGTGTAAGAGGAGAAAAGCTAAATTTTGTGGTTAGGTGTACATACACTGAACTTGTTTTGTATATTATTCTCTTATGAAAAGTACACAATGACAAAGTGGTAAGTAGTTACAAGTACTTATCCCACCATTGCACAACCAATGTAGGAGGCTGGCCTGGCTTGTAGTGGGTACCAGAGGTACTTACACCTTGTGCCAGGTCCAGTTATCCCTTATTAGTGTAGAAGAGGTGTTTCTAGCAGCTTAGGCTGATAGAAGGTAGCTATGGCAAAGCAGCTTAGGCTGAACTAGGAGACATGTAAAGCTCCTACTGTACCACTGGTGTCATATGCACAATATCATAAGAAAACACAATACACAGATATACTAAAAATAAAGGTACTTTATTTTTATGACAACATGCCAAAAGTATCTCAATGAGTACCCTCAGCATGAGGATATAATAAATACACAAGATATATGTACACAAACCAAAATTATGCAGATAATAGCAAAATGAAGTAAATGCAAGCAATGTAAAGTTACAGTAGATTGCAATAGGAGCACGTAGGTATAGGGGCAACACAAACCATATACTCCAAAAGTGGAATGCGAACCACGAATGGACCCCAAACCTATGTGAGCTTGTAGAGGGTCGCTGGGACTGTAAGAAAACAGTGAGGGTTAGAAAAATAGCCCACCCCAAGACCCTGAAAGGTAGGTGTAAAGTGGACCTACTATCCCCAGAGAGCACAGAAGTCGTGATAGGGGGATTCTGCAGGAAGAACAAACACCAGCAATGCAACAACAGTGGATTTCCGGACCTGAGTACCTGTAAGACAAGGGGACCAAGTCCAAGAGTCGCGACAGTGCCGAGAGTGGGCAGGAGCCCAAGAAATGCCAGCTGAGGGTGCAAGGAAGCTGCCACCTGTTAGAAGAAGCTTGGTGTTCTGCAAGAACGAAGAGGACTAGGAACCTCCCCTTTGGAGGATGGATGTCCCATGTCGTGACGAAGCTTGCAGAGGTGTTCCCATGCAGAAAGACCGCAAACAAGCCTTGCTAGCTGCAAGGATTGCGGTTAGGGTTTTTGGATGCTGCTGTGGCCCAGGAGGAACCAGAATGTCGCCACTTGCATGAGGAGACAGAGGGGGGGGGGCATCAAGTCAGGAAGCCCTCACAGAAGCAGGCAGCACCCGCAGAAGTACCTGAACAGGCACTTAGAAGAAGAGTGAACCGGAGTCCACACAAAGTCACAAAAGCGAGTCCAACGACGCCGGAGGACAACTCAGAAGGTTGTGCACTGCAGTTTAGAGTGTCGGGGACCCAGGCTTGGCTGTGCACAAAGGAAATCCTGGAAGAGTGCACAGAAGCCGGAGCAGCTGCAAATCACGTGGTTCCCAGCAATGCAGTCTAGCGTGGGGAGGCAAGGACTTACCTCCACCAAACTTGGAGTGAAGAGTCACTGGACTGTGGGAGTCACTTGGACAGAGTTGCGGAGTTCCAGGGACCACGCTCATTGTGCTGAGAGGGGACCCAGAGGACCAGTGATGCAGTCTTTTGTTGCCTGCGGTTGCAGGGGGAAGATTCCGTCGACCCACGGGAGATTTCTTCAGAGCTCCTGGTGCAGAAAGGAGGCATGCTACCCCCAGAGCATGCACCACCTGGAAACAGTCCAGAAAGCTGTCAGGATGAAGCGATACATGGTTGCTAGTAGTCGTCTTGCTACTTTGTTGCGGTTTTGCAGGCATCCTGAGCAGTCAGCGTCGATCCTTTGGAAGAAGGTGAAGAGGGAGATGGAGAGGAACTCTGGTGAGCTCTTGCATTCGTTATCTGCTGAGATCCCCAAAGCAGAGACCCTAAATAGCCAGAAAAGGAGGTTTGGCTACCTAGGAAGGAGGATTGGCTACCAAGAGAGGTAAGAGCCTATCAGAAGGAGCCTCTGACGTCACCTGCTGGCACTGGCCACTCAGAGCAGTCCAGTGTGCCATAAACACCTCTGTTTCCAAGATGGCAGAGGTCTAGGACACACTGGAGGAGCTCTGGGCACCTCCCCTGGGAGGTGCAGGTCAGGGGAGTGGTCACTCCCCTTTCCTTTGTCCAGTTTTGCACCAGAGAAGGGCTGGGGGATCCGTGAACCAGTGTAGACTGGCTTATGCAGAAATGGGAACCATGTGCCCATCAAAGCATTTCCAGAGGCTGGAGGAGGCTACTCCTCCCCAGCCTTCACACCTATTTCCAAAGTTAAGTCCTTTGTTCTGCCTTCCTGGGCCAGGGCTGCCTGGACCACAGGAGGGCAGAAACCGGTCTGAGGGGTTGGCAGCAGCAGCAGCTGCAGTGGAGACCCCGGAAAGGCAGTTTGGCAGTACCTGGGTTCTGTGCTAGAGACCCGGGGGACCATGGCATTGGGGTGACAATTCCATGATCTTAGACATGTTACATGGCCATGTTCGGAGTTACCATTGTGACGCTGTACATAGGTAGTGACCTATGTACAGTGCACGCGTGTAATGGTGTCCCCGCACTCACAAAGTCCGGGGAATTTGCCCTGAACGATGTGGGGGCACCTTGGCTAGTGCCAGGGTGCTCTCACACTAAGTAACTTTGCACACAACCTTCACCACGTGAAGGTTAGACATATAGGTGACTTATAAGTTACTTAAGTGCAGTGGTAAATGGCTGTGAAATAACGTGGACGTTATTTCACTCAGGCTGCACTGGCAGGCCTGTGTAAGAATTGTCAGAGCTCCCCATGGGTGGCAAAAGAAATGCTGCAGCCCATAGCGATCTCCTGGAACCCCAATACCCTGGGTACCTCAGTACCATGTACTAGGGAATTATATGGGTGTACCAGTATGCCAATATAAATTGGTGAAATTGGTCACTAGCCTGTTAGTGACAAATTTGGAAAGCAGAGAGAGCATAACCACTGAGGTTCTGGTTAGCAGAGCCTCAGTGAGACAGTTAGGCATCACACAGGGAACACATACAGGGCACATACTTATGAGCACTGCGTCCCTGCCTGGCAGAGTCCCAGTGACACATAGACTAAAACAACATATATACAGTGAAATATGGGGGTAACATGCCAGGCAAGATGGTACTTTCCTACACCTGTCCTCCACTGTCAGCAGTTGGAGCTCACTTTGACATGTGCTAAAACTTGAAAATCCAGAGTTTCATCCTTGCATCTGTATTTTAGGTCATCTAAAATTCTAAATAAGATATTTAGGGATCATGGTATAGATATTAATCTCCAGATACTTTTCACAGTCGGATTTTCGTCCTTAACACTGTACCAAGTCTGCCCTGTTTTATGATTGACCCTTGATCAAGGTGGCTCTATAGCTATCTTTTTGCTGGACTTGAGTTCTGCTTTGGTATGGTGTCCCATAACTCTCTTTTATGTAGATTACTGGATTGCAGGATCTGTAATAAGGCATTTGAGTGATGTTCTTATTTGTTGGAAGACTGCTGCTTCCAAGTTTCAGTCATACTCTTTTCATTTACTATCCAGCAAATGTATTTTGGTGTTCCCCAGGGATCTTCTCTGAGTCCAACCAATATATCCGGACATTTGCTGACATTATAAATAGATTTCTTTGCCTTGGTCATCTTTGCAGATGACACCCAGCATGTACTCCCACTCCCACCATATCAGGGTAACAAACCCCTCACAATTAAGAAATAGTGTGTTGTCTGTGGCAGATTGGATGGGCTTTAATTGCTTGAAACTGCATGAAGGAAAGACAGAAGCTGCCTCACCTCTGGGCCCGTTGCTTGGTGACCGAATTTTTAGGTCCTTTTCCAGGTCCTAAACCAGGGTGAAAAAGCCTCCAGAACATCAAATAAAGATTTTGTAAGCCTACTTTTTTAGTCTTCTAAGTAGCCTGAAAAAGTGCTTGATCCCTCTGCCCTGCATCTTGGATCTTGGTTGCACAATTACTGTTTTTTAAGCTTTAATTGTTATGAAAATATTTTATGGCTTGCAAAAAGGGAAGTCCAGCAAATTTAGCTTTTGTGTGGTGAAACTTCATAGATTTACTATGTGATAGAATTGTGCACATATAAGGATATGTTGGCTGTTTTAAAGACACACCTTCATCTCACTCCTGCAAAGTTCAAGTAAAATTCCACCTTCTCTTTTACACTTCATTTTGTGTACTTTGTATCACACATATAGGATAGACCTCGCAATTTGGTTAGGAGGCTGAAGCTAGGGCTTTTGCAGTCAGGGCAATTCCCAGATTCTTGAAGTTAAAGGAACTTCTTATCTGTCTCAAAGATGAGACTCCGTAAGCTACCTGGATACAGGGAATTTCGTCTCTGATGGGCAGTTAGACCAATTACGTTTTTTTGTTCTCCCACAGAGACTGGTTAGGCACGTAACATATAGCAAATGGGATCAGGTGTAAAGGGTGAGTCAGCTAATGTATGATAGAATTATTGCATTCACAGTAAACATGAATGCCCTTTTTACGTTATTTCTAGAAATCTAGGCCCATATTTATACTTTTTGATGCAAAACTGCGCTAACGCAGTTTTGCGTCAAAAAAATTTGCGCCGGCTAACGCCATTCTGAAGCACCATGCGGGCGCCGTATTTATTGAATGACGTTAGCCGGCGTTAGCCGCCGGCGCCGTCTGGGGTGCGTTAAAAAAAACGACGTACACCAGGCAGCGCCGGCGTAGGGGGATATGGGGCTTGGGCGTCAAGAAATGGGGCAAGTCAGGTTGAGGCAATTTTTTCGCCTCAACCCGATTTGCGCCTTTTTTTTTCACTCCCAACCCCCATAGAAATGACTCCTGTCTTAGCAAAGACAGGAGTCATGCCCCCTTGCCCAATGGCCATGCCCAGGGGACTTCTGTCCCCTGGGCATGGTCATTGGACATAGTGGCATGTAGGGGGGCACAAATCAGGCCCCCCTATGCCACAAAAAAAAAAAAAAAAAATGACTTACCTGAACTTACCTTAATGTCCCTGGGATGGGTCCCTCCAGCCTTGGGTGTCCTCCTGGGGTGGGCAAGGGTGACAGGGGGTGTCCCTGGGGGCATGGGAGGGCACCTCTGGGCTCCTTCAGAGCCCACAGGTCCCTTAACGCCTGCCTTTTGCAGGCGCAAAAAAACGGCGCAAAAGCGGCCGTACGTCATTTTTTTTGACCCGCCCACTCCCGGGCGTGAATTTTGCCCGGGAGTATAAATCCGACGCACATGCCTCGGAGTCGATTTTTTAGACGGGAACGCCTACCTTGCATATAATTAACGCAAAGTAGGTGTTCACGCTAAAAAATGACGCTAACTCCATGGACTTTGGCGCTAGTACGTGCTTTTGGATTAGTGTGTCTTTAGGTGAGAGGGAGAGAATGAGTGTAAGTGTGATAGTGTGAGTATTTGTAAGCATGTGTGTGAGTGAAATTAAAGGTCAAAGGGCATGTGATGTCACTTCCGTTACCTCTGACATTTTGGTGAAATGACATTCATGCTTCACACGTAGTCAAACGACGGGGGAAAGGGCTACCCCGAACAAGGGTCACTGGACTTTACAACAGCACCTGCCCCAGGCGTCAAGGTATTCAGGAGTCAAAATGGATTTCCTTCCCAGAGTAATGGATGTGGAGGTCTTTTGGTTGTCCCCTTCCCTTTCACCTAGCAAAAGAAAGAATGCCACTGGAGAGGAGTCGAATTGGTGGTCATGTTTCACATGGTGTTAAGGGCCACTCAAGTACAAAAAACGCAAGAGAACTTCGGGAGACGAAAGTGAAAGTCGAAGGTTGGGCAGTGAAATAACCACGAGATGCTGACTTTTATTCTTACACTTTGCACTACTGCTTCGTCTGTCAGACCATCCTTAATATCCCACTTGTACAGTAAAACCCTGCTGTATTAAGAATGTACATTGGCTGCTCAAGGCTGATGCTACAGCCACAGTCATTAATTCAATATGGGCAGTCTTAATGACTGGTTAGCAGCAGCCTCGCCGATTCTCATGTCGAGCCTGAGAGCCTGTGGCGTAACAATTGCGCCCGCAGTGCTGGGGCGTGGGGAGATAGAGGTGGGGTGCGAGCTCCATGGGCCTCCCTCCGGGATTGTGCATGGACGGCAGGCCTCTGGCCTGAGAGCTCCTGACTGGGTCCGGAGCGTGGTGGACCCCTCCAGCTATTTTGTAAGGGGGTCCCCCTCAAATTTCATTACGCCACTGCTGAGGTTCCCTTAAATGTGTGGGCGGAAACAAATACTGAAAACCAGGAAAGGAACATTTTTTCTTTTCGACTTTCTGCCTGCCTGCACAGCTGCTTTCTAAGCAGAGACACTATGTAAATTAGGTATTGAGTATTCTGTCCCAGGGTCTTCTTGAAATCAATTTCTTAAACTAGATCTATTTGACACGTGGGTGGGGGGGGGGGGGGGTAGGAGACATCTGTGCGACTTCAAAACCTAATATGCTGGAACATCTCTGTATGATTTTTAAATTGGTCCGACACGAGGTGTGACAGGCTCCTCAGAATCCACCGTAATGCAGACATAGACTGGCCTATAGGGAAATCGGGAGATATTTTGACAGGCCAATTCTCCTGAAAAGCCTCCAGGGTTGGGGAAGTGTCTGTCTTTTGTGGGGAAGATGTCTAACAGTAGTACGTGACAGGCAGTTTCCTGGCCCTATAGCCTTTAAGACGCAACAGCTTAGCTAGAAATTCCACACTTTCCCTATAGGTTAGTCGTCTGTGAATCATGCAAAGAGTTCGAAACTGTCAAACTGAACCTTGGATGACACGGGGGAGGTCAGGGCTCAGGAGGAAATTCCAAGTGGTCTTGTTTCTGTTCAGTTTCTGCCGTTTGGATTTTGAAACATCTAAAGAACCACTGCAGACACAATTCGAGTTCACTCCTGCTGTATCTTGGAAAATTCTATTGGTAACTAATGATATCTGTTGGCTTCAGTTTCACTCCACTGAGACATTGTACATTTCTGCTTTGTTTATACAATGACCACTGTCCGGGCAAAATCAGACACATACTGCAATTGGATACATATTTTTTATTAGATGTGGCGTTAGGCAAGACCTCTTGATTTTAACACAATTATTTGTACATTTGTTGTGCCATTCACGTTTTCTTCAGCCCATTAGAGCATATAAAAAGGATCAATGTGTAAGGCATTGGCTAATTTCACTGGACTGGCTTTCTTCTCTTATCACACAAAGTAGTTGGCATAGTGTGCTTTAGGAGGCCATTTTTTTCTTTTTTACATTGGTGAGGGCCCGGCAGCTCTTTGACAATAAAATGTTTACAAAAAACAAAATAATCCCTGACGACGAGAAAAGGCTGGTTGTCAATGTCAGATCTATTGGATTTACCCGTGTGTCTTTAACTGTTCAACCGAAATTTCCTCTAAAGTACAGCACGGGGATGAGAGAACAAGTCTTCTCATTCTATCACATCCGATCCCAGCCTCAGGGGGTTAGAATCAGAAAAGGTTAACTGTGGTCTCATGACATAAGATTCTACCAGTCTGTCGCGGGAAGGCAGATTCAGTTTGAACTGTGGGCTTCCTTTAAGGCTTCCCCGCGCACTCCCTGGTTTTCCGGCCTTTCCACGTCTCTCCGGGACCGGCTCGCAGTGCGTGTAATGAGCCTCTCCTCTGAACAAAATTGAGTCATATGTTTCCCGGCCAACAAAGGCAACAACAAAAAGAATTGTTCTGTAAAACCAACTATTTACCTGTCCCCGTTTGGCAGGTAATGATTAGAATGCAGCTTCGAGGGAGAAATTAATTTGCAAGTCTGTCAGAGAAATATTAATGAACTTTTCATGTCGGAAGAGAGAGAGCCCTGAGGGAACTGGCCCAGCACGATTTGATAGAAGCGCTTAAGAAAGGATTCGCAAGGGCTGGACTCTGAACGGCACAAATATACATTTAGAGTCGGTAACTGAATCAAAATGGCAGCCCCCACCGAGAGTTTCCACTATGGGAATTTGCATTCCCCGGTAAAACTCCAGAGGCCAGGGTACAATCGCACGTGGGAGCCTCCAGGAGGGAGACTTGAGGAAAAGAACAGACCTTAAATAAATGGATAGCCCCAGCCAGGCTGGGTTTTATACAAGGTGTGGTGGAACAGTCAGCGGGTCCACAGATCAGGCAAGTGTGCAATATGGCATAGACACACTGCAGTAATTCCACACACACACCTAAGGTAAAGTTCGGGTGGAGGATCCCGTGTGGGCTTTTCTCCATTTATTTATAGCCTGTGGCTGCACCTTGCCACAGGGGTCGGAGGTGCATATCCAGGGGTATAAGAATAAACAAAAAATGATGCCGCCAAGAGCTGCACAGCTCATTACATCCCTCCCCAACTCGGCGTTAAAGCTCAATCAGCTTTGTGACACACAAAGTCTCTCATTCTCTGACTTGGTGGTGGACTGGGCTGGAGACCATATCACTGGTGACAAGAGTGGCCCGCTTCTTCTGAGGTCTGAGAATGGCCTTCAGACTGGTGTCATGTGTGTCTTGTCCAGAGAGAGGGTCATGGGGTGTGGGTTCCCTTGACTCATGTTCACCCTGCAGTTGTTCCCTAGTGGTGTCATCGAGGTCTGAAGTAGCTCCAAGAGGATTATTGAAGGGTGCCATACAAAACCATGAAATGTTCCTTATTACTTGTTCAACTCCTTTTCTTAATGTGATCATGGTGCCAGTTACACTGATGACCATTCATGTGTCAGGGTCAAAAGATGTTGAACTTCCATCCAAGCCTTCTGACCCTGATGATCACCTGGAATTCGGTGCTGTGTTGCTACCTGCCTTCTCTTGCTTGCTCAAGCATTTTTTTCTTGCCTCCTTACTTGAGTCTTGTCAGGGAAGTATGGGAGTGGCCACCACCATGGGCAGGTTGGAAGGGTGTCAAATCTATCTCCATTCAACATGAGTTACCATGGGGCTCATTGAGTGGTCTAGTGTGGGGCTCCTCTGTACTGCCTCAGAAAACGCTGGGGACTGCGCTGTGGGTCAGCTGCCTCAAGTGTGGCCATCCAAAGGGCTTTGTTCAACATGCGCATGAAGCACTCAACTTCACTGTTCGCCCGTGGTCACTGTGGTGTGATTCGTAGATGTTGTATGCATAAATGCCTCAGAAGGATGTGGAACTCGGTCCCTTGGAAGGGCGGCCCATTGTCTGTCTTAATGTCTTTGGGAAGGCTGCTCATTGCAGAGATCTTCTCTAGGATAGTAGCGATGTTAGTTAAAAACAGTGGAATCAATTACTTCAGCAACTGGATACTTGGAGTACTCATCCACCAGGACTAAAGTGGCCCTCCCATCTGGGAAGCTCCCAAAATCAAGACTGACTTTGGACCAGAACGTGGTGTATGGTTCTTCCATCATGACTGGTGCTGGCGCTTCAGGTGTACTGGTTAGCTGACAGGCTAGGCACTGTCTCAGAAAGTTGTCCACAGTGGCTTCAAGGTAGGTAAATCATGCCTCTTTGCACATTCACACCTTCATCTTCTCTGTGCCCTGATGTCCTCCATGGGCTAACGCCGTCACTCATTGTTGGAAGCTGTTGGGGATCACCAGCTGAAGTCCTTGCAGATCGAAACCATCCTGAGTATGCTGAGTTAATTGTGGACTCTCCTGCATTTTGTTAGGCTTTCTTTTTCTGGGCTCGCTCAGTCATTGGCACCTTTGAGGAAGTGTTGCCAAGAGCCACTGGTTAGAGCATGTTTTACCTTTGCCAACACAACATCATCAGTGGTGGCATCCGAGATCTCTCTCAGGTCAAGCGTTCTAGGGCAGGTGCTGTGGACCAACATCTGAACATATTCCTTGGCTGCCACGTCAACAGTTGTGTTCTCATCAGTAGGTTTTGATGGAAGTTGGGACAGAAAATCTGCTAGGTTCCTGGCACCGGCATAGTAGGCTGCCCTCATGTGGTAGTGTTGAAGTTGGACAGCGTTCTATTCATGGTGGAGCATGGCAGAGCAGTGCCTTTGAGCAACGAAACAAGTGGTTGGTGGTCGGTGATCACTGAGAAGGGCATTCCACTGAGCTACATGTGAAAATGTCCACAGGCCCATTTTATTGTGAGGGATTCTCACTCGATCTGCACGTAGTGCTTCTCAGTCTGTGTGAGAGCTTTGCTTGCAAAAGCAAGTGGTGCCCATGTGCCAGACTCTACTTCTTGGGTCAGAATGGCTTCTTGGCCTACCAGGCAGGAGTCTATGATGAGTTCCTTCTTCTTCTTGGGGTCAAAATATGCATTGTTGTCTTGTACAGCAGTGCTTCTTTGAGGGCTTGAAAGGCCTCTTCTTCTCTGTGACCCCACAATCAGGGAGCGTCATTCTTGGTGAGGGCTCGGAGCGGCTCAGCTGGTGTGGCTAGAGTGGCTATAAACATGCCCCGGTAGCTGGTCATTCCTAGGAAGCTTCACACTTCAGTTACAGTTCTCGGCACCGGGGCTTGCTTTATTGCTTGGGACTTCTGTGGGTCAACTAGCACACCTTCCTGGCTGATGACATATCCAAAGGATTCAATGGACGTCTAGAAGAATGAGAACTTCTCTTTGTGAAGAGTCAGCCCATGCTCTAACAGGTGCTTAAGGGTAGCTCTCAGCTGTTGATGGTGTTCCTCCGCAGTGGTGGAGTGGATGAAGATGTTGTCACTCATGTCATGATGCACTGGAGTCCAGATAGTGCTTCCTGGATGGCGTGCTGGAACACCTCTGCTGCAGAGCAGATGCCAAAGTTTAGACACTTGACTCGCTTTAGTTCTATGTGTGTTGACAAGGAGGTTATGTACTTACTCTCCTCAGGAAGGCACAACTGATGGTATCTGGAGATTGTCTAAATTGGATAAGCAATAGCATCTGTTTGGGTCTGCTTTTAGGGAAGGAGACTAGTCCTAAGTCTTCTGTTGAGTGGCTGCAGAGAAGAGTGTCAGCTTCCCTGTCAACAATGTGCAATGTGGTTTGAATCTCTTTGTCCTCAAATTTTATGCTGACAGCCATATGTTCTTTCAGTGGCAAAGGTGTGAAGATCTTTGTGTTGGAAAGTGCCAGTGTTGGGGGCGGCTGCAGGCGCCAGTACTGCTGCATGCCCATCATTTTGACTGAGGCAGCAGTGTCTATAAGGGCTCTGCCCTGGGACCCAGCTACTTCGATCATACAGGTCAGCTGAGGTATCCGGTGACACTTTAGGTCATTTTGTGAAAGAAATGAGGAAGACCTCTTCTTCGTCAGGTGATGAGTCTCCAGGGGTGTACTTTGATGCGGGCTGACTTGTCTCTGGTATAGGTGGCCCTTCCAGCAACAGTTGTTTCACTGCTCTCATGGGGGTGCGTCTCCCTCTTGCCCATCTCCCTTGGGCACCTCCTCTGCAGACAGTCACAAAATGGTTCATTTTCCTGCATTCGCGGCATACCTGTCCTTGTGCAGGGCAGTCTTTTGGGGCATGTTCTTCTCACTCACAGACTGTGCGGTGCGCATCTTGCTTCGTGGGGGTGTACTTCTTATTCCTCTCTTTTGTACTTCATGTCTGTAGTGCATCGGCACGTTCCATCTTTATGTTGGGATTTTTTTTGGGTGCTTGTGTTATTGTCATATCCATCTCTGTGGCCTAGCAGCTGAGAGGTTATGCGAAGATGCCATTAACAGAATGTCATCTAGGCTTATGTTCTTCTGCCTCACGATGAGGCCCCTGAGCATTTTGTTCCAGCCGCCCTGGATAATCTGCGCCCTTATCTCTTTGGGTTGATCGTCTGTGCTGTATGTGCTGGCAAGTTCTCTGAACCGGGCATGGAATTGATCAATCGATCTCCCCTCTCTCTGGCGTGCCTGGTGGAGTTTAAACCTCTCAAAGTCGGGGTTCAGTTGTTGGTCGAAATGAGCCTTGAGCTCCCTCACTGCAGCGCAATAGTCTTCAATTGTGTCGGTGTTATAGAGAGGTCTGAAGAGTTTGTATATTTCATCTCTCCTAAAGTGTAGGAGAAGTGACCTTTTCACAGCTCCATCATGCTCATACGTGGTGATGAAAGAGTTTCCTAGTCTCCCCACCCATATCTTCCAGTGAGGGGACGCTATGGTGGGGCTCAGCAGTTCACTGAAAGGTGGGAGTGCTCCTACCATGGTGTGCTGGTGCGAGAGGGGCATAGAGTTTGCCACTGGTGCCGGGTCATCTGCCATGGTTGGTGGGTGTGGGGCTCTCTATGAGTGCCCTGATTGCATAATCTGAAGGTCTCAGTGGTCACACTCTGTCTTCAGGCCAATGCTTGTTGTCTCCGAAGGAGATCACCTTGGAAGCCTTTGTACCTTTCCTTGGGGTAGGGAAAGTGTCTGGGGCCATGTGAAGGCCTGGACTCCAGGTAACAGGAAGCACAAGGAACAGTGCCCAGGATGGCACCAAGCTGCTCACTAGGAGGCGCCGGGCAGAAACAGGCCTTGATGGTGCACAGGGACATCCAAAAACAAAGCATACGAGGATGAGCTGGGTGCCGCAGGCAGGACAGTCTAGGTGCGGTGAACCATAAAACACTCACTTAAGTCAAAATGCCCTGTGCAGTGTGCAGATTAGGTGTCTCAGGTCCAATAGAGTGCTCACTGCAACTGATACACTGAACAGGAGGGCCGAATGGGTGCTGATGGCTGAGGCTGGCACTGTGTGTCTTCCTGTGGGTCTGCAGCTGTTTTGATGAGACGCAAGGATGGGGTTCTAGGGCAGGCCGAGGGGCAGTCAGGAGGCCATGGTGGAGGGAGACCCATGGCTTGATTTCGGAACGGCACGCTGGTCGCATTGAATAGGAGGCAGCAGAGTCTGAGATAGGCTCAGGGAGCTGGTGAGCAATGCAGGCGTTGAATTGCCTGGTGTTATGTACAGGAGGGGGGCAACTGGTGTCGAACCTCAGGCGCGCAGCGTCCGTTCGGGCTGGCGTGGGCAAAGCACAGTGGAGCATGCAACCTCCAAGGCAAGGCGTGTGGGCAGGGGATCGTCGTCACCAATGTGATGGCCTAGCTAGTGAGTAACAGATCTGGCAATGGTGCAATATGGCTTGGGACGCTACTTATTCCTCTTGATAGGCCTAAAGTGCTTTTGGATTGTTCAGTAAATATACTCCATACATATATTTTAAATAGTGTTTCATAGCCTAAGAAGGTGATTAGAGTGCTCTGGCTTTCATCAAGATCCTGATTGCTCTTTGGGTGCATGGTTGAAAGGGTGTTGATTGATGTTATATCAGGAGTGTAGCTGCCATTGGAGCAGCAGGCACAGTGTCACTGGGGCCCAAAGCCCTAAGACTTTGACAATTACTGAATTTTATTACACCACCAACAGTCAAAGCTGACATTTTAGGTGCAGAACCTACCTACTGCTGAAGCTCTTCAGTCACTTTAAGCAAGGCTGTCTCTACTATGAGCCGGCCTGAAATGGTTCTGAGAGTAATCGGGCAGTTGATGGTCCTCTGGGAACTTCAACAATCGGTTGTTTACATGTTTCTCCACTACCTTCACTCAGAATGGCAAAAGAGAGATAGGCTGGTAGTTTTCAGGCAGTGCCTGATCTAAGGTGGGTTTCATTAAGCAGGGAATTACTTTAGCATCTTTCCACTTAGTTGGCACCTCGGCGGTGGAAATTGAGAGATTTGCAAAACTAAGAAATATAGGAAAAAGACCTGCACCAGTAAATCACAAAAGTAAATGTTCAGACTTTCAAACTGAATGGCTAATAAACTGTAATGTCTGACTTATTAATCTTATAATTAAAGTCTCAGGACTAAAAGCTTACATTAAACTATCTTTATACTAGTTTAACCAGGATTTAGAGGCAATAATCTGTAAAAGGTGGGCTACCACCCCCAGTGCAAAATGACCAGCTCTCTCCTCTTCTGTATCCACACATTAGGCCAGTGTTGTGTCTTGGCTACTCTGCCCACCTGTACTGTGATGCTCGTAACTCCGAGAACCTTGTCAATGTTCTTGAGGTAACAGTTCTAATTAGGCACTTGCTGAATGTTGGTTGGTGGGGGAGGTCAAATAAATACCTTGCAGATTTACCTGTGCTATGTGTCATCTTGTATCTGTACAGTCGGACTTGTGCTTTACACTTCCAGTCAATAAATAGCCTGAGAGCCATTCCTCTGCCACATCTTCAACTTGTTTTTACATGAAGATGGGTGCTGTTATTAAATGAACTAACGTCCTGAAGGTTTTATAGAAAGTGCCTGCTTTCATCTTGCAATGACTTTGGAGCACTGACATTCCAGAAAGTATAAAAATATAAATACCACTAAAGAAAAAAACGAACCAGATCATTAGTGTGCCATCAGTTGTGACG
The DNA here is from genome assembly GCF_031143425.1 of Pleurodeles waltl. Lineage (NCBI taxonomy): Eukaryota > Metazoa > Chordata > Amphibia > Caudata > Salamandridae > Pleurodeles > Pleurodeles waltl. The sequence continues at coordinate 1,373,741,683 of NC_090445.1, read as the reverse complement.
CAAATCATAACTGACTGTTTTTGATTGGCGGTACTGGTGCCATATCAGCCAACTACTTTTTTAGATCTCGGTTTGAGGAGCATTTTGAATCACAGGTAAGGCTAGGTTCAACACTCCCATGGATTGTCCTCTGGGTTTTCTCCGGTTGAATGGAGTGGGAGCAATCAGATGTCATTCCTCTAACTGGGAGTTCTTTCTGGGGTTGTAATGAGGGGCCAGCTTTCGTCAGTATGCCAGGCTTTGTTCCAGTAGGCCTTGCGTATGTAGGTTTATATTTTTGTGCATTAATATTAAGGCATACCATGCATTTCCACATATGATTCTACATATAGACTGAAGTGATGTACTGACACAATGGAAACAATTTTTTTATGATTTATAGAAAATAAGTTAATAATGTGTTTTAGTTAGGCCATAAATCTGTGTAAAACTCAATCTTCAACAAGATGGAAGCCATTTCTTTCACTCAATCATGCTTTCTCCCTGCACACACCCTCCTCCCACAGGCTCAATAGAGCACAGTCAATCTGATGTCATAATAGTTTATTTCCACTTATCTAGTTGCCCTGTAAGCCCGTCTGCGCCCGTCCGCGCCTGGGCCGAGCCCAGCGCCACGACCCCTGGTCCCCAGCTCTCCCAAACCCCGCTGCTCCGCTACGACCCCACCACCCTCCACGCCCTCAACCCAGGGCGCTCCAACACCTGCTTCCAAGCGCACCCCAAACGCACCCATGGACCCTTCACCTGCCACTCCTGCAAACGCATCTTCCACCATGCAACTACCACGACCGTCAGCCCACGCGCCATCAACCACCTCAAGTGCTTCCTGGTCAACGCTCGATCCATCCACAAGCACGCCGTTGAACTCTGGGACCTCCTGGACTCCACAGCACCGGACGACGCCTTCAGCACGGAGACCTGGATGAATGCCTCCTCGGCCCCTGACATCGCCACTGCCATCCCCGAAGGCTACAAGATTTCCAGGAAAGACCGCACCAACCAAGTAGGAGGAGGAATCGCCATCGTCTTCAAAGACTCCATCAGCGTCACCACCTCCACCGAAGACACCCCCTCGGTGCTGAACACCTGCATTTCCAGATTCGCACCGACCCCAGGACCGCCCTCAGAGGATCCCTCGTCTACCGTCCCCCCAGACCGTGCGCCCCTTTCAGCGACTCCATCGCCGACTTCGTCTCCCCACACGCCCTCGCCTCGCCGGACTACATCCTCCTAGGCGACCTCAACTTCCATCTGGAACAGAACAACGACCCCAACACCACCGCTCTGCTCGACAACCTCGCCAACCTCGGCCTCAAGCAACTGGTGAACACCGCCACCCACATCGCCGGACACACGCTTGACCCCATCTTCCCCGCCAGCAAACACGTCTCCTTCAGCCACGCCTCTGCTCTACACTGGACCGACCACAGCTGTGTCCATTTCACATGCAGACGCGAGACCCGCCACCTCCGCCCTCAACCCATCCCTCGTCGACAGTGGAACAAAATCCCCGAACGACGCAGCCCTCAGCCTCACGAACTGGATCACCAACTGCGCAGACAACCTTGCACCCCTCAGACGCACGCATCGACAGGCCAACACCAAAAAACCTCTCTGGTTCTCTGACACCCTTAAGGAATCGAAGAAAACCTGTCGCGCCCTCGAGAGAACCTGGCGCAAGGACCACACCGCTGACAACATGACCGCCCTCAAGAACGCGACCCGCGAACACCACCACCTGATCCGCGCAGCCAAAAGGAATCTCTTCACCGACAGACTGGACAAAAACAGCCACAACAGCAGAGAACTTTTCAGCATCGTTAAAGAGTTCTCCACCCCCAACGCCAACGCCGTCACGCCCTCACAAGACCTGTGCAACTCCCTCGCCACCTTCTTCCATCGCAAGATCACCGACCTCCACGACAGCTTCGGACACCAGACCCAACCAAGCATCACCGAACCCACACCCCCGGCCATCACCCTCAACGCCTGGACCCACATCAACACTGAAGAAACCAAAACCACCATGAACTCTATCCACTCCGGCGCCCATTGGACCCCTGCCCTCACTTCATCTTCAATAAAGCCGACGACATCATCGCCCCGCACCTCCAGGCCATCATCAACTCTTCATTTTCTTCTGCTACCTTCCCCGAAAGATGAAAACACGCCGAAGTCAACGCCCTACTAAAGAAACCTACGGCTGACCCAAGCGACCTGAAAAACTTCCACCCCATCTCGCTCCTCCCCTTCCCTGCCAAGGTAATAGAGAAGACTGTCAACAAACAGCTTACCAACTTCCTGGAAGACAACAACCTTCTCGACCCTTCACAAACCGGATTCCGAACCAACCACAGCACTGAAACCGCCCTCATCTCAATCACAGATGACATCAGAACCCTGATGGACAACGGTGAAACAGTCGCCCTCATCCTCCTCGACCTCTCGGCTGCCTTCGACACCGTCTGTCACCGCACCCTAATAACCCGCCTCCGCTCCACCGGGATCCAAGGCCAGGCCCTGGACTGGATCGCCTCCTTCCTCTCAAACTGCTCTCAAAGAGTTCACCTCCCACCTTTTCGCTCAGACCCCACGAGATCATCTGCGGCGTACCTCAAGGCTCCTCGCTCAGCCCGACACTCTTCAATGTCTACATGAGCCCCCTCGCCGACATCGTACGCAAGCACAACATCATCATCACCTCCTACGCCGACGACACCCGACTTATACTCTCCCTCACCAAGGACCCCGCCAGCGCTAAGACCAACCTACAAGACGGCATGAAGGACGTCGCAGATTGGATGAGGCTCAGCCGCCTAAAGCTGAACTTTGACAAAACGGAAGTCCTCATCCTCGGCAACACCCCGACCGCATGGGACGATTCCTGGAGGCCCACGGCCCTTGGCACCGCACCGACCCCCTCAGACCACGCCCGCAATCTCGGCTTCATCTTGGACCCTCTTCTCACCATGACCAAACAAGTCAACGCCGTGTCCTCCGCCTGCGACCTCACCCTCCGCATGCTCCACAAGATCTTCCGCTGGATCCCCGCAGACACCAGAAAAACCGTGAGCCACGCCCTCGTCACGAGCCGCCTGGACTACGGCAACACCCTCTATGCTGGGACCACCGCTAAACTCCAAAAACGCCTGCAACGTATTCAAAACGCCTTGGCCCGCCTCATCCTCGACGTACCCTGCAACAGCCACATCTCCGCACACCTGAGACACCTGCATTGGCTCCCAGTCAGCAAAAGGATCACCTTCCGACTTCTCACCCACGCACACAAAGCCCTCCACAACAAGGGAGCGGAATACCTCAACCGTCGCCTCAGCTTCTACGCCCCCACCCGTCTCCTCCGTTCCTCTGGCCTCGCGCTCGCTGCCGTCCCTCGCATCCGCCGCTCCACGGCGGGTGGGAGGTCCTTCTCCTACCTGGCAGCCAAGACCTGGAACACCCTCCCCACCAGCCTCAGGACCACCCAGGACCACTCCGCATTCCGGAGTCTCCTCCAGATCTGGCTTTTCGAGCAGCAGTAACTCCCCCTCCCCCCTAGCGCCTTGAGACCTGCACGGGTGAGTAGCACGCTTTATAAATGTTAATGATTTGATTTGATTTGAATCTTTAATAGTGCGGACGCAATATTGATAAATTGAGATATGTTGCTATGTTTTCAATTCTTTCCCTAGTCCTAATCGTTGAGTGAAAGTCTTACTGTTAAATGTTTCATATTTGGTCTAACATCTATAGATGACAGTAACCAATAGGATATTGTATAACTATTAGAGAAAGCGAGATAGTGCTTATGTGTCGAGGTAATTACGTTTTTTTTTTTTGTGTTCCGATTTGCTAAACAAATGATACTTTTGCTCACACCACGGTAAATTTACATTATTACTAGTATCCTATGCAAGATTTGTGTATAAAACCCTTGATTTTGGGAATGAGCCAGATTTATATAAGACTTTCCTATTCTGACTGAGATGTTGTCCGTTTTCTTAATGATTCTGCTGCACATTGGGACTTGAACTACACCATACTTCTAATATCAAAAGAGCTGAATCTCTTATATTTAACTCTCAACCTGCTTCTATTTTCTATTATCTAAATGAAATACTTGTCAGCTTTCAATTATCAGTGATTCCTCATTTGAATTCCATTTTCTAACTGTATTTCATGGGTATATTTTAACCCAGTACAATGATGCATCGGTTGTAGTCTAGCAGTTAAGGTCTATGGGCCTAATTACGAGTTTGGCGGGCCTAAGGCCACTAGGAGACTCCTGCCATCACCAGGCTCATGGATCCAGATGGGTTGGCGACAGTCCAAGTTTGTGGTCAACCACAGCCGTGCCGATGTCAGCACCGCCATGCTGATCACAAATTGCCTTTCTGCCAGCCTTTTCATGGTAGGGTCACTGCCATGAAAAGGCGGGTGGAAAGGCATAGACAGGGCCACAGGGGTCCCCTGCACTGCCCATGAACATGTTATGGGCAGTCCAGGGGCCCCCCTGTCAGCACCCTCGGAATGCTCAGTGTCTCCCATGGCAGGCAGTGCTCATTCCGAGTGTGCTGCAGGTACTGATAGTGCAGCAGCATTGGCCTTGGTTCTCCCTGAGAGCCAAAGCCAATGCTGCTGCACTCTCAATGCAGGCTGGCCTTGTGGGAAACTTGTAATATGGTGCCCAAGAGGCCGCCAGCTTGGTTGTGGTCTCTCAACCATCGTAGTGGTGTCCGATGGTCAGACCGCCACAGTCATAATCGACCATATGTCTCTTGATCTGATATGTAAAGATTTAAAGTACAATAGTAACAGTAAAATATATTTAAAATTAAAAAATATATACAGCAAACAATTTTTTTAAAATACATTTAAATATCATATAAAATAGTTTAATTAAACACACTTTAAATCACTTTAAATTAAATATACAAAATACACATAGCACTTTAATTTACACAAACACACATACATTTATTATCAATGTACTTACAATGAAAATACAAAAATAATATTAACAGCAAAAACAATTATAAAAACATACATACCAAAATATAATACATAATATAACTAATATAATGAAAATAAATGAATCCATTTTAAAACAAACTTTTTTTCTAAGACTAACACAAAGAAAAAAACATGCACATTATTAGAAAAATAAGTACATACAATATTGAGTACCAATACAAAAAATTATTACTACGTATATTGTTTAACAAACATTATTGAAGGTTGTACCTTACAAGAGCATAATTGAGAAATCCCACACCATTCTAATAAACAGCAGGGTAATTGTATGACTTTGGAGGGATTCCATTTACTATTTCCACTTCAGTCTAAGCAACAGTAGGGAAAGTATCGAACCCCACAAGGGTTAGATTTACTGTTCGCACTCCAGTCTAAGTAACAGTAGGGTAAGTGTTGGACTCCATAGGTTAGATTTATTATTCCGACTCCAATCTAAGCAACACTATGGAAAGTGTTGGACTCCTGAGGGTTTAGATTTACTATTCCCACTCCAGTCTAAGTAACAGCAAGTTAAGTGTTGGACACTATAAAGGTTAGATTTACTATTACCACTCCAGACTAAGCAGCAGTATGGACATTGTTGGACTCTTGAGGGGTTAGATTTACTACTCACACTACAGTCTGTGCACCAGTAAATAAAGTGTTGGACTCACAAGGGGTTAGATTTACTATTCCTACTCCAGTCCAAGGAACAGTAGGGAAAGTGTTGCACTTCAGAGAGATTACATTTACTACTCCCGATCCAGTCTACACAACAGTAAGGTAAGTTTGGACTCCATAGGGGCTACATTTACTATTCCCACTCCTGCCATAGGAATTGGAGAGTAACGTTGGACTTTGGAGGAACTACGGGAAGCACACCACTTCCAAATCATTTTTTATTAAACATGTAAATACCTAATATCAGAAAAAACTAATATAATATAATAAATAAAATCACATATTATATAGCACTAAACAAAATTAGTAATAAACAATTTCAACTTCAATAACTTTTCCACCTTTTCCCATATTAAAACACCCTGCAACAAAATTATGAATTACTTAGCATTTAAATTTACTGTAAAGTTTTGAAAATTGCATTAAGTAAATCAATTAAAATAAAACAATTTGCATAATTATTACATCATTATTAATAAAGTAGGAAAAAAACTAACAAACAGTTGTCATTAATATAAATAATCACATACTTATCAATGTTTTAAAAAAGAAATATAAATATACATTAAAAATAACACATTAAACCTAAATATTTATGATAAATATTTAACAAATAACAATTTACATAGTTTTACTCAGTAAAATAGTTTGCAATACAAAATGAATTAACAAAAAAATTAAATGAATTAAAATTAATTTCATTCTCACCCTTTTCCCTTCAAAACCCATTAACCTGCTACTACTTTAAAAGCTAGTAATTTATTTAAAAAAATAAAATAAGTAACATTTTGAATTTCAAATGATGTAAAAAATGTATAACTATTATACTAACAATACTAACACCTACAATTAATATTTTAACTAATATATATTTAAGTAGAAAACAATATTTTTACAACTATACCTAAGTAAACAACATTAGATAAAACAATATTGTTTGAAACAATATTATTCACTAAAAAACAATATTCTTGAACATGATTTTGTTGCACAATATGGCCCTGATTTATACTTTTTTTGTGTTGCATTACCGTCATTTTTTGACGCAAAAGTGTCGCAAACCTACAAAATACATTGTATGTTTGTACTAATGATATTCTTCACACAAAATGTAAGTATCAGGATATTAAAAAACTTTGTATTTTATGCAACCACCATTTCAGTAATTTAATGGTCAGTTCGTCCTATAAAGCTTCATAAATGTCATATTTGAATCATATGGCATAGATAGGATTTAACCAATTTTGAAAGAAAGTCACTTTAGGGTAAGTCTTAATGTCTCTGATTCTAACTCTGAAGGGTAAGAATTAAGGTTCTGTCCCCTTGGTTTTATTTTTATTTTTTGCATTACTTGTGTTTAGAGATTACAGACATAACAGATCAATAACCAACACTCCACATTTTTGTATTGTGCATGCCTAGGGTACTCATATCGATATCCATAAATAAATTGCAAAAGTTCTCCTGGAATAGGCCAAAATAAAATACATAGGTTTATTTAAAGGTTTAAGAAAGTGTGCAATATGGCTAACCACAATGGGAAAAAAAGACCTAGTAGTGTGGTAGTGGCAGGTAGACTTACAAGAGACAAGGGGAATGTTTGAGGAAATTAACCTATAGGGTGTTGCAAATGTAGGTGATAAAAACAGATGGCAAAGGGTGAAAAATGATTACTCTAATTGAAATGATTCCCTCCAAATACAATTACATGCCTTGATTATTTAAACAACTTGACATTATTGAGAAATTAATGCTTAAAGTAATAAAATTATGTGACAAACATTGTTATTTCTATTTCCATTCCACATGACAGGGTAGCAAGAGTGTCTTTCAAGAAGTGATCCCTGATTGTATCAAAGACTAGGATTTGATAATTCATTTGATAAATCAATTGTTTTATCAGATGCCCTTGTCATCATGCCTTTGAGCCGAGAGTGACACTGTGGGACTGAGGCTTTCTTCCATAGTCTCAAGATGCATAGTTTTGCAATCATTTGCACTGTGGGAAGCTACTTCCTTGTTTGTGAGTCCACTCCTGGGATGTCAAATTTTTCATGCAGCAGTACAAATTGTGCTGAAGCAGTAAAGTTGACATCATAGTTATTGAGCAAGTTACAACCCGCTTCCAATAACTCTGCCTGTCGCAGCAGGAGTACAAGATGTTCACAAACTCACAATTCGGGGTGGTACACGTCCAACAAAAGGGTTCAGACTGAGGCTGCGTTTCTGATGCCTGGATGGAGACCAGGCTTTTGGAACTTTGTAGTAATAGAATTTTAGCCTGACCTCTCTTAAGCCACTGTCACAGTACAACAGCAGGTCGCCTTATCTGTTGTCTATATTTTCCATCAACAAACATTCAGCCATGCTTCCAGGAGCACACGTTCTGTGTCTTTATTGAACAATTTGTCCAAAGGCTAACTATATTGACCTGTCACAATTCCATTGTATTTTCCCCAGGTTTGGAGTTAGGAAATAACAGGGGACACTTTTAAGAACCAATAAGATTAGCCTAATACTCTCTTTAGTCATTATGAGTGTTGGCTATGTCTCTATGTTTTTAAGTTGGTCATCTACTGTATGTTACCTCTGTAACAACTAAAAGGTATTCATCCTGCCATCTGCTATCACATTTTACAGGAGTTGTCTGCCATGTTATGACCATTCCTCCCAATAATATCTATTTTTGCCAATGAGAAAACACATGTTGTGACAAAATGGAACTTTCAAATGAAGCAATTTGTGTATAGCCAGCCTTACAGAATGTAACAACTAAAGATCTCCTTTCAGTAAGATTCATACCAAATTATTAGAATTAGAGAACAGGGAATCAACAGAAACAGTCTGGGCCTCACCTTGGATAGCAGAACAGATCTTAAAATGTTCAAACACGATGAAGACCTGGGGAATATCCATTGCTACTCCGCAAATAGAACTATATCCAACAATACTTCTTGAAAAAGCTACAGACCGAAACATGATGCGTAGGCAAGAGGCAAAAGGCAATTCTGGCTCGATACTTCAGGGAGCAATCAGCTCCAAACAACAACTCCCTGAACGAACAAACTTGAGTAATATGAGGTTCCGCCTGGTAGCTAATTCCCCTAGAAACAGTAGGGGTAATCCCCCACAGTTACAGAATTGCAAAGAGCAATCATTTAAAAGCTCGTAGCAAAAAATGGATAACTCGAACATAAAAAATAAAATCAGTCCCATATTAAAAATTCTAAGCTGGAACATAGCAGGTTTAAAAAACAAAATGGAAGATAAAGACTGGGTTGAATTTATTAAAAAACAAGACATCAGCTGCTTCCAAGAAACTTGGTCTACTCATGCTATTGACCTAGACGGGTTCGTCACCTCCCACTCACCTGCAATCAAGCAAAAAAAAGGAAGACCCTCGGGAGGTCTGAGTATTTGGATTAGAACTTCATTACTGAGGAACTCCGTAGTAACTCACACCGTACAAAGCAAGGGAATCCAGACGCTCGCAGTCAAATACGAGGAATGGTCACTCGAAATAGTAAATGTGTACTTCCCACCTATCAGCCGGGCTCAAGTTATGCCACGGGTGCGGCTCCTTAAAGAACATATCCTAAACAAAAGAACCATGGATCGGAGGAACCCAGTACCAGGCCACACGAACAATCGCTCTCTCCAACCTTGTAAAACCTTTTTATTGATATGTGGTGACTTCAACACTAAACCTCATTCTATCCTCTGGGATGAACAAGTAGCAGAGGAAGATCATGCTTGGAATATCCCAACGCCTCTTATCCAACGCTGTAATGACTCCAAGAAAGGAGAATTAATCTTTGAAGCATTAATAGAAGGAGGACTTCGCACATTAAATGGGAGAACAAAGTCAGATAAAACCTTTAAATCTACCTTTCGAACTGGAAAAAGGCAAAGCATAATTGACTATATGGCAATAAACATCGAAGCCTGGCATTATGTCATCGATATGGAAATAAGGGACAGAATCGAGAGTGATCACGACCCACTGCTAATGGAGATAGTCCATCCGGACGCGAGCCCAGGGAAGGCGGAGTCTCCATTCAACGGAAATAGCCTAACAATAACTATGAGACCAAACAGGAAAAACATATTAAGGTCAAATGAGGATGAACCTTATATGAGTGTTCCCAGCCAAACCTGGTTGTCATTACTTAGCACGTTCTTAAACCCATCAGATAATGACGCTATACCCCTCCTGCATAACTTTAATAATCTGCTACTGCAAACAAAAAAGGAAAAGATCAAGCATCCTCAAATCAATCCTAAAATGATGGAGGGCTGGTTCGATGAAGAGTGTTTAAAGCTAAAAAAGACCTTATCACAAGCACTGAAGAACCGGCACTTGAATGATTCCAACGAGCAACATTTTCATGGATGTAGGCAACAGTACAAAAAATTATTAAGATACAAAAGGAAGATATTTCCACATAAACTTTGGAAAACTTTACTGCAAGCAATAACGGCAGGGAACCCCAAAAAGTTTTGGGAGATAGTCAGGTGGGGATGCGAAGGCCCCCCGAAAAACCTAGAACTGAATATTAACCCTCAACTTTGGGTAAAGCACTTTACTGCCTTGTATCAGGAAGTGGCCAAGACAGAACCAGGGATGACCACTAACCCAAACATCCTCACTCAAGGGCTGGGAGGCAGAAATCAAAGATTAAGCAAAGTATTTCCTCTTCAAAAGACCCACGCAGCATCTTCAAATTGTCTTTTTAGATCGGTAAACGGAATCCAGAATGCACTAGTCTCTAACGAATTTTCCAGCACAAATTCCACGCAAGTAGCCCACGTCATTCCACGTGCAATGAAGTTAATACCGGAATTCAGTGAAAAAGAGATTAAACAAGTCATCCTCCTTCAAAAGCCGCATAAGGCTGCAGGCCCAGATGGCATCCCTTCAGATGCTTACCGTAACCAGCTAACGTTATGGTTACCTGCTCTAGCCCGTCTATTCAACAGTGTTTGGCATTATGAGGCAATCCCTCCTTCTTGGAAGGAATCAATAATCGTTCCAATTCACAAAAAAGGGCCTCGGGACATGGTGAGCAATTATAGACCTATCTCACTGCTTGATAGTGTTGGAAAGATCTTTGCCAAATTGATTCAGTCGCGTCTAGACCAATGGCTAGAGGACGGAGATTTAATATCAACACACCAAGCTGGTTTTAGGAGAGGCCAAAGTACAACAGATCAACTTTTTAAGCTAAACATGATCTGTGCTAAATACGCCACCCTTAAAAACAGTCCATTATACCTGGTCTTTGTGGATCTCCAAACAGCCTTCGACAGCGTAAATCGCCAAACATTATGGCAGCTATTGTCGGACATGGGCATACAGGGAAAAATCTTAAGGCTGTTAATTCTATTGCATACAGGAAACACTGCCAGGGTCAGATATTCTACGAGAAATGATTATACGGCCAAAATTCCAATTGAGCGAGGTGTAAAACAAGGCTGTGTTTTGGCCCCAACCTTATTCAATTGTTATATAAATAAAGTAAGTCAAGTTTTGAAGGAATTAAATCTGGACGTGCCAAAACTAGCCAATGAAAGTATACCTATCTTGCTCTTTGCTGATGACGCCGTATTACTGGCAAGAACAGAGATAGCAATGCATGGTCTACTTAGGGGCTTCGAATCTTTCTGTACCTCAAGGAGCATGGTAATCAATCAGGGGAAAACAAAGTTTATGATTCTCAACCAAAAACAGACGTTGCAATCGACTTTTAGGGTAAATAATAAGCCTCTGGCCCGAGTGGCCACCTATGATTACCTGGGCTGCAGATTAGATGAAAAACAGACATGGAAACCACAAATCTACAAAAGCAGAATTTCCTTGGCCCAACAAGCCGGAGCAGTACTCAGATTTGCCAAGGCTACAGGCAATCACTCCGTGAGCTCTGCACTGCTTGCATATAAAACAAAAGCAAGAGCCGCAGCACTTTACAGCGCAGAGATCTGGGGATTCAGAAAGATTCCATCAATACAAGTAACCGAGAACAAATTTTTACGCCAATTACTTTGTCTAGGTAATGCTACACCAATGAACGCAATAAGAATTGATCTACAGATGAGAAAGGTTGAGGACTACATCGCTCTGGCTCCAGTAAGATACTGGATCCGTATTTGGACAAAAGAGGCTCTTAAACCATTCAGAGACGTACTTAAGGATATCATGAAGCTGCAAAACCATCGGAAACTGCCCTGGTTCAAACATATCTCAACTATCCTGGCTGCTATCGGCCAGGATGACTTTTGGCTCCATCCAGAAAAAATCGGAAGGCCTAGTCTAGCTGTCATAAAAAAGGCATATTGGGAGCGAAAGACAGAGATTATGTGCGAGTCATTTAGCCCTTTATTCAAGCGGTATATTTTGTTTAACCAAGAGCTTAAACCAGCATCATTCATAGACAGTATTTATCCGGAGGAAAAAAGGGCTCTCTACTTTAAATTCCGTATGGGCACACTACCAGTGACAGCGGTGGTCAACAGATGGCAATCCGCTCCTCCGAGTAGTTTAGAATGTTGTCCATGCCTTCATGGTGGTCCGGAAACACTTTCCCACTTCCTTTTACTATGCCACTTTACGCTCAGACTCCGTAAATTGTACCTTCGCCCACTTTTCAGAACTTCCGGAGTTAGGAAGTGCAAGGAGGCGGAAGCGCTATGTATGCGTTCAGATGAGAAATACATTGTGACAAAGGTCTCAACCTATATCTTGGAAGCATGGAAATTACGTCTATCAATGCACCTACAGTTGGCACAGGCACAATAGCCTATGTTATCCCGTACCTATTTAGCTTGGGAAATCGGTGCAGGGTAGTGTAAACTGGGTTAGGCCTCGGGCTTTTATTAAATGGCTGGAAGGCAACGCAAGGCCCCAAATGACTCGTCCCATAATAAGACATTTTAAATATTAGACTCATTATGTTTTTCTAGAATAAGTTAAGTTTTTATGTAAATTATGGTCAAATCAGGTTTTACGATAATGCATGGTAAATTGGATACATTTTGGCACATGTTATATCAAAAATTCAAGCATAGTTCCTTTTATTGAGATGTTTTATTTAATGTGATTTTTATTGAGTTCGAGGGATTGAATCTATTGTGTGATTATTGTTAAGGCCGGATAGGCTAATAACAATTAAATAAATGGTAAAAATAAATAAATGGTATAGCTATTCTCTTTTGTAATAACTGGTAGGACGTGAGCAAGAAGTGGAGAACTAATGTTGACATTGTAAAGCAACATTATTTAGAGCTTAATGCCTTGTCCCTATTAACCAGACTCATCTCATGTTTTAGCCAGTCTAAAAAATGACAGTTCATGTATTTTATGGTGTACATTAAGTTTGGGTATTTAAAACACTTGCGAAGAAGTACTACCAAGAAGTTTTCTGTCTGGGTCTCATGGTGTCCCAGGCAAACAATATGATCATACCTCGATTTTGCTAAGTGGATGTTTTGCAACTTTTAGACATAACAATGAAAACAATTAATGAGTCTGGGGGGGTCTTAACTATTTCTTATAACTTGTATTTTGCCCCCTAATGAAAGGTGTAAGTTGGAGCAGCAAGAAACATTAGCAGCCTTCGAATCAAGAAAAAGTTATATGCTGTCTTTGACTACATTATGACAACATTTATTCAGCAAGATACCTAGATCCTGAGGTTTTTAGAGATCCAGTGAACAGTAATGGTAATGATAGACTTAATTATGATATTCCTGCAGCACTTCTGGATGTGGGACGGTTATTGCACTTGTCCCAGTTGATTGTGCACTCAAAGAAGAAAGAAAAATCAAGGATTACTTTCAAAGAATAGACCTTGAGTCATTAGCGTTGGACAAATTAGGTAAGATGTCATCTCCATATAACGTTGTTTTCTGTGATCCAGCCAAATTATTAACACTGCTGCTCTCCTGGAAATGACATATAGCAATTCTTGTAGATTCAGAGCTAAGATGAAAAGTAATTTTGATAGCAGGCAGCTTTGATTAGTTCCCCCTTTCACTTGGAAAGGTGCAAATGAGAAACAACCAAAATTGACTTTGGTTGAAAGAGAGTCATTGACCTTGGTGATAAAGTCTGAGCCCAAATCGGCTCTTACCTGTGCCCTGAAAAGCCCTATTCTAGATGATTGAATGCTTTCTTAAGCTCTGGAGAAAGCATCAACTCACCGTCATCATCGGGGACATGCCAGAGCAGGTGATGAACCGTGCTCTGTTTGCTCCTGGAGAAGCATCTTAATACCTAGCATACCTGGGTTTGGCAGACAAACTTCAATATCACTGCATAGGATTGGATCACCAGAACATGTTAAAGTACTTTAGTGTCTGCGTTGATCAGAGCTATCAGCTTGTAGCACATTCTACATAAAGGGTCCTTTCCAGTTTTGGAGCGAGATGGTTGGTCTGTTAAATTCTGCAAAATGATGGCCAGTGCTTTCAGCATACACTTTAAAAAAGTACTGAGCAAAGTCTGTTTTTATCAAGTTTAAAAATTCAACCAAGATTCCTTCCTCATCTGTGGCCTGGCACACAGACATGTTGCCAGTAATATGTAATATTTTCACAGTTATAATCCAGTCTTCTATACTTTCACAATCTTCCTCTTGCAAGCTAGATAGGCATTACTGCAATAGAAATTATGGCCCAGCATTACAATTTTTCCACAAAACTCAGCGCAGCAACAGAATTTCTCATTCAAAATTGCACAGTGGGGAAAACACTGTTCATAGCTATGCCTATTAAAATTGGCCGGCTACTGATGTCATCCCCGGTTATGATTCTTTAATAATACTACCTTGCACAATGCACAACCTTCCACTATGATGCAGAGGTGAGTGCTCGCTGACTACCATAGGTTTTATACTGGATAGTACCCCCTCAGTAAAAACTGCTACACCTAGACAAACTCAGAAAGATGACACACATTAAAAGTATGCTATCGGTGCAATATACATGCAATGGAGTTTTTTTTCTCACAAAAATGAACGAATTTCTCATTGTTTATGCATGCTTCAAGTAGTGTTAATTTTTGATGCAACACCCGGTCTGGGTATTTTAGGAGATCTGGCTTTGTGTCAAAACTGGTAGGTGGTTGCGCCGATCCTCCCCAAAGTGTCCTTTTCACTGAGAAAAGGGACCCTTTTGTTTGAAGAGGCCTTTTAGCATTAGACACTAAGGCCCATATTTATACTCCCTTTGCGCCGGATTAGCGTCATTTTTTTAACGCTATTTCATCACAAAGCCAACATCATATTTATACTTTGACGCTAGACCCGTCTAACGTCAAAATATCCCAGTGTGTGACATTTTCTGGATGCGTGAAACCGCCTTGTGTCAATGAGATGCAAGGTAGGCGTTCCTGTCTAAAAAATAACTTAAACACCCATGCGCCATATTTATCCAACCACGCAAAAATGGCGCATGGCTGGTAGGTGGAGCCCGAAAATGGCGCAAATACCGATTTGCGCCAAAATTTTACGTCTAGGTCAGGGCAGGCATTAAAATGGGCCAAACACACCATTACTTAAGGAAACCTTATACAAGCAACATCAGAACTCAAAAAGGAAGACAAGGAGGTGCTATTCATCCAGCATGCACCAAGACGCAGAGCACAGGAGCAACAGCAGCAGCAACCACCACACCAACAGGGACCTCAAAGGCAACGCAGAAAGCAGGAGAGGATATTCAGGACCAGGATAACCCTTCAGGGACTCAGAAAACATGACATCATCCAGAGGTACAGACTAAACTGGCAAGCCATACAGCAGCTGCTGCGCAACATTAAGCCACAGTTGGCACCCAGTTTGCAGACACCCCACATCTTTCCACCAGAGACCAGGCTGCTAGCTGTCCTGCACATGTTGGCAAGGGGCTCTTTTCAAACCACTGGTGCACTGGTTTGCCGGGATCTCACAGCCCTCATTCTCTGCCTTCCTTCCCAAGGTACTTAATGCCATCATCTCCCTCACACCCCTCCACATCAGCTTCCCCAACACACAGAAGCAGCAGGAGACCAAACAGGGGTTTTATCAAGTCAATGGCTTCCCGCGCATGCTTGGTGCCATTGACTGCACACATGAAGATTGTGCCACCTGCTGTTACGGAGCATCTATACCACAACAGGAAGCACACACACTCCATCAATGTGCAGTCCATTGTGGATCACTGTGGATTGTTCACCAACATCATGGCAAAGTATCCTGGGAGTGTAGATGATTCATTCATCTTTCGCCACAGCACCATCAATCAGAACTTCCAGGATGGACAATATGGCAATGGCCTACTTGTTGGTAAGTACAGAAACCCAGTAATGTACACACAGCACAGCAACCCTGTAGGACACACAACAGATACACCACTACATTGACACGTGGCCAGGAAGACACTGAGGTTGTGACACTGGTAGTCATGTTTGATATCCTGACCCAATGGGATACACACCTATGGACAAATGACAGATGCAAATAAGAAGATATGCCACTCCAGAGCCACACAGACCCATTTAAAACCACACAGTAACAATGACATGGCCTTAACTGGCAGTACAACTTGGAAGATGAACATTTCAATATCACATCAAAAACACTCAATCACACACCCTTCCAACCAATAAGTCCTGTGTAAGGGGTGTGCAGTGTGTTTTGCTGCAGGTCAAACACCATGACACACATAGCATGATGATGCTGACTCTAATGAAGGTGACATGGAATCATTGAGGCAGTACTATCATCTCACATCACTCCTGGGGTGACATTGCCCACTAGCAATAAGGAAGTGGACTTTGCTATGAAAACATGTGGATGTGACACTAATGCAAAGTGCATACTGCTACACATACGGATTGAGACAGTTCCCCATATACATAACAGATGTACAGGCACATGGACCTTCTGACACTAAAACCTTCACCCCCACAACCAAGTTAGCCAGCTTACCTGGAGCAAGTTCAGTAGTGTAGGTACATGTCTGCACATGAGCCAACTCGGTGAGGGCACAAAAATAGGTTTGCATAGAACTTGTCACACATGGGATAATTGTACATTGTCAATTGTGAACACTTCAGTGCTGCCAACTTATGGAGATGTGCATTGTCACCTAGCCAAATCAAAGGGCCTAACTGTTGCATTTCACCTGCAATTACATATGTCAAATTGGATGGGATGTTCAGCCCATATAGTGCAACCTTGTTACCACCACATTGAAATCGATTGTGTGTGTGGAAGTATCATGTCACCTCCAGAGAAGACACACGGACACTTCTTTCACATTACATAATGCATTTGAGATACACACTGAACAGCAAGTTTTGAAATATACCACTGACATCAGGTCAATCAGCCAGACACCAGTTTTGATAGTTAAACAACCCAAAGCAGAAAGAACATCACAGAAGCCTAGGATCCCACACAATACCACAAACACTGATGAGTCACAGACGACACAAGATAACAACTGCCATGCAAAGTGATAATCAAGGTGCAAACAACAACCAAATATTTTCCCTCATTTTCTCTTTAAGCTGATCAGGGTTACGGGATCCAGCCATGGCTTATGACCCCATTTGCCAACCCAAGCACAGGAGCAGAGCGTGCCTATAATGAGGCACATCATAGGACAATAACCATAGTTGAGAGGACTTTTGGCATCCTGAAGTCCAGATTCAGGTGTTTGGACATCACCGGATGCAGCCTCCTATATTCACCTGAAATGGTCTGCAAGATCAGTTTGACCTGTGCCATCCTGCACAACATTTGTGTAAGGAGGAACATTCCCCTCTATGAACCAGACCCACAAATGCCTGAAGAGGAGGAACAGGAGGATGCTGTCTGTGAAAATGAGGGGCATATCCAAACACAGCTGCAGGATTGCGTCGCAGACAACACACCGTACTAAACTTTTTCCAACTATAGTCACCATCCCCACATTGTTATCATATGTCATTAAACACCTAACTTTATCACTCAATCATGCTCTGGGTAATTTTTTATGCATCACATGATCCCTAGGAATCATAATCAGAGTTTAGCTTCATGGAGCATTGCAGAAATACAGATTAGGATACTGAAAAAAACACATCACATTTGATGAGTATGAATGTACAGCCAACATCACACACAGTGTAAATGACATATATCCTGTCTATTTCACGTTTGAAGGGCAATATCAGAGGACCACAGCTATGAGAGACATCCATGTTGCCAACATGGTCCATTGCAGCAAATGACACACAACTAAGACATCATCATTCATAAGGTAAAGATGGATGTGACATTGCATTGGTAAGAGGAATGTATGACCAGACCCTTGACAGCAGTAAGTGTGACATCAGCTATCTCTGCAAGGAGCATGTGTCTAAGCTGAAAATGGATAACAGGAGTGCCCCAGGTATGACAAGCATTGCTCACAAGACATGTCCTGTGCAGTCCATCCCAGGTAATAAGTCCTCCCACTGCCATGTTTTAAGTCTCTCCCACTCTTCTCTAGGGGGCCCTGTAAATGAACTATCTGTACCCTGAGAATCTTCATCTACACACACCCAGACTCCCATTCTGACTCCTGTGTGTTTCCCACTTCAGTATGGCATGCCATAGTCATAGTTCATCAGTCTGCATGGACTTCAGGTCAGATAATGCACTGCCTGGTAGTCAGTAAGACCTGTAATCAGCTGTCCATTGCTTCCCATGTGAAAGGTACAGTTGGCCCTTTGAACTTGATTCTCATCTCCAGGACTTGTGAGAGACTGAAGCTGCACACACCTGTGAGCACTTCCATGCAGACCAGCCATTTGACTCTGCCCTGCCCTTGCTGCTGCCTGGAACTGCTTAGAAGCTGCCATTTTCTGAATTTCCTTGTTGTGCATTGGCATACAAATCACTTGTGTACCAGAGCCCTTGGGGGATTGTGTAAAGTTGCAGACCAGCGCACAAACTGTTTTTTGTTCCCACAGTGTTGTTCCAGCTTTTCCCAGTCAGAGTCTGCTCACTGTGTATTTGCCTTGTACATGTTTGTTTCTGACAGAGCCTGCATCCTGTGAGCCTGACTGGTTCCTGTCTTTGTGTTAACCATAGAGGTTCCCTGTGGCTACATCTGTCTCATAGTTGCTTTCCATGCCCTCTTTTTCCTCCTGGGGTATTGTTTCTGGTAAGTCTACGATGAACCCTCAATTAGATAGTATAGTTTAATCATTTTACCAATCATATTCAGTTCTGGGACATGTATTGATATTGCCTAATCCAGCCCCCATCCCTTGTCTGGTTTTGCATGTAATAATTATTGCCAAACAGTGACAGTGTGCTATGGCTGTATGCATGGATTCGGTACGGTGCCTCCAGCACAACAAACAAAGGTTGCCAATGTGTATGTGAGGACATTACATGTTTGTGCCCTGACGGTCCACACACAGATTCACTTCTGCCACCACCTTTTGATGGTGCTTGCGAGGTGACTAGCTGTGAGATTAATTAGCACAGAGGCACTGATGTTCCCTGTTGCAGTGGGAATTTTCAAGCCCACCCTGTGTACACATGTTGTGATGAAAGCTGCCTGTTTCCTATTACTGATCCACAATGTTCTTAAGCACACCTAGGTTGCCATGTCGTCAGCCTCATTAAAGTTCTGCAGTGCCATAGCTGGACTATCCCCATGTGTGTTGTTAGTTGATCTTTGGCTTTAGGTAAAATCTGCTTTGAAGGATACTCTGTTAATTCAGGGAACGGCTCCACAGACTCATGACTAGACCTGCACGTAACCATGACAACATGGAGGCCAATACTGACACAGAGTACACATGGCCACACACTTGAACTGGACACCTATGTGCAATGAACTATGACAACATGGAGGTCAATACTGTCACAGGGTACACATGGCCACACACTTGAACTGGACACCTATGTGCAATGAGCCACAGGAAATATGTGAACACATGCAGCATGGTCTGCTGGTCCTCCACAGCCACAGGAGAAACATAGGTCATGTACATGACTCAAACTGTGGTGTACATAACAAATTTCGGATTGGATTTGAGACTCTGTGTCACAAACACTGTACCTACCTAGCATGTTCAAATGCCTGGCTCATAGGTAGTATACACACGTGACCATGAGGTGGTATTCAATAGTTCATTAAATGTGATGGGTTACACTCTGATATTGCCATTATCAACCGTCCTCTATCTATCCTGTGTATAGTTCGTCATGGGAAATGTTTTGTCCCCAAAGTCAAGAAAGTACACACTTCATAAGATGCAACAGATATAACAAACACATATCATGACTGATTGACCTCAATGAATGGCATCCGATGGTTATACACAATTATAAGACATTCATACATGCACATTATGCAAAACAATTCTTGTGACGTTCACACAGAGGCACAACAACAATTTAAATAGCCAATTCACAGACATAAGCGCACAGGTCATGAGTCTATTTGTTTAGTTGCGTAGCCTTGCTATCCTCTATTGATGCAGCACCTGCTCAAACTAGGAAATACTAATTTTATTTAAAAAGTTTGAGGTGCTGTTGCGTCAGTTAAGAGAGCTAATCTGGCACAACAACATGAGTATTATGGTCCACAGTAGTGTGGTCTGCCACATGTACCCAAACACTAGAACACACACTGCAGATCATAACATCCTATCTTTGTATATTTATAGGCTGCATGTATGTTAAAAAAAGAAAAATGACACAAACACAGTTATAGACAGATTATTGGACGCAAAAGAGTAAAAAAGCCACATTTGCATCAAAATATGACGCATGTGCGTTAAAAAATGACACCACACACCCATCCTACATTGATTGGTCCCTAGCGTTAATTCCAATACCGCACCCCATGAAATCAGTTATCCATTCAAAATGTATTGATCCTTGTATGTGGGGGAATTTTTATGCATATGCGTAAAAAAATATTGACGCAAAGCCCGTAAGCATCATACAATTTCACACAATGTAATAAAAAAGCCCCGCATTTGAGACAGGAAGTGATACTATAGGATATCCTCTTTACAGAAATGGTACAGTGGGTGTACTTTCACTTTCACTTTGCATTCTGTGATTCTTCTAGACTGTGTGGCTGTGTATTGAGTTGTGTCTGTGAATATTGTGCTCGTGTCTCCTGTGTGCTATTGCCATTGTATTCTGTTTGTTTTGTAAGTGTCTGTGTTAATCAGTGCAAGTGTGTTTTCATCATTTTTTGAGATTAGATTTGTCTTTGTACTGTTGGGAGTGTGCTAGTGGGTATTGTTAGTTGGAGTATTGTTGGGCTGTTTGTGGGTTCTCTCGCTTTACCCTTTCCTATCCTTATTGTTGTAGAGATATTGGGAAGGCTACGTCTGGGGAGAATGGGTGAGGAGGAGCTGGGGGATTTTATATGGCTGGTGTGCCACTTCCTCCCCCTGATGTTGGAGGCTGGGGGCAGGGGCATACAGGGGTATCAGGGGTATCAGGTGGGCAAAGGTGCTGTTCCACCTAATAAGACTCTTCAACAGCCAGCGCAACGACCACCAATTAAAACATCGCTGGGCTGACCTGGTGGCCCGAGAGCAGGACCTGCTGGACCACCTGGGTGTGGTGATTGGTGGCCCTGTTGGTGAGCACAAATTTGAATAATGTGTACAGTACAATGCTCTGGAGTGACAGTAGCAGATTTTGTGACATACTGCATGCAATGTTTGTGGACATGTGGAATGCAAACAGTGGCCCTGATTTATACAATTTTTGCAACGCATTGCTGTCATTTGTTGACGCAAAAGCTGCACAAACTTACAAAAGACAACTTTATCTTGTAAATTAGTGCCGCCTTGGCATCAATAGATGATGGTAATGCGGCAAAAATCACTTTATGATACAGGGCCTGTGAGTGTACCAGGAATGGGATGTGTCTCACATGCTAATACAAGGAACCAATGTAGTCCCCATTTTTTTTAAACCATGTCTGAACAGTATTCATGGCCATACGAACAAAGATCTTCCTAACCTCTGTTAATATCTTAGGCCGATATTTCGACTTTGTTTGTGCAGCATTTAAATTATTTATGGATGGCAAAGTATAGCACACTCGCTAATATCAAAATATTTTGTGTGACTTTCCATAGCTGTAGCATAAACAAACGAAGCAAACGCTACACATAAAGAAACAAACACATCTGGCCCTAAGTTAATTGTTTCTCTGTGTTCATGTCTGGACAGAAAACTTTCACATGGCCAAACCTAATTGTGCCTGGATGCCACCAGATTGCAGTAGCACTAAACAAGTTAATCTTGTGGCTTTTCGGAGTAGGCGTAGAAATCCTATAATTGAGTAGCATGGCCTAACAACATTTTTGCCTTGGGCACACTTGCTGGTACAGAGCTGGTGCATTTGCATCTGTGTCACTTTATAGCCAAACAATTTTCTAAAGTGAATTGGTCATCATGGGATCCCTGAACTTTGTGAATGCATGGTCACAAACTATTTGCACAATGTTGTGCAAGGGACCACTGACTGCTTCCATCATACATTTAAAGCGGCAAAATAGTTTGTTATTTTACGTTTGGTACACCCCTGCTGATATAGTGCAGCATATGTACAATTATTAACTTCTCAATATGAAGGCTATCAAAGACATGGTGGTATGCTAAGATCAGCGGGCCAGCATTCCTGTGAGTGCTGCCATTCCCAAGGTGCTTTCAAATAGACAACTACCTCAGCCAGATTGCAGAAGTAGGACATTTGCTAACCCATGTTATAATTAGCCGACAGTGTCAGTTCGATTGTATTATGACAGATCACCCAACTTGCCAATTCTAAGTCAATAAATGTGGCAAACTGAGATTTACAATACCTGATATAGGTACACAGGGCCCAGAGTAACACATTTCAGGTGCAATGACTACACCTGTGCCCATGCATTCTGTCAAGGATGATCAAATTAGACACTGTCAGCATACATCTTTTTTGTGGTTAGATTTAGATAAATAGCCAATCCATGTTTAGCGTAACATTGTAATCAAGTAACACACAGGATCCCGGCCATCATGTTGTCATAATGTGGAATATGTAACCTACATACAACACAGGCACACATATAATGGACCATTAAAAGCACCATAATTCCTGAACGAAACTCAACCCACATGAGAATCACACAGTAACTCATTGTCCCTTGATGCACAAGCCACAATACCTGAGTCACTGGTATTGCAGTACACCAGGAATGTGGTTTTGCATGTCTCTCATAATAACAAATGATGAAATGGAGTACCCTCTAGAAATAATTAAGCCCAAAAATGAGTATTCATGTTTGGCACCACATGATTGTTAGGGCCAGTGCATGTGTGCATATGTGTATCTAACACTTACTGGAGTGACTGTGTCAATGCATGTTTGCATGACTATGGGCCTCATTCTGAGGCTGGCGGGCGGCGGTAGCCGCCCGCCTGGCGGGGACCGCCATATGGCCGCTCCGCGGTCGAAAGACCGCAGAGGCCATTCTGGCTTTCCCGCTGGGCTGGCGGGCGACCGCCAGAAGGCCGCCCGCCAGCCCAGCGGGAAACCCCCTTCCCACGAGGAAGCCGGCTCCGAATGGAGCCGGCGGAGTGGGAAGGTGCGACGGGTGCAGTTGCACCCGTCGCGAATTTCAGTGTCTGCTAAGCAGACACTGAAATTCTTTGTGGGGCCCTCTTACGGGGGCCCCTGCAGTGCCCATGCCATTGGCATGGGCACTGCAGGGGCCCCCAGGGGCCCCATGACACCCCATACCGCCATCCTGTTCCTGGCGGGCGAACCGCCAGGAACAGGATGGCGGTATGGGGTGTCAGAATCCCCATGGCGGTGCAGCAAGCTGCGCCGCCATGGAGGATTCCATGGGGCAGCGGAAAACCGGCGGGAGACCGCCGGTTTTCCCTTTCTGACCGCGGCCAAACCGCAGCGGTCAGAATGCCCTTGAGAGCACCGCCAGCCTGTTGGCGGTGCTCTCGTGGTCGTTGGCCCTGGCGGTCAATGACCGCCAGGGTCAGAATGACCCCCTATGTCTGTCGGTGTGTCTACATGCCTGAAGTGCTGCTCTATCATATAAAATGTCACATACAGTAATTTGCTGATCCAAGTTTTCTATAGTGAGCAGACATTCAGCCATTTACTTTATCAATGCCAACCAGCACATTTACTACGTAGACACACTGGCTTATCAGGGCCATCTGCTCTTATACTTCAATGAAGTCCGTGGCCAGTTTTGGCCAGATTCTACTTTACTGTGGATATATTATCCCCACCTTAGCGCTCATCTATATTTGAATTTTATACTCACAAAGCCTTGACCCCCAACCCACTTATACTAACTGAACTGACAGCCTACTCTAACATAACAGTAGGCCCCCTAAACCCACTAAAGATAAGAACGAGGAAAGAGGAGGGAGGGGAGGGAATCATGGGTGAGGATCAATTATTTACAAATTGGCCCTCCGCAGGATTTTTTTTTATACTCCGCAGTCTCCTGCTATTGTGGGACACCTCCTGCTGCAGCCTCTCCATCCTGCGCAACATTCGTTGCATGTCACATTTCAGTGTCTGAAATGCCACATTGTCTATCACAGCAGCTGGGGTTGTCTGTGTACCACTTGTTGATGCCATTGCTGGTGCCGTGCCGTGGTTGGAGGGGGAGGGTCAGGAGGTGCTGCTTGTGGGCCTGGAGCAGATGAAGTTGAGGGACCTGCTACACTGGCTGTCATCCTTGGGGCCACTGTGGTCTAAGCTGTGGTGGTGGTGGCTGTTGTGGGCAATGCTGCCCCCCCTTGGACAAATGCCGTCCAGACCCCTGTGGCTCTCTCATGGCGATAACGAAGTGCCATATTGCGGAATCCAGCCTCCAAATCTAGCGTGTGGCGGTAACGTACTGCCCACCTCTGGAATTCCCTTATCTCCTGGGCATTCATGTTGGCAGCTGTCAAAATAAAGAAAGCCATACATTAGTGACATCATTTTGTGATATATCTACAGATGATATTCTAACACTTCATCAAAAATAGCACAGACAGTCCAAATCACAGTACAGATGATGGAATGTCCCTGAGGTATGACATGCCAACACAGCCTACACATCTACTATCTAACAGCACAGCAATGCACAACAAGGCGTTTACTTAATTAAGTGATATGTGCATCTTTGTACTGCTATTAGTCACATAACAAATGCTGCAAGTACTCCACATGTGCCAGGCCAACTAATGACTATCTTCTGGATGACAATCAAGGCCCACAAGACCTGTGATTTGTAAATGGAACTGGCTGGACGGTATGCAGTTGGTAATCATGAGGGGACATTGAGTTTGGAACACATGAATGCTTGAATTAAATGTCTGTCTTCTACACTGGGATCATCACACCTAGGTACACATATTTCCTAGCCCTAACCCTGTGCCTCAGGGGGGGATGGACATGCAACACATACTGTCAAACATCAAGGACAGCCAGGAAGCTTTGGACA
This sequence comes from Pleurodeles waltl, assembly GCF_031143425.1. Taxonomy (NCBI): domain Eukaryota; kingdom Metazoa; phylum Chordata; class Amphibia; order Caudata; family Salamandridae; genus Pleurodeles; species Pleurodeles waltl. Next base: position 1,373,716,494 of record NC_090445.1, on the reverse strand, counting down.
GCTGTACATGGGTTTAGTCAGTCCACCACAGGTAAGGAGGGCTGCCAACTAGGATTGACGCAAACATTGGACAATTACATCCACACTAATTTTCTAAATGTGGACAATTGTCTACATCATTACATCTCACTGACACCTTTCCAAAATCATGCACATTGATGCAAGCACACATCTGGCCTTGACCTGCATGCACGCCTATGACATTTCACTCAAATGCCACATAAACGGAGCACAACATGTGGAGCTAGATGCTTCCGGAAAGTCAACCATGCAGTCCTACATGTTCATTACTTAACAGGGATGCTCAAGTCTGTGGGTAAGACTTTGGCATCACTGGTCTGTGTGAATCAGGGTATGACTTTCTGAATAAATCATGACACTGGCCACCTCCAAATTAATCATTGGCATACATGTAGCAACTAATCACCTACATCACCTGCCCATGCCTATAGCGCAGCACTCAACTCCCAATATATGACTCTCCGCCACAGAATGTCCAACTCAAACATGGAACAAAATGTCAACCTCCAGTCAAGTCACATATCAGATCATGTGCCAGCACATCATACCTTGCAATGAGTCCAACACACAGGAGTCACTCACACAACAGCGCAAACACAACACAGGACAAACATATTATCACTTACTGGATATGTCTGGGTCCACAAATCGAGCCACTTCACCAATTGTATAAGGGGCGAGTCCACCTGTAAAACATGGAAGGGTGATATGTGCTCAATAGGTAAATTAAGTGCCAGGGCACACCGTAACCAGTCCTGTGTAGTAGATCCAAGTGGTCGTAAAATCAGAGTCGGAAACCACGATTTAGATGGAAGTAGAGTTTTAATAGTAGTGTTGCCAATATTCAGCAGGTAGGTCAATGTACAGCAAACAAGGTGATATGTAGCAAACAGCCGACACGTGTTTCTATTATTACATGTTTTTTTGTGGGTGGGGGATGATGTTGGGGTTTATGTGTATAAAAAAAATATAAAAATATATTTTTTTTAAATACAAAAAATACATATTTGTTTAGGATAAGTTAGTATGTGTTTAGGTTAGTATATATTATCCTACATGTGTCCCGTCATATAAGGGGGGTGGGATGTTTAGAGTGTTTAGTTAAATGTGATAAGTAAGTTTAGCACAGGGTAGTTAGGGCCAGATGTGGGTAATGTATAGTTAGGATAGGTTAGGTTAGTTAAGGTGTTTTCCCTAGTTTAAGCATCCTTTATTACTGTAAAATAAAGTTTTAGGTACTCCTTTACAGTATGTGTCATATGCTTGGGGATCAGGGCCTTGGCATGGGTGTACAGTGTCAATTTAGTATTTGCATTTGTGTTCCATCCTGCATCAGAATCCCATAATTGACATGGTTATTCCCAATTCCAAATGAGCTGTCACATTGGCAGCTACAACAAAGCTACTTCTCTATGCATCTGCTATCCACAGCATCCACCACTCAAGGTTACTATGGTTCCCAAAGTGTTGTAAAGGTTGGTGTGTTTTTAAATCTGTTATCGTGTGAGTCCTGGATTGGAATCTTGGGCACTGTGGGACGTCTGCCTGCACCCTGATGTTCTTGTGAACCCTGACAGGCTGAGTGATGGTATAATCTTATGTAGTTCTGTATACATAACTCACACCTATCATTTCTTACATGTACTTCCAGGTTACATAATTGTCCATACACTCGTACACATCGATTCCTGCTGTATGGTGTGTGTGTAGGATTAAAGTTTATAGTCAGATGTCACATACAGAAAGATTGTCTTGAAGGGAGTGTTGGCCACATTGAGTTTCAGCTTATACATACTTTGAAGCTGACTTTTTCCTGTTCTACACAGCATTATATTGTTTGTTTTTATTTTACTTCAGAAATAAGCCTAAGGAAGCACAGATGATTAAAATTTCCAGACCCCAGTGAATAGTTATCAGCCCACATTCTTTCTACACTTTTGTATTGACATTCTATGACCATTGACATGTGACATATATCACAAATATCCTACACAGTTGATGTGTCACATTACACAGAGACAAAGTGATTGTGTAAGTGCTATCTATTTTAAAGTGCTGTAGTGCAATATTTACATTGTCCAGGAGTGTAAGTCCATTAGTGTGAGGCCTTCTATTGTGATGCAACACAAGTGCAATGGTGAGGGACATGTCATTGGACATGCTGGGGTGAAGTGTCATTTAGTGCAGAGGTACATGAATTGCCAATGAAGTAGTGAGAGGCAATTGCAGTGCATAGTCTTAAGGTAAACAGTGTGCTGGAGAACAGTGCACATTACCAACTGTAGCAAGACTGGCATGTTAACAAGCACAGGACCTAGGATATCAGTGCCCATGTGGCATGGACTTTTGCTACCGGGTACTCCTACGGGTGAAGGTGATCTGTTCCATGTCTTCATCTTCTGATGTGTGTGTCGTCTTCTCTGCCGTTGGTGGTGGTGGGTTTGAAGGGGCAACACACACTTCAGTGTTTGAAGACGTGGACTCAGAATTCCCGATAGCTGCCAACTGTGGGGCTATTAAGGGTATTACTGCAGCAAGGAGAAGCTGCTGGTTCTTGAGTATAGCAGCTACATCACTGTGATAGGCAGCCAGGTTGGCATTGAGGGGGTCATGATTGCATTTGTGCATGCAGTGAAAGGTTTGGGATGCCAGGTGTTGTAGCAACTCCATAACTGCTGTGGTGAAATCCCTCACACATTGTTGTAGTCCTTTCAGGAGGGATGGTAGCGCTTGCATGGCTGCTGCCTGTTCTGCACATGACATCATGCACTTGCGCATCCCCTCAAAGCTGGCTGCCATATTTTGCATCCCCACCTGCACCTCCTTGGCCAGCTCCCACTGTACTCCCACTACTGTCCTCTCAAAGGTGGTACCAGTGTCCTCAAAGTCCTCAGCTGGGTTGGAGCTGGCAGATTGTACAATTGGGGTGGTGGGTTGTTCCTCTGTGATGGCTGCTGTATCTGTACTCCTCCTTGCGACTGATGGTGGGGTCTGGAAGGTTCCAAGGACATCTTGGAGGGTCTGCTGGCTAATGTTTGTCAGCTCATCATCCATGTCATCAGGGAAGTCCAGGACAGGCATATCCACAGGAGAGCTATCGTTCTCTGCAATGAGATATTGTACAATTAGTGTGTCTGTGTTGTGGCAGTTGTGATGTGACGTTACTGACTTCCTATTAGTGAGACATTGTAATCTTGGTTCCTGTTCATTGTTCCTGTCATTAATATTAACATTCTCCCAGGCCTATGCCCCACCTGCATGTCACATGTAGTGTGGGCAGTTTGGGGAATTGTCTGCGTCACATCCTTTAGGTGTAGGTCCTGTCCAAATTTATGTTGCCACCTTATTGTCCTACTCAACCCTCCGTCTACTTCTGATGCCACTTGCACCACACGTAACAATATGGAACTGTCCCAGTCTCTGATATTTCACATACACCTATATGTTGCTGAGACCAAGCCCATACTATGTATAGCATTGGCATGGCACGATACAGGTGTCAGCATTGGTAGTGTGTAATGTTGATGTTGGAGAATGTGTGGTACATTGGATTGCAATGATGGGCCTGGCAGTGTTCCATTTCCTCTTATGACTGTGCGGGTGTGTTTAACTAGCTAGACACATATGTCCTCCCCCTCAATGCTGTTGTCTTAGCAGTATGACAGTTGGGATGTTGCAAGGTGGCATTGCAGCTATTGTAACACAGGCACGGAGTCGACCCTGGAATAGGCAGCATGGGTATGACATTACTGCTGTGTACTTCATAATGTAAGTTACAATACCTGCTGTTTATAGCGCCTATAGACATGAGCATTTGACAGGATTTACACTTTGTTAGTAATTACAGAGGATTGATAACGTCATCCTGAACCCTCTATTTCGGGTGGGTTTGATCAATGGGCACGTAACTGCCATTAGCTACTTGACCTGCACACACAGCACAGGTGGTAGTGGCAACTGTTGTCAATGGTAAATGCCACTTGCGGATATGGCCTGAGACTGGAAATTGAGCCCTAGTTCATGTTGTGACAATACCAGCTGTTGTGTGACAGCAGGCCAGTTTTACATTGTACCCTACCCTCATGGGCTGGCTTTGCCTTCCCAACATCCTTGGCATGGCAGAGTACCCCCATGCAAAGGTTGTTGGTGTAGTGTGGTGCTGTGGCCCTGGTTTCCCCTGCACAGCCCATGCACCCGTGCCCCTTTGCCCTTTCCACTGCCTGATTTTCTGGGCTGACATGCACTGTATAGTATGTATGTCCCTCCCTGCTGACAGTTAACATTTAGGCAATTTTGTACCCCATGCAACTTACCCTGCATCTGTGTTGTTTCCTGGAAGTCAGCGCTGTCCTGTCCTTGAATCCCTGTGACGATCTCCTCTGGGATGACGGCTGCCACCATCTCCTCCATCTGGTCCAGGGCCTCCTGCGGTGCAGGACTCCCACCTCCAGTCTGCAGTGCTGCCTTCCTGTTCCTTGCCATCTTTTCCTTGGTCCTGCGCTTGCAGTCATGCCAGCATTTCTTGCACTCAGTGACTGATCTCCGTACTTCTCCCACACTGTTTATCTTGTCCACAACTTGTTGCCAAATTGCCTCTCTCCTCCCAATTGACAATTGTGAGGTGACAAAAAGTTGATGCTGGTGTTCTGTCACCTCTTTCACCAGTATTTACTGCTCCTCTGCACTGAAACAACACTTCCTTTTCTTCTTCTCCCTCTCCTGGGTCTTGTCTGGGTCCTCCTGGCTGGTACCTGGTCGATTAGAGTCTTCCTGGGGTCTCTCCTGGCTTCTGGGATCCATTTTGGGGCTCCTTAACACATTTTGCTGTGTTTGCTCCTCTTTTTGACGCACTGCGGGGAAAAATGGCGCCTATCCAGTTTGCGATGTAGTAAACCGGATTAAAGTCGTTTTAGCCGCGATAACGTCATTTTGCTTTACAACGTGGTGCAATGGTTAAAGTTAAAAAAAATGACTCTACCCTGTGGTTTGCGCCACGGAGCGTCAAAGTATAAATTTGACACCCGGGTGGTGCAAAGAAATGGCGTTAGCCGGCGTTAAACTTTTTGACGCAAAACTGCGTCAGCGCAGTTTTGCGTCAAAAAGTATAAACATGGCCCTAAATTCCATGCACTATTTTCCATCACTTTGTTTCACTTTGTGCCAGAGCAAAGACATAGTAAATCTTGGCCAATTATTTTGCTTTGTGGTATAGATGAAGGTTGGATAGTTGAATGTAACTGACAGGTAATTTGGTACTGGTTATTCAACCTTTAATATGGCTCAGTACCTCTTATCAGTACATCAGTACCATCAGAGATGACCATGACCCGTGCAATCTATCTCCCTCGGGCTTCACTGCCTCCAACCTCCACCACTTCCAGTAGCGTACATCTTTCCCATTCTTCTTGGTTCATACCACTTACACATTATATTGTAGTGGGAGTCGTGTTTCTTCATACTGCGAGTTATATGTGGATGTCCAGCCAGAGTCTCTGACACCATTCCTGTGTTGGAGCGTTCTTAACATTTTTTCTAATACATTCGTAACTGGACATCTTAGCAGACCCTCAGTGGAGCCCGATACAGTGCGTATGTTGGTAATAAGGCATTAAGTGGACTCGTATGGCGTGAACAGTTTTCTAAAGCAGTCAAGTTTCACATGTCAGCTTCCCTATAAACGGGAGCACGTGCCCAGCACCGGGGTTGTATGCGATGGGGGCTTCTGACTTATCAATGAAACACTCCCTTTCTCAAGAATCAAATGCTTTGAATTTACTCCTGTGAAAGACATCATTCAGAATACAGTAAAGCTCCCTCTTTCCCTTTCATTAAAAATGTCCCGCTCTCCACCCCGAAAATGCCAGGTCAAAATCTGGATTTTAGGAGGACTGGAAATTTGTGATTGCAGGATTTCTTGACAGTTCATCCCATGTTCTCAGGAACGACGCAAAATGTCTGAGATGTAGGCAACAACCGGTCGTTTTTGCTTTTGTAGAGCCAAAACCTTTGGAGCCAGCACTGCAGCTTTTCTGTGAGAGTCAATGATTTTTAGAGGCTCTCAACTACCAATCAATTGCTATACATAGGCGGGGAGCTTTGAAATAACTTTCTATAATGTGGAGTTCAGACACCTCTCTCCTTCCTAGATCGCATCAAGCTCCTCAAGATTTCGGAGATTCTTGGCTCCTGTTACAAAGGAATCAAAATTCGACTGCATTTTACCAAGTATTGCTTAGGCACTGCCACTGGCAGTGCTTAAAACAAGAACAATAATTTAAGTAAAAAGGTAAGTAGTTCATTCCTTTTTTAGTGTGACAACACTTCCAAGCCACAAGATAAACTGCCGTTGCCACCTCCTGAGCTTCTTTTTAACGTCTCAATATGAAGACTTGCCATTTACCTTGTACAATCCCTGAATCTTCAAGGTTATGAATATACTTAAGTTTTTTATCTTGTTTTTCACCTAATTGATGGGAGATTGGCTGTCCAACCTCAGTTAAGATTTATCAGTATTTGCTTTTTTACTTTTAACCTTGAGATAGCCCAATACCTTTTCCAGATCTTTAGCACTTACAGGATTGACTTTTCTGGACTTCACAATTTTAATTTAATGTTACCTGCAAAAAGATGCATCGCTTGAGGGAGTCCTTCAAAATGCTTTCCCTTCTGAAGAAAAGAGGGGAAAGGGTAACTCTGTCTCGTACCCTAGCTAACATAAATTCTGGTAATCTATCTAAATGTACCAACATTCAGTCCATTAAGGCAGCAAATGTATGCATTAAGGGTTGAACACTCCTCCTATCCAAGACAAATCTGAACGAGGACCAAATCACTAGATCAAACGCCTTCTCTGCATCTATCAATAGAATGGCCATACTGGTCTCATTTGCTGTTCACTATGGCAATAGAGCCACTAGGAGCCTTGCTAAGGGTAAAACTAGAAAAACTGAGCATAACAACAGCCCAGCGAGTACATATAGCTTCATTATATGGCAATGGTATGCTTGTCTAGGTGACTAAAGGTAAAACCTCCTCGATAAAGATAATGATAGAACAAAACAGGGTTTAAGACACACACCTGCACTAACTAGAGTGTAACTGGGAGAAATCACTGTTATAGTCATTAACTGACACAACAAGTGGATGAGACGGGGCCTTTCGAAAACTCCTGATTAAATGGCATAGGAATACTTTCAGATATCTGGCAATACAAATAATGATGAACCGAACACTAAGTTATGCCTTGAATAATTAAAAAGTAATGGAAGCACTAGGAGAAATAATAACACTAACAATATGACTGGTAGGCAGAATGGCATAGAAGATCATTGTCCTGCCAAAATATTTGTATATATTTCAAAGCTGTTTGGTGGTCTACCCAGAAGCAGTTTTTGGCTGGCTAAACAAAATAATAAGTCACTTGCTGGAGGGAAATAAACAGTGCAGGGTCAATCTGGAGGTACTGAGAAACATAAGGAGAAGAGACGTTTCCAGCTCCAGGTATGAAAAGATATTATCTGGCTTCACTATCAGAATGCGTGGTTGCATGATTGGGAGAAAGTGAACAGCAAAATTGATCCTATTGAGAGGCATGAAGAGCAGATTGCCCCTTCTGAACCCGCCGCCTAGCGAAGCTTGACATGATCAAATATACCTATGCATTTTCGAAACTTTGATAGAACATCACAGAATGCTGTTACTGCTAATTTTAAGAAAACTGCACATCCACAAGGTTTAGGAAATGTATTTGAAGTGATGAACTGTGACATATTCAATTTGTGTTTTAAATAGGGGGTGTTTTTAAAAGTAATTGATGACATTATGAAAAAGGGGTATTTTTTATAATGCGTTTCCTTCTTTTGATTTTTTATCTTTTGAGCTTAATATATGTGCTGCTTAAGTTAGCCCAATCAAAATGAAATAAAAACATGAAACATCTGAATATTGCCACCACTAATAAAAGTGTGATCCAAAGTTGAGGGTCAGTTGCATTAGAATGCCTTCTAATATACAAAGGAAGATTCTTCTGAACACATGATTGATTTGAGAGGTTAAGAGCACACATATTATTGGGATAAGGATTATGCTAAGATGTTCCAAATTTGTTGAGGAGCGGTGGTGATATGGAAGAGTTCATCTGAACCCAATGTTAATTACTGGCCTCAGGAAATGAAACTTGTTCATTCCTATTTGAAAGGCACACATGTGAAAGGAAATGGCGCAACAAATAATTTGTTGATTACCAGCGTGGAAGGGTGCTGAACAATCAAACAAGAGTAGGAGGCTCTGGATAACTTAGTTCATGATTTTCACATCATCACTGACAGCTGGGATTTACAGATGCTGTACTAGAGTGTGTATAGAACCGTAATTGATATTCCTGCAGCAGATTGTGGCAATCAATGTTGTTTTGAAGTTGAAAGGCTTTTAGCCTGAAGGTGGAGTGAAGGGATGTATATTGATGCACCATGTAGGTGCATGGTGATAGGGTACATCTCTCCCAAACTAAATTATGAACATATGAACTAAACGTGGTTAGTTTAACCAGCTCTTCTCTCAGTTTTAACTTCCACTTATAGTCTCTCAAGATTTGTGATTCATGTGGGCTTGGTTGGAGTTTCTATAACCCTTCCTCAAATAATGATGGTTGCGTGTTTTGACAGGATAAGTGATGATCTCTGTCTGCAAAGTTTTATTGACGCTGTTGGTTGCTTTGGTTTGGTGGTGGACTAGTATCACTCCCCTAGTCTACTACTTCATCTATAGTGTTCTGCTAGCTATTGGTTGTTCATGAAGAATTACTAGTCGGATGATGACCTTTCAGCCTTTTTTTAACATGGAGACATTATGGTTATTCTTCGTTCTCCAAATTTGGCTGTGGACATGATGCCTCTGGTCTTGAACTCCCGACCTCTGTTGACTGAATTGCTGGTATGGAGAGGAGCTATTCATTGTGGTGCTGTTGGTATGGTGTCATTCAGTAGATGCCCATTAGAATCTCCATCTCTGTTATCTTGAAGCCAACATGGAGTGGTCTTTTGATGCAGGGAACCAGGAAGTTGAGGTACACTGGAATTCGAAGCCCTGAAATTAAAACCCATTATCTGTCTGCAGGGCAGTCGAAATGCCAGATGCTGCTATGATTTCCTCCTGTTGATGATACAATCTCTATCACCAGGAACACTATAAACACCTCTGTGAGAACTAGAAGGTATCTTTTATCAGGCCGTTTAGTTACAAAATAACTGAATTATATCTGTAGTGTAGTGCATCCTTCTTCTATTAATATTGGGGCTGGATGTTCGCTACATCCCATACCATGACAGAGTCTGCATTTGTTAACTGTCTGTCCCACTTGTGAGTAGGTCTGGACAGAGTTCGCGGAGTTCTGCTATTCTGCGAAGAGACCAAAAAAACCTCTGCCGCACTACATGGAGTTCTGCAAAGCTGCGGAGTGTGTTAGATCATGCCTTTCGCGCAAATTTTTAGCCCTGGGTGTTTGTCCTGTGCTGTAAAATCAGCGCAAATAGCACCACACACAGTGCAAGAGGGTGCCGCTTCTTCTCTGCCGCTTAAGTAGATTTTCTACTCGAGTAGTAGCTTCTTCAACATGAAAAAAAGGTTTCTCAATGCGAGCAGTAGTGAGCATCCGCGATCGCCTGCATTGAGAAATCTCACTGAGAGGTGGTGTGAAGTAAGATTTTCCTCGCTCGCAAAATCAACATTGCCGAGCAAGGAAAAATGTCTCCTCTGCTCGGCTACGTGGAGTTTTTTGGAACTCCCCGCTCTAAGTGGAGCACGGAGTAGTGAAAACTCTGCAAAATCCACAAGTGAAACGAGTTCACTGCCCACACCTATTTGTGAGTCTAATTTGGGGAAGCATACCTTCTCACTGAGGCATGTCTTTCTCTTTTCTATTCCTAGGTCTTCTTGGTGTCTTAAATGGGTGTACTCCCACAGGACGTTGTCCAGGGAACTCACCCTACAAGGGACCGATTGCACGATATGCTTTCCCCCATTGACTTCAATGGTATCTGTTTGACAACTAAAAGTGCATTTATTTTTCAGCGCTTCTAAAATCTACAACTCCGGTTGTATGTAAGATACAACGTTCATTTTGGTGTCTAAAAAATAAATAAAAATCTGCATTATTTTCCTAAATTGGTGTTGGATTTCTTTCTAGTCATGTCATTTACTCATTGTCCATGTTGGTGTTGTGAAATGCTTTACACATTTTTATCTAACTAGCCTGACTGCTCTTTGCCGCTCTACCAGGACTCAGCTAAGGTTTACTGGTTTGAACCCGAGGTCCACTTCTGGGTAACATGCTAGTATTACATGGTAAGATTCCCCAGTCATATCACATAATACTGCCACTTTGTTACAAATGCCCATTGTAAACATTTGTATCTCAATAACAATTTGGGACAGGCTGTATGAATGACAAATCACAGATTTCTTCTGCATCTTCTACCTCTGACGCAGGAGGTTGAGTGCTGTCTGTTGGGTGCCTTAACAGGTGGTTTGCCAGATTCTCACATCCTGGATGATACATGACCAGAAGAGTTTGCTTTTCAATTCTAAGGGATTGGTGGGGTGCTATCCCTGATAAAAGGAGCACCTGAGGCTCACGTTCAGTGATGTGATGACCTTAAAGTTTTGCCCATATAAATGAATGCAGCTCCACCTAATAGTAAGAGCTTGTCCCTCAATTTCTGAGTATTGTTTTTTCAGCTTCTGATAATGACCTGTTGTGAAATGACTGGGGCTCAGGTGTCTTTGCACTGCTTTTGTGAGACTACATCCCCACCTGCAACTCAGATGGTGTCTACAACTAGTTCATTGTTCTTGGTTGGGTCAAAGTACTCATCATTGTGTTATGAACTAAGGGGCATATTTACTAAGAATTCATACAATGCAAGGCAGCAAATCAATTTCCAGCACTGCATTGGGTGAAAGAGAGACAGCAGAAATGCCTAGTGCCAATGCAGGCACCCTTGCACCATGGTGCAGGGTGCCTGCATTATGAGCAGAATTGTTTTTATACAAGAAGGCATACCTTGCTGCACAAAAGCAATCCTTAGAGGCAATTACCTCTTTCCATGCATGATGCAGAACGCATCACACATAGAAAGTGGAAGAAACAAGTAGAAATAAACATATTTCTCCTCGATACACCTGCATCAGAGAGGCCTACCATTTTGGTGCAATTCCAGGTTTACTGACCTTAGTAAATCTGTGATTGCATCAACATACATGGGTGGATGCACTGAAAGACCTGTGCTCCAACCATGGAACTCCTTCCCAATGCAAGGTAAAACAAATTAGCGCTACGAGCTGCATTGCCTTACGTTTTCTTTACAAAGCCATGTAAGGCAGTACTAATTGCCCCTGGCGTCAGTTAAGGACTTACGTCAACATTTGAATGCAAGGTCAACACAAGTCCTTAGTTAATCTGGGCCTAGAGCTTCTTTCAACAGCCGAAATGAGCCATGTACATCATACCTGCCCCCTCTCTCATGAGGATTTTGCTTAGATCTATAGTCCTAGGAGCTTTGACATTACTGCCAAATTAAGAATGAATCTGCCACAACTGTTCATCATTTCCAGAAATCGACAGGATTTCAGTGCACCTTGAGAAAGACTTGTGTTTTTGATGTCAGCCGTTTTCAGTGAATACCACTGCTCTGGAAAAGAGATAACTGTAAACCATGATATTGTCTAAGAAATTTGCAGTTATTGTGAGGTAAGGCGAGGCCATATTCAAATATTCATCAAAAGGCAGCCTTGAAGGTCAGTGGTAATCTCTAATGCTGTTGGCAAAAATCAGGATATTACCACTGATGTTCAGGACTCTATTGGTCGATAGTACTTATTTAATTGTATTATGGAACAGGTCTGATGCTTCAGATATCAATAAGTTTTCTTTTTGTAGAGAAGAATGGTGTCTTGGGGGCAGCAGGGTGAAGTGAAGTGTGCCCTTGGGGAATTTTGGGAAAAGGTTCAGTCAATATTGACTGCCCCTTTAAATACTGCTGGGGGAGTTTGGGCTACTTTAGAGCCCAGACTAGCCCAGTTTTATTATATATGTGTCAGTTTGGACTTCCCCGCCACCATTTTAAGATTGGTGACCTGGTGGGTAGTGTTTCTGTCTAAGCATTACTTTTTCCCGTTTTTGTCCTGTCATTAGTTTTTCCCCAGTTTATTGTGTTGAATAGCTGCGGCTATTCAAAACAATAAACTGGGTCATCAAGTCATCAAATGCCGACAAAGAGGCAGAGGCAATGCTCCTGCTACATGAGGCTGACAGGATGCACCTTGTGAGAGAGGCTGAGCCGGAAGCGTGAGAGGAGAGGCACACGCTCCGGGCCGCGGAGTGGGTGGCGAGGGTCATGGTGGCCTCCTCACCTTCCCACAAGATCAGGGCAGAAAGCTTTCATGTAAAGAGAGGCCGCCTGGTTGCTACACAGTTGACCTCTCAGGAAATGTCAGTGGTCCAGAGTATGCGACGTGCCCCAGCGGCCCACTTCTGAGGCAGGTTTGGGAAGGGGCAGGAAAGTAAGGCAGCCAGTATCCCAGGAAGTTTTCACACTGTTACAGGCGGTGCCTTCTCAGGTTCAAAGTAATTTTGGGGAAAAGGAGGCAGCCGTGTTACACGCAGCAGCATATCCCCACACGGGCCGCTTGTACCACAAAAAGGTGGTGCAGGCAGAGTAAGAGGAGGAAGGCGTGTTGGCTCCTCCCCCGTGAAAATATATTCTTAGGATGTTGGGGTAGATAGATACATGCTGTGGAAGGCTTACGTCTGCACAGAGAGGGAGGCCAGTATAGTGCCTCCCTCTGAGTTGGGGAAGGTGGGCACTACATACAGTGAAGGAGAGGGGAAGACCCTATTAACAGGCATGGAAGGGGAAGACCTGGGAGAAGCATCCTGGATGGAAATGACCCATCATTTGGGTGCAGGGCCTACAAGAAACTTGGGCAGAAGAAACTTGGGCAGAAGGGGGGCCATGGAAATCTGGGGAAGACAATTTGCAGCATAGGGTGTTGAAGAGCAGGGTAGGCTGGGTTCAAAGGGTGAAAAAGGGGGTGAGGGTATTGCACCCCCATGGGGGGGCTTCTGCCATTGTAGTGGCAATGCTCAAATGAAGTGGGGATGAGAAGGAAGAGGGACAAGGTGCTATGTGGTCAGCAGGACATGGTGGCAATAGCAGGGATTCAGGTAGGGAACAGTCCTTAGGGGATACTCATTATCATGAGGAGACAAAGGCAGTAGGGGGGAGTAGGAAGCCAGGTCCACAAGAGTATTGGGCGTAAGAGATAGTGGGGGCTAGGTCACCAGCACAAAAGTCCTCTCCTCTTTTTTGCAGGTGGAGGGGCATTGCCAGTTTCCAGACTTGGCAGAGGTTGGTGCGGCTCATATGCACAGAGGAGAAGTGATGGTCGGGCCCAGAATGGTTCACGGGATGCCTGCAAGAATTCTCGGCGTAGCCTGTGGAAGTAGGTCCAGGATTACCTCATGGGATCTGACAGTGATTAGGTCGGGGTCAACCTCCAGAATACATGGTACAGATGAAGGAGGTGAGGTGTCGACAGAGCGGTATGGTGGGGCCATGGCAGCCCATCTGGGCACCGAGTGTTTGCCTACACAACATAGGGTTCACACAATGTTTGGACAGTAGGAACAGGAGGGGCTGGCATGGGCCAGACCAGAGGATACCATTGGGGTGTCTATGTTGGACTACAGGGATGAGAGCCTCGAAGAAAGTGGGATACCAGGATGGGTAAAGAGAGTTGACAAGGACTAGGGTGGGGGTGCTGCTAACGGTACGTTTACTAGATTGTTACAGGCATGGCACAGGGTAGCCATAGACTCTGGGAGGCCACTGGCGAGGCACCAAGCACCTGCATGGGCACCAACCTTGGAGCCAGGTAAGGGCACAGTGGCGGGCAAGGACTGGGGGGAGCATTAATCCGGAGGTAAGTATAGGGATGGATACAGAGCCGGGATGGGTTTCGAAGGAGACAGAAAAGGGAGATGCAAGAAAAGAAGAGGACAGGGCAGAAGTTACAGGGCGTGCAGGAGGAGACAAGGAATGGGCTGCACACAGTGCAAGGAACAAGAAGGCAGGCCAGAGAGCAAAGAACTGAAAATAAAACATCTGCCCTCCATGGCAATGATGAAATCTCTGGGGGCATACTTAATGCTAGCCACGGAGAATAGGATATGGAAAGGGGAATATGTGGACATGTTTAAGCTTTTAGGCTCCTCCGTAGGAAAGTGCTATCAAATAAATGGACAAAGGAGGAAGAATATAAGCTGGCCAACTGGCCGAAAGTCCCCCTCACTATCGAGAACTAGATGGTGGCCTTTTTAATATACATCAGCATCTATCAGCATCTATTGTAAAACATTTCCTGAATGTAGCATAGCGCTGTTCAAATAAATGGACATGATACTCAAGGCCCAGCTGACGTTCGGAGGTATGCCTGGGCTCAATTTGACGAAGAATTCATGGCCTAATTGGCTTGGGAACCCAAGGCTAAGTGGGGGGAGTTGGACACATTTATGGCAGCACACCACGGGCTCAGACAAGTTTGGGAAGACAGTCTTCACAGTCAGCGGCCTTCAGTTAGTTTAAAAGTCCTTTCAGGGGTGCCCCATATGAGGGGGGGTCGAACAAGAAATCAGGGGTAAGGAAGGCTCCAAAGGGGCCTGCTGGGACTACCAAAAGGGCTTATGTACTCAAGAATATTGTAAATTTCAGCACAAGTGCTCCAAGTGTGTGGGAATGGACACACTCATACATTGCATTGGAACCACAGTATATTTCCAAGGGCAGCCAGCCGCCAGGGGCAGAATCATGCAGGCAGGCAGGTATTGCATCAGCCTTTGCAGCAATTTTCACACAGAGGGGGTAGAGGGACACAAGGGTCTGCAGGTAAAAGCTCATACTCCAGTTAACATAAGTAGACTGGAGTATTGGTTGGCTTTTTATGAGTGACCAGTAGAGGCAAGGATTTTCAGGGAAGGCTTCAAGGAGGGTTTTCGCTGGGGTATGAGGGCGCCTGGGTTTGCAACTGGGCAGATAATTTTTACTCTGCAAATGAGCATAAGGTGACAGTACAAGGAAACCTTGACAAATAAATTGCCAAGGGGAGAATGGTGGGCCTCTTTGAAGATTGGCCAATTGAGAATCTGATTGCATTACCAATAGGTGTAGTTCCAAACAAAGAGAAAGGACAATTCAGACTTATTCTGCATCTGTCATGGCCAGAAGGTCGGTCAGTGAATGATTTAATTCCTGAGGAATTGGTCTTGGTATCATATTCCACAGTGGACATGGCCATAACATTGGTGGTGGAGACAGATCAAGGGGCCGTAGTGGCAAAGAGTGATGTGAATTCAGCTTTTCAGCTGCTGCCAGTGCATCCAAAAGTCCTTTCAACTTCTGGGGATACACTTTGAAGGAAAATGGCACATGGACAAGGCACTGCCTATGGGATGTTCTGTGTCATGTGCTCTTTTTAAATACTTTAGTTTCTTTTTACAGTGGCTGTTCACCTGGTACACGGGTCACAACCTGGTGGGATGCATTACTTAGATGACTTCGTTTTGTGGAAATGCCTGGCTCGGCAGACTGCCAACTGGCGTTGGCAAGCTTCCAAGAGCTCATGGGCAACTTAGGGGTCCTGCTTGTACCAGAAAAGAAGGAAGGGACCCAGTACGGTTCTGTCCTTTCTAGGGATTGAATTGGATACAGAGAACATGGAGGCGAGGTGCAGGTCCTGCTGGGTCATCTCAATTTTGCTTGTAGCATAGCAGGGACAGGTAGGACGTTCTGTAGGTGGCTATGCTTAGCTTTTGCGGGGGGTTCACTGTCACACTACCATGTACGGCTTCCAGCTGGAGTTAAAAAAGATCTCAGGATGTGGTCTTTCTTTTTGAGGTCTTTCAATGGTATTCCACTATCTAGACAAGTTCAGATTGAAAGAGACGTTTACACATTTTCAGATGTGGTGGGAGAAATGGGCTTTGGCCTGTTTTGGCAGGGTCGGTGGTGTTCAAAGGAGTGATCGGCTCAATGGAAGTCAGGAGGTTGAAGTATCACGGTCTTGGAGCTTTTTCCACTGGTAGGAACAGTCACACTTTGAGGGGCAGAATTGGCTCACTGCAGGGTGCTGTTCTGAGTGAATATCATAGAAGTGGTTCAGGTGATGAACAAAACGTTGGCCAGGGAGGAGCAGGTGCTGAAGTTGGTGAGAGTTTTTGTGCTGGTTTTCGTGCACCACAACATTGCTGTTAGAGCACAGCATGTTCCAGGGGTTGAAAATGACATCGAGGATGTTTTGTCTCCTCTCCAGTGGAAGAGATTCCATGGGCTGGCCAAGCAGGCACACAGATTCAAGCACCCATTCCGGTGGAGCAGTGGTCAATAGGCAACAAAGGGTGGTAGAATTGGTGGTAGAATCCCTCCCAGAGTCAACTAGGAAAGCATTTAGTCAGGTGTGGGCAGAGTGTTTAGCATCTGGGGCACAACAAAGGCGGGATGTATGGAGAAGTTCGAAGATGTGATTCAGTTTATTTGGGATTTGATGGACAAGAGTATGACCTGTGTAACCATTGCGGGGAAGTTAGCGGGCATCTCCTTTATGGGAAAACTATTATGGGGGTATCCTCAATCAGCGGGGGAGCTGGGACAAAGAATGTTGTAAGGTTGGGTGAGAGAGCAAGGTCGCTCATAGAGGGTCTGAATATCCCTGTCATTGGATATTTTCAGGCATGTACTGCGGCTGTTGCCGCAGATATGCAAGGGGGAGGTAGAGGGGTGCATATTTTCTGAGTTGATGTTGTGTATGTTTTTTGGAGCCTTTAGAGTGTCTGAATTGCTGGGTAACAAGAGAAAGGGAGGGGTTTTGTGGCAGGATATGTCCATGGTATGGGCAGTGTGGTTGTGCGGCTTCATAGTACAAACACACGTCAGAAGAAGAATGTAGTGCTGCAGGGTTTTTTCAGACCCAGAGATTTGACCAGTGACTTGGGGTGCACCCTGGCAGCGCTACCAGTAAGAGAGAGGGGTGATGCTTAGGTGGAGGGCTGGGCACAATGTGACAGCTTTCCAGCTGCTTGCTATATTGCATAAAGCCCTGGCCATTTTGGGTCTCCCCCTTCTGCTTTTGGAATGCATTCTTTCAGAATTGGCGCAGCAACAGACGCAGGTCGCTGTGGATGGGAGCGGGAGGTTATCATGAGATTGGGGCAATGGTCTTCAGATTGTTTTCAGAGAAATATGTGCATGGTTGGGGGAGACGGCTGATTTCCTTTCTCTTCAGTGTGATATTTACCTCCTTTTCTGTTGCAGGTTCTGTTGCAGGGCCAGAGGGGCGGATGACAAGTGACACAGAGAGAAATTGGGTTCAATCTGGGTTCACAATGGCAGGGGATTTCAGTGTGTTTGAAGGGGAAAAAGGGTATGAGATGGCTCGAACTGATCAGTTGTTTGAATGGCATGTTGGTGAGGGGAATTGCCCAGATGTGTTGATCCTACATTTGCAAGAAAATGATATGGTGCAGCAGAAGGGTGTGGTGCTGATGAGGGCCATGAAGCAGGACTTGAGGCAATTGAGGGCTCAGTGGTCTGGTTTTTCTGTGTTATTGACTGAGTTTATGCCTCACAGGGACCCGGTCAAACCAGATGCAGTAGACAGAGCGTGTAGAAAGCTGAATAGAGAGATGAGACATTTTCGCAGAGATCTATGGTTCGATTGAGTTTGCCACTCAGGCACTCAATATGATAATATGGAATTTTTTCGAATTGACAGGGTGCATCTTTCTAGAGTAGAAGTGGAGTTACATCTATTGGAACAGAAAGAAGTAGTGGCAAGAGCGTTAAGCTTGAGGATTTGAAGGGGGAGACAGCACAGGAACTAAGTGGGAGAAGTCTGTAGGGGTGCAGAAAAAGTCAGGGACAGCCTTTTTCTGGGTGGCAGTGGCATGGAAAGTTTTTAAAGGAGGATACAGAACATGATATTAAGTTTACATGGGTAAAGCACAGGGATTGGGGGTAGCCAGGAAGTTTAAGGTTAAGAGATAGTTGATTAGAGGCTAGTTTTTTAGAGTTTGGGGTATGTTAGCGGGGTAGGTTTTGGTCAGTAAACTACTTGCTAGTGAGGGGGTAGCT
Organism: Pleurodeles waltl; assembly: GCF_031143425.1. Lineage (NCBI taxonomy): Eukaryota > Metazoa > Chordata > Amphibia > Caudata > Salamandridae > Pleurodeles > Pleurodeles waltl. The sequence continues at coordinate 1,373,698,291 of NC_090445.1, read as the reverse complement.
TACAAAATTAGGTAGTTAGTTGACAGTTTTAGGATGAAGGGGTAAGGGGTAAACTAAACGTTTGACATGGTTTTGGCTTATTTGGAGGGGTCCTGTGGCTCGTATAGTTGGGGTGGATGGTAGGTTTTGGTCAGTAAATTAATTGTTAGTTTGTAAGGCAATTGGAGTAGGTTTGTGATTGTTAATGTGTTCATGTGTACCTGCTTCAATAAAGAGGCCTTTTCCACACTTATAAGTGGGTAAGATTTTGTTTACACCCTATTTCACAAACAACAATTTTTCTTTTGGTTATCATGCAAAGGCATTGCCACCAATGTATCAATTTGCACAGATCGCAACAAGGGATACCTAAACTCCTGTGACTTTGACATGAGTCATAGTGCTTGTTAGGAAAGAAGTCATCAGACACCACATTTATTTCCTAGTTAATTTACAGATTAACAATTTGGCCATGTTCCTTATACAAAACTCCATCAATGCAAGACAACCATTAATGGTAGGGTGGCGACAGATGATGGAACAGGAGTGGGCATTGAAGGACAGATCAATAATTCACATGGAGAAATGAGCCTTTGTTATCTCTCTATCAGAAACGTCAAACACAAGAATCAGAAATCATTACGTGATGTTGAAGAGGTTAAATTTGTGGTCTTAATTATTTATTCCAAACTATGGATTGTGTATCCATATCCCTGTGGTCATGCATTCTGTATTGTACTCTCAGTGTGTTATGTATTTCACACTCTGTAGATTAAGTAGTCACCCTGTATTGTGTATGTTTTCCACACTTCATTGATATCTATTCCACCCTCTGTGGATTAATTAATACACAATCTATGAATTATGTATTCCAGTTTCTGTGGATATGTATTCCTATTTCTGATAGTTATATACTCTGCTATGTGGGTCATGTGGCCACATTCTGTACATTATGTTTTCAGTTTTCTGTGGATTATTGTTTCCACCCTCTATGGATTGCATATTCCTTTCTCTGTGGACTATGTATCAACTTTCTATGGGATCTGAATTCTACTGCCTCTCCCTTCGCATGTCATGCTGTACCCTACAGATTGCCACGAAAACAATAGCATGTACCTTGTATAGGGCAGTCAATAAAAAAAAAACATTGAGACCAGAGTGTTCAGACTAATGTTTTAAGGTGTTTATGCTATATAACACATGGATTGTAGTCATTACAGATCTCTGAAAAGGAGAAACCAAGGGGTAGTGAAGTTCATTCAACCAACAGGCTTTTCAATAACGCTCAGTGATTACAGCTCTATCCAGTGGGCTATTCCTCTTCTCTCACTGCAGCCCATGCAGACAATGCAGTCATTACAGAGCTTCCTAACTGACTGAACCACAGCCCTGGCAATGCAAAAGACAACCTCACAGTCATGCGTGTCTCATAACAGTACATGCAGAAAAAAAACAACAGTTTAATTTGCCCAGTAGACACAGCCACAGACCCCATTCCAGAGCTAGCTGCATGCAGTCGAAGGAGAGAGCCATAGTTCTGTTTCTTGAAGCATGCACAACAATATAGCGGTTACAGCTGTCTAATTCAATGTTTCCCAAACTGTGGGTCGTGACATGACCTGATTTTTGGTGCGTCCTGAGAGTCCAAGTGAAGAATAAAATGTGATTTAACTCTGTATTTAACTTGTTGCATTTAGTTGCCTCAAAGACAGAGGTCTAGTGTCAGTCTATGTCTTCTGACAAATTGCTGATTATTTTCTTAACCTGGGAAATGGTGTGTCCAAACTCCTCTCACTTATCAGAGGAAGAAAGGTAAAGTGAATTTTGTTACAAACTTGCTGAGGTACAGCGAGTGCGAAGAGAAAGGCTGTAAGATGTCATTTTTTTGTAACACACAATAACATGTAAATACCTGGAAAGAACTGTACACCTTCAGCAGTTAGGAAAGCAAAAATGAAGCACATTTTTGTAGTTCTGAAGTGTAATGGAAGCAGCTATTTTAATACAATCAAAACGCATCAAGGCACTTGGTGATGCACACATGATGAATATTCACAGAAACACGATTTCCTCACATCATCACTTGTGTTCAGCATAGTTTTATCATTTAAGCTGTATGTCTGTGCAAATTTAGTGGCCATTTCAATAGAAAAATGTGCTGGATGTAAATAGAGTGTGCTCATGCACGAAGCCATTAAAGCTAGATGGATTACAAAGGTTTGTTGTTCTAAAAAGTGTGCTGTGGTTCTAAAACAATTGGGAAGCACTGGTCTAATGGACAGCTCTGCTTTCTAGTTGGCTCTCAGACCATGCTGTACAGTCCAATGATTGCAGGTCAGTTCGAACTCATGCAGCTCAATTTAGCGATTAATCCTTATCCAGTAGACAAGTACCCAACATGTGGATCTCATTAATGTGCACACAGGACAATGCAACAATTACAGGTATGCCCAAAAGACAGCAGCACAAATGTTTGCCATTCACAAAATGCAGAACAATGCACGCATGACAGCTGTTCAACAGACAAAACCAAAGCTCTGTTTCTCTCCTTTCAGGTCTTTCAGGTCCACCTACCGATTCCTGCTCTGTGGCAATATATACAATCTACAGGTTTGCAGTGGTGAAAGTAACGAAGGTATTCAAGGACACACATCCAGACCTTGAAGCTCTAATACCTAGTGTGAAGGTTGTACCACTGTTAATAAAGTAGCTTCCACATTCTCCATCAATGGAACCCTCAAGAGCACAGTGACCATGAAAAATTGAATTTTGCTGCCATGGTTTTGAAGACAATCATACTATATTTACTATAATTACTAAACTCACAGAGGGCCTGATGTACAACCAATTTGTGAGTTGCAAATTGGTCACAATCGGGTTTGTAAATGCAAAATCATCTGTTTGCGATGTACGACAATTAGTCGTAAATGCAAAATTGTGCTGCGACTGGTTTGAGAATATCAAAAAAAGTGGTCAGAAAATGTGACTCGCCTTTAGTGTGTCGCTAAATGTGAGTCGCAAAATAGCATGTACAAACAAGTCGCAGTTTGTGAGAACTCGCAAAATGGCCCGTTTGTAGGTGCAATTTAGCACCAATCCAAAATAGGTGTTAACTTGAACCAACCTATAAAAACAGGGCCCAGAATGAATCAAGGACCCACCACAATGGCTGTGTTGTACCTGATGGTGAGGGGGTGACAAATACTGGATGACCAGCAGACGAGGCAGAGACAGGAGAGGGCAGGGTCAGGCTGGCCCTGTTTTAGGAGACAGAGGAGAAGATACATGAGCAGTATAGGCTGAGTAGCAATGCGATTCTTGAACTAATTGCAACCCTGAAACCACACCTGTAGCGCCCAACAATGTGCAGCAAAGCAGCCCCGTCCATGTCCAGGCTCTGTGCTCCCTCCACCTACTGGCCAGTGGTGGCTGGAGGGGTATCACAGAGTGCAATGTCACATTTCTTCAACAACTTCCTAGATGCCATGGTCCTGCAGATACACCAGCACATCTACATGCCCAGGGACTACCAGGAAATGCAGCATACCAAAACACAATGCTACCAGATAGCGGGATTTCCACAGGTCATTGTCTGCATAGAAGGGACACATGTGCCCCTATGTCCCCATCCCGTCTGGAATACATATTTCAGAATTGGAAGAGCACACATTCCATGAACATACAAGTGGTGTGTGATGCTGAACATCATCACAGACCTTGTAGCCAAATACCGAGGTAGTACGCATGACTCACTTATGTTCAGGTATAGCGACTTATACCATCGACTAGAAAGGGATGACTTTGATGAAGGACTCATATTAGGTAGATGAATGTATGTGCACAGAAATGTGTAGTGGTACATACATGAACCTTCATGTTTTATGACCCACATATGTGTTTTCACAGGTGACAGTGCATATGCCTTGCGTCCTTGGATCATGACACACTACATGACTTCCAACACTTCCCAGGAAAGGTGTTACAACATAGCACATCGGCAGACAAAGACTTTGATAGAACATACCTTTAGCCTCCTGAAGTCACTTTTCTGTTGCCTACACAAGAGTGGAGGAGCCTTGTAGTATGCACCTGAAACAGTGTGCAAGATAGTGGGATCCTGTGCAATATTGCATGACATAGCCTGCAGGCGTGAATTACACATAGGCGTTTCAAAACCAGATTCTGACGATGATGACCCCGCTCCACCTGGACAACAGCCATTCGAAGGAAACGGAGCAGCAGAGGGGAGAAGATGCAGGGACCACATTGCAAGCCAATATTTTGCAAGGTAAGAAATGCACAAGTACCCAATCCCTCTAAAAAAATGGCATGACAACTGTTGTTTGCAATAACCAAAGGACTACACTTTAATGTCTTTGGTGTTAACCATAGGATTTGATACCCTGGCCATAAGGAGGGTAATCCATATCGTGCCTCCGCATATTGTGCGGTAACGTCACAGCATGGGGGAGCATTAAGGAGAAAGCAAGGCAGGCACAATAGCCTTGTACTGCGTCTGGCATGTGGTATGCCAGATGTTGCAGATGCTGATTGGTGGCTGGAGTTATGGCATAGGACACTCAGTAGCAGACACACTGCTTAAGCAAGTTAGCTCGCTATCTGCTGCATCACCTGTCACACCACTGGCAATGCTGATAGTTTGTATTGCCTCTACGGCTGCAGTAATTTGATTCAGCTTCTGGCCACATCACCACTGAAGTGGCCCATCTCCACCTGCAGGTCAAGGGTGTGTCTGCAGAGTTGCGTAGTGGCTTCGGTAAGCCTGCTGGTAGCCCTGGTGACGGCATCCACTCTTGTAGCACGGCTGTGCTCACGGTGCCTTAACAGGTGTCTTTCCTCTGCCATCTCCCTGCAGAGTTGGTCAAGCGAACCATTGATGGCATACATTTTTTTTAGGTCTGCCTGGTTGGCAGACATTTGCTGTGTGGGATTTTCAAAGCTCAGTGAGATTTTCTGACTGATGATGCGCATCTGTTTGTTTTGCAGGCGCTGAACACTTAACATGGCCTGCTCCACATTACCTGAGTCTGACTGGTAACTGGTTCCTGCCTGGGAGCGTGCAGCCTGCAGTGCCTGCTGGCGTCTTTGAGCCCACAGTGTTGGATGCAGTTGCCGGACCCTGGTCACGGGGATCCCTTCGAGAGGTGAATTGCTGTGGATCTGCTTGATCCCCACTACAAGCTGCATGGGATAGGGTAATAGCTGCACTTGCATGGGCCAGCAAAGTTCCGGGTGGACTCATGGACATATCAGCCTGCCCTTCAACTAGCTGAGACTGGGACTGGTCCTCTCCCACATCAAGTTCCCCTTCCTGTGTTCGCTAGATGCATCTATTTGGGAAATGGGAAATAGAATAAACTGCGTGAGAAACTGGCTCTTTTGTTTTGATAAAGATACAAATATTGGCTGACAGTGACATTGCAATTTCTGCACATGACTACATGTACCATAATGCACAAGTGGTGGTGATTCCCTCATCTACATGGACAATCCAGGCATATATGTGTGAGGCTGTGTTGCATGCTTGTGGTGAGCAGGATGTTGGTGCCAGGTGGTAATAGTAGGAACTTTCACTTACCAGTGGTTGGTGGGAGTGCAGGTGTGTCCAGGGACCCAAATTCACAGACTGCCTCTGGCTCCACAGTTGTCTCAACCATCGCATCCGCTGCTGTAGGGGGTGCCAAATTGAATGTTCCTCCTGTCCCCTGGACGTCCCAAAGCCGGACTGCAACCCTTTTCTTGGCCCTGGAGTGTAGGTCATACCACCTCTTCTTGATTTCCTCTAGTGACCTGTCAGTCACCCCCAGGGCATTAATCTGGAACTGTTTCTCCCTCCAGATTTTAATTTCATCTGACTAAGGGACACTCTGGGACAACCTCCCAAACAACTCCTCATGGTGGTTCCAGCAAGACTCAGTGAGGAGGTCCAATTCCCTCTCTTAGAATTTAATTTTCCTCTCGCACTCCCCAGCAGCTTTGCTCCCCTGTTGGCTGGCCATGGTTCTTTGTGGTGCAAATGTAGTCAGCAATGTGGCGCTGTGTTGCTTGTCTGGACCATGTGCTTCTCCTCCTGTGTAGGGAATTCCAGGGACAACACTTCCTGTTTTGAGTCCTTGCAGAGCACTAGGAAGTGATTTTCCCCTATTTGTACAAGCAGGAACAATTTGCGATTCACAATCGCAAATTGCGAGCAGTTACCAACTCGCAGATTGCGTTTTGGAAACTGTGATGCGACCCGTTTGCGAGTCACAAATTGATGCCCGATTTGTTACGTACATCAGAAATAGAACTTGCAAATTGCAATTCACAATTTCTCGCCAGTTGCGAGTTGCTATTTCTGGTGGTCGTACATCGGACCCATAATCCCTGTGGCAGGAAGTGCCATTAAAGAAAACATCTATGCCTTTGCAGGTCCCCAAGTGACCTGTCAGTCTTTGATTGCACACTTGCACATCTCAGTTTAATATGGGCAAAGAAACAGGTTTCCTAAACTATCACACTGCTGTAGTGCATCCACATCAGAGCCGTGTGTTGTGCAGGCCTCCTCATCGTACCCTGCAATGCCCAGAATACAGAATGCATGTGACACAAAATGCATGCTAACACACCACAATGGCAGGGAAATAAATTGAGAAAGGGGATTGACGCTATGTACATGATTATAAAAAGGTGTTAATGAAGTTATATCACAAACTTAGAATACAGTACCAATTCATTGGGGAGATCAGGGAACTCACTGAAACATGAGCCTTGACACCATGTCAGAAAAACCCCATCAAAGTCAAAACAGAATTCTCCCCATATAATGATGTAACCAGGAACACACTGGACTGAGGAAGAGATTCATACACATACACTACTTAATGAGAGCCCTGTAATATGCCTCAGGTAAGGTGTCATATTCTCAGGCCTCTGCTGCCTGGTGCACAATATACTGAATCAATCCACCACCTTATGCTGGTGCTAGCGGACCAACACTGCAGCCCGGTCACAAATTATAATCATTGTGACGTGAAATCACGAGGCATACACTGTTGATAGAGATTGAAGACACGGAACTTAATATGTTACATGGTTCAAGTTCAAATCAAACTGTGTTGAATACCATAAGGAGGTGTAAATGCAAAAATGTACGAGATATGATACTACACATATATAATGGTGGGTGGACAGCAGGTACTAACTACAATTATTTATAATGCATTAACTCTCAATGCCCTGGCAAGTATTTTAGTATCCAAGCACCTCTTCCTGTTCATGGCCTGGGGTAATGGTAAAATCACCTGCAGCTTTACTGGTACTATGAGGTAACTGCATCACTGCAAAACCCCTTCGAATTACCATGTTGGGCTGAGTTTTCTGGTTGCAAAACAACACAGAATTCCCAGTCATTCGAGATTATAATTCATAATTATACACTTACCCTCTGTTCTGAGGACGTGGTAAATGTACGTGGGATTTGTGGATGGTGTTGGGTGCAATGGGTTGGGGAACTATGTAGAAGGGAGGGAAAGGTAAATTGGGAGGTAGAAGGTTTATTCTTACAAGATCAGAGTTGTATGATCCTTCTGCGAAACAAAAAACAAGAAATGGGATTGATGCTGTCTTTCTCATACAATTTTCAAATCTAGGTTTATTGGGTATGGTTCTTCAGCATCCAGAATAACCCAACCACTTTGATTAAGGGAGCATGAAATTTCATGCTGTAATTTTAGTTCTCATGACTCAGAATGGGGGCCCGCAGAGACACAATGCTGACTTCATTTTGCATCACTGACTTCTTGAATTCTGTGTAATCAGTGGCCAATCTAGTGCCTTCAAAATGTTGTAGAGACCAGATCGCCTGTTTATTCTTCAATTCATACCATCATTTCATTTAAGGAGTAGAGGGCAGATTTACAAGGTCCTAGCGCCACCTTGCATGCATTCATTGTGCCACTTTTGTGTCACATTGTGCCTGCACCAGGCATAATGTATGCAAGGGGGTGTTCTGGCATTAGGAGACTCCAGAAAATGGCGCAATGAAATCTACAAGATTTCATTGCACCATTTTTGGCTTCATTTTTATCACCTGCTCAAAGCAGGCGTTAAAAGGACGCACCCATTGAAGTCAGGGGGCCTCCTTGCACTTTCCTGCACTAGCATCAACATTTTTGATGCTAGTGAAGCAAAGAGCCACAATAGTGTCAAACATTTTGACACCATTGGCCTAACGTGTGCCATGGTGTGCCGTATTGTAAATACGGTGCGCCCATGGTGTCATTAGGTGGCCGTGGGGGGCACAAGAAATCTGGTGCATCAGTACTGATGCGACAGATTCTTGTAAATCTGGGCCTCGGTTTTATGTCTGGTGGAACTGTTTTCTTCATGTGCCATGTGTACCCAAAGACCGAAGCTGGTCTTGGTAACTTTCCCATGCTACAACCTCGAGAAAAGCCTACACTCCGATCCTATCATCCTTGAGATTTCAAGTTAAGTGCCTGTAAGCAGGAGTGTGGCCCACCAGCTGACATCTTAGAGGTGAAAGCTTGTGGCTGTCACCATGGTTGTTAGGGTATGCTCTACAGTCCGTGAAGAAGAGCACTGTTTAAACATTGTCTGTCAACATTTTAATTATGTCTCCTTATATACTGACAAATGACGCGTTTTTCGCCATAATTACTGGTGCATGGTCTACAGCCGTTTTACTGTTATAGATTAATAGTGATTTTCTTAGCTAATTAGTAAAACCGAGTAAAAATGTTTTACTAAATAGGTAAGAATGTGATTTTATTAATAGCAGACTGTTGAATGGATAATGATGTTTAATTTTCAATTTCAGAGCAGCGATAATATTTGCATTAAATAAAAACAGGATTTCCTTTATTAAATCGGTAGGAAAATCTGCATTTTTATTATGAGTGTTTAAAACCTAGTGACAGCAGTTAAACAGAATACGACACCAATTTGCAATAAAATAATGTAGATTCTCCAGCAGTTTAACTGATCTGAGATTGTCCTCCTGGCGAGCTCTAGTCCAAAGGATTTCAATGTCATGGGGCACCACATAAAAAGATTTCCAAATGACTTGAGAGGAAATTCAGAAAGGAAATAGTACTACTGTAGAAGCAATCTGCATACTCATAAATGCCATTTACATTGATAAAGGTGCAGCACTATGCCTACTCTGGCCCAGGCTCTGCTGTGGGAAATAAACCACCTAGAGTGCAAAGAACCCAAACACGTACTTCTATGTTTTAGGTGTAAATGGGGAAGTGGCATAAGATGAATGAAAATAAGGAATATTTATTGTAAAGTGAGATGAGGAAAGGGAAAATCAAGGAGAGGTGCATAGAGCAGCAAGCAGATCCAAAAACAGACCTAAACAATGATGTCTGTTGCAGTTCACAAATATCACATTTATACCTACACCAGTAGCACTACACTCCAAACATTCTCACATCTACTCTAGCCAATCTACTCTACCCACGTTTTGAAGTAAGTTATGTGCCACTCTAGGCCCTTCATAGGTACTGCAAGGTAATTACAAAGTAAGTAATAGATGCAAGGAGCAAAAGTACGAGCACAAAGTCTTACATCAAAATATACAAATATATTAAAGGACAAAAATTACAATATACATGTAGACACCGATAAAATCCATATAAATCATATTTTAGAACTATTGAAAAAAATTGTTTGATTAAAAATAAAAAAAAGTCAGATAACTTCAGAGATTTTATATATATATACATACATATATATATATATATATATATATATATATATTCAAAACAGAAAAGAGAACTCTGGGTAGTTCCCAAGTTTAGGTGGAGAGCAGCTCAAGTAAGAAGCACCCTGCAACACCAGAGACACTCATTTTCTCAACTTGAATGTCTGTTTTTTTCTAGCAAAGTTTTTAAGCATAGGATTGGTACAGTGCCATCCACCCAGAGCTGTAAAATGGTAAACCCCTTTCACCACTCCAGGCCCAGTATTACAGCTTTGGACTGGTAAAATACCATCTAAGCCAACGTGAAATGAACAAAAGCAACCCCTAACATGTGTTTCAATGTCATTAAATCCCTTCAGAGAGGTTTGGTGTTTTGTCCAGGCCCTGAAAGGGTTTGGTTTTGATAAATATATATATATATATATATATATATATATATATATATATATATATATATATATACATATACATATATGTGTGTGTGTTAAAAATGCTAATGGTAAGAAAAGTTTAGATATTGTAATTGTAAAAATATAACAGATTCAATTACATGCGTGTAAAGTGCTAAATTATAAAATAAATGACATCTCACATACAACACTACTTTACTAATGCTCAAAGACCCACTGTAAAACATTTTATGTCCCAAACACATATGCACACATACACACGTGCGCACGCATACACAAAATGCAGCACAGCTCACTTTTAGTTGATGTCTGGTTCAATATAATATTGCAGCAAAAGAGCACAAAGTGAGATGTCAGAGGCTAAGGTAGGTAATCTGTTTATGTGTTCCCAGTAATAAAGTTTGTTAAATGTATTATTTTCCTAGGAACATGCTTGTTTCCCTATTTATGTCCATAGGTAGATCTAAATAGCTTGTGCAGAGATCTCTGTGTAAAACTACTTTTGGTGAACTCTTATCAATAGGTGCAAATCTCTATTCGGAGTTCTGTTAACACATTTAGGCAGGGTCTTAGACCCAGGCACAGTACTACATCTATGTTTTGGGAGGTCTCATTTTACTGATTTACATTTGTGAATTAGAAACAGGGGGGCAGATTTACAAGGCCCTTGAGCCACTTTAGCTCTGCCCTAGCGTAATTTTTTTAATGCTAAGGTTAAGGTAGCCTTTTCCCCCTGCTATATTTACAAAGTGGCGCAATGCATCCATTGCACCACTTTGCAACCCCTTTCTCCACATTATGCCTGCGTCAGGCATAATGCATGCAAGGGGGGTGTTCCCCCATTAGGAGGACCGAAAACATTACGCAGCAAAACTTAACAGATTTTATTGCGCCATTTTTTCTGTCATTTTTAATGCCTGCTCAGAGCAGGTGTTAAAATGATGCACCCATTTAAATAAATGGGCCTCCTAACACTGTGCTGCACTATCGTCAACATTTTTTATACTAGTGTAGCAAAGCGCCAAAGTAGCGTAAAAAAAGTTGACGCTATTGTTCTAACTGCCGCCATGGTGCACTGTATCTTAAATACAGTGCACACATAGTGGCGTTAGTGGGGCGCAGTGAGGCGCAAGAAAAGTGGCGCTGCATTGGATGCAGAGCCACTTTTCTTAAACTTGGCCCTTGGTGTCTGCCCTGGCCAACTTCATGGTGTATTTTGTCTGACGGGTTACTAGAGTAGAACAAATAAAAAAAGCTGGGCGTTTCACAAAAAACAAATCAGAAGCTGTAAAAAAAAGAATGTTTTCATATTATGTATCTTTATTTCATATTCCTAAAGGCATTTAATATATAAAAATTCAGGTGGCCTTGGAAATAGGCATACTCGATGCTAATAGAATCAGTTTAACTCTATTGGTTTTGAATGATACATTGTGGAAGGGGAAAATTGTCTCAGTTTTGGGAGTTTTGCTGATAGAGCTTAAATGGAGATGAAATTACTGTTTCCCATTATAAAAATATTTAGACCAGTGTTTGGTTGAAGGTTGCTTTGTGAGACTTATTAGTATGAATTCTAAAGGGTGCTCACTCATTTACGTCATTGTCTAATTCATGATACAAACAGATGATGGAATTTTAAGTTTTAAAAGTAGTATACGATTTTACAAGAGAAGCCACATTACTTGGAAAATTACACTTTTGTTTGACACAAGTTGAATGGGATCTAAATGCCAGTGGCCTGGTTTATAGTTTGACAGATGGTACTCTATTTGTCAGGGTGGCAAGGGACATTACATCCGCCACGCTGACGGACTGCTGTCTGTCAAATTTAGAGATGACCGCTGGCCCGTTGTCTATACATTGAAATAAACCACCATCACAACAGTTCCTTCCAACGTACCAAATATTTGGTGGATGATCCACGAGGGGTTTGATGGGTGTTCATTAAACGTTTTCAATTTCTTTTCTTTTCATAAACTCAAAAAGGGGAAGTTTAAAAAAAAACAAAAAAACCTTAGTGCCCTCCACACTCTTATGGGTTTCGCCAATGGTGTGGGTATCATAATTAATTTTCTTCCTCTCCCACTGGCAGGTATTATTTCCTGTGGGTGAGCGACAAAAAAAATACATCACATAGTCCTTACTAAAAAGGACAATTGGTGCAGTGTCTTCCCTCCAATGGCCACACTTTGTCAGGCCTTTGGAGGAAGCAGGAGGTCTCAGTAAAAGGAAAAGTTACGTTCCGCCCCATCTCTTAATGATGCAGGAGGGCAGAGGGCTTATCAGCAGTAAATGCCATTATATTTGCAACAGAGTACCCTGTCTGACAAACTCTAAATCGGGTTCTAATTTCCCATCCCTATACCAACAACACCAGGCTGCTCACCTGTTTCTTATCTTGTGACACCTTAGGCCCTTGAGTTTATAATATGGGGCCAGCCTGCCAAAACACCCATTGTGTGTACCCTACATTTTCGAAAACTCTAGCTGCAGAATTTATTTGATGATTATGTGTTGTGGATGTTTCTGTAGATCTCTGAAAGGTGAAAAGAGGGTAGTAGGAAAAGAGCAGTGTACTTACGATAAACAGTTAACCTAATATGTTAATTCAGTGAAAACTACAGCTCATCTCTCGATTTAATATCCGATGGGACAGGAAATAATTGGAGTACTGGGAAATTTGCACTGGTCTCCATGTTAAAGTTATATGCTGCCTGTCACATGAAACAAGCGTCGGAGTGAGTCAAGTTGACACGTGAAAAAGAAAAACTCCATTGAGGCACACCACCATTTGTCCAAATACAAAAGTGAGGCACGTATTTCGAGATAGTCCAATTAGTGCACAATTTGCCATTCCTGTTTACTGCATGCTCAAGAGTCTGAACTAACAGTTTAGGCTAACTCTAGTACTGTACGCTAAGAACAGAGCCCAACTCAGAGAATTGTAGGATGTCAAGTGATCTTTCTAGTAGTATTTCTGTTTTCTGTGAATGCTGGCAGTAAATCAGATGTGGCTACCAGAAAAACCTTATCTCGACCATTGTGTAAGCTGCTTGATGTTTTGTCTACCACTTGTCTGTTCTTGATTCGATCTTTTTACCTTCTAATGCAGAGAAAGTTTCTCCTAAGACAGCAGACATACTGGTAACGCGAATTGCTACCTCTGTTTGCTACTTAAGTGAATTTTCCCATGTTCCACTAACATGTCTTCTGCATTGCATGAATAAAGTTGTCCATTACTCATCTACTGTCCTATGTTTGATGGATGCTGATGGACTCAGCATTTAGGCTGGATGTTTTGGGTCAGGTTTGAGTTACTTTTTGTAATGCAAACCTGATGCAAAGTGTTAAGGTGGAATTTACTATCCAGCACAAATCTGGATTTGGATAGTAATCAAAAGTAACACAAAATTGCACAATGCACTGCCTTGCATCAAGGGGGAATTCCATGAGTGATACATGGTTGGTCCCATGCAACCACCCATGGGTTTTGGATGGAAATCACTATCTACAAAGAATCATAGACAGGGGTTAGAATAAAAATCATATGCCTCCTCTACCCTAACTCAACAAGGAAAAATGTCTTCATTTTTCCTTATTTTTCCAACTTTGCATGTGTACTGTATTGTACAGCACACAAGCAAAATGGGAAAAGCCTTACGGCATATTTTTTGTACTGGACAGACCCCTTTCCTTACAAAATCTAAGCTTTAGAGAATGCACACACCCTTGCACTATGGTGCAAGGGTGCCTCTGTTGGTGCATGGCTGCCAAAAGTGCACCAGCGCACCGAGAGAGAGAACAGCACCACATCTTAGCAGACATGATGCTGATGCTGTTCTGCTCTCTCCCATTTGTGCAGTGCAACACAGCAACCTTAGTTGTTGCGCTGCACTGAATGACTTCATAGTAAATCTGGAACATAATGGGCATGGGGCAGCGCCAGCACTGTTATTCTAAAACCATTATTCTAAAACCATGCTGAATGTACAACTACCAAACATAGGGCTACAAGATGACTGGTATCAAAGTTAGAACTATCAGAATAATGCCAATTTAGTACCTCTGCTGCGTGAGGACAGTATTTAATGAAAAACAAGGAGTCCGTTTCTTTGGTTTGTGATATTGTTAGCAGAGCCATAAAACAACAACCCTGCTTGTTTTCAATACAGGAAGTGAATGATATCGGGCTACAGTAAATGATTTTACCACCACACAGAGGGAGATAATTTAAAATGCTGTTTCAATTCTTTTTCCATTTTGCACACGTCCCATAAATGACCCAATTTGGTCTCCTGCTATGAGACAGGATTCTGCTACATTCTAAGACATGGAATTTTCCTCTGAAGCAGGTTTATAAGTGTCTGTCTCTGCGACAGGACTCGGACACAACTAAAAAACGCCGCATTCTGTTGTGGAATATACAAATAATTCCGGGTCAATAGCAAAGGGAGTGGGGGAATGGCTGTGAAATTCTTCGGTACAATGTGTACTCTTGTATTTCGTCCTTAAATTAGAACCTGTTAATGTCCTGTTTATGTCACAGTGAAATAAAGTCAATTATCAGATAATAGTATTCCACTTTCAAGTTATCCTCTATGCAGGAGATGTAGGTGACGATGAGCACACGATTCTCTATCCTGATTAACGCACCTAACCCAGGTGACTTCATTAAGTGCTGAAACTTAGCTCAATTGTAATTTTCACTCATACTTGTGCATACTTCAATGGTCAGTAGGGAGAGATAACCAAGGCAACTTAGGCATGTACTATTTGACAGAAAACTGCCTATAAAAAGTAAAAAGGCTACTCTTACAATTTATAGGCCTAGTTTATGAAAAGTTAGCGCCGCCTTTACATCATTTTTTGACGGAAAGCGGCGCAAACTGATAACATATAATTATATTATATTTTGTAAATTTGTACCGCTTTTGCGTCAAAAAATGACGTAAAGGCGGCGCTAACTTTTCATAAATCGGGCCCTGTATGTTTAACACCAAAACAGGGCAGCATTTCTGAGGACCTAAGTTTATTTACTACAGAGATTTTTGACAAACAAGAGCCGTGCAGGTTGCTACGAAGGATCTAATAATGAAACCAGTGTTAGAAGATAATTCATTTTTGGATCCTGATCACAGTGTTAAGGACCTTTTAACCCAGCAAGTCCAATTATTAGGGTCCCAGTATTTTGTAGTGGAAAGTAGATACATCAGACATTGGTGAGTATAACTGAGGCCAGAGAGAGTAAGGAATGGGCGGGACTCTCAATAGATTTAACTCTACACCAGAAGCTTGACATAAAGGCCCTCATTACGACCTTGGCGGTCAGTGATAAAGTGGCGGTAATACCACCAACAGGCCGGCGGTAATAAATATGAAATTATGACCACGGCAGAAACCGCTGAGACAGACAGCCACTTTAACACACCAACCGCCAGGGTGAAACCAACAGGCACCACTGTATTATGAGACACCAATCCGCCACCTTTTCAGGGGCGGTACCAACAACATCAAAAGCCTGGCAGGAACAGAACACAGAAGGGAAATGACTAACCTGTGGAGACTCAGGTAAGAACCACGCCACCATGGAGCCCGAGTTGCATGTCTTCCCCATGCTCTTCTACCTTCTGCTCCATTACGAACACCAGCGCCGGCAAAGACGACCACAGTGAGTACTGTCGCCTAGCACACAGGGGAGGGGGACGAAAAAAAGAGTGACACACACACTTAAAACCCCCACACCCAACACCATACACATAACCAGATGCAGTAACATTACTTATACACCCTGTACCCCTCAGGAATAATGCAAGGACAAAATGAATTGATTAAAATGAGTGTAATAAGATAAAATAGTATAAATACGTGCATCAAAAAGTATATACATATTTACAAATGTTGGGACACTCCCTAGTCCTCAATGTCCGTGGGCCACAGGGCCACATCACATAGTCCAAGGCCCCACCTTACTCCTGCAACAACACGGAGAGAACACTGCAGGGCCATCAAGTTGAAAATAGACAGGCACATCAGGGGGACGGAGAATGGGTGGGCACCTCAGCTGGAAGATGGTACAACACCACTGGTCCAGGAGGGGGCAACATGCCCTGTGCTCTGTCCCGTGGAGTGTAAGGCCACAGTCCCTCAAGTGGGTGACTTGCCCACTTCTTGATCCTGGCGAGTGGAAGGACACAGCCTTTCAAGTGGGTGACTTCTTCCACCGGTTCTGGAGGGGGCATTGTGCCCAGTGAGCTTCATCCTGGGGAGGATGGGGTGAGTGAATGGCTTCTTCCACTTGTTCTGGAGGGGGCATTGAGCCCTGTGATGCAGATCTTGGGGAGTGCAAGGTCACAGTCTCTCACCTGGGTGTCAGACCCACAGGGTTTGCTGGGGCCAGGCCGTACAACAGCCCATGGAGGCAGGACTACATATTGTCCGCCAGTGGTGACGGCTGCTCAGTGGTGGCAGTGGTGGTGCTGGTGGCGGTGCTGATTGCGGTGCTGGTAGTGGTGGGGGGAGGCTCCAGCCTAGCCCCTGCAGCCTCAGATGGCTGCCCACTGGGGCTGCTGCAGCTGGCAGTGGTGCTGGTAGTGGTGCTGGCAGTGGTGAGGGGAGGCTCCAGCCCATCCCCTGCAGCCTCGGATGGCTGCCCACTGGGGCTGCTGCTGTTGGCAGTGGTGCTGGTGGCGGTGCTGGCAGTGGTGGGGGGAGGCTCCATCCCATCCCCTTCAGCCTCGGATGGCTGCCTACTGGGGCTGCTGCTGCTGGTTTCTGTGCTGCTGGTGGTGCTGGCAGTGGTGGGGGGAGGCTCCAGCCCTTCCCATGCAGCCTCGGATGGCTGAACCACGATGGTTGGTGGTGGTGGCTCCGACTGAGTCCCAGTACCAGGCCTCTTGTCCTTTATGCCTGCTGGTGCAGGCCCCTTGCCCATCCTGCCAGCAGCTGGGGATGGCTCCTTGCTCCTTTTGGTAGCAGCTGGGGACTGCTCCTTGCCCTTCCTTTCAGCAGCCGGGGATTGCTCCTTACCCTTCCCTTTCTCAGCTGGGGGTGCCTACTTGCCCTTCCTTGCAGCAGCTGGGGGTGCCTCCTTGCCCTTCCCTGCAGCACTTGGTGCAGGCACCCTTTCAGTGTGACTGCCTGGTGCCCGGGGCCCTCTCCCGCCTGGAGTAGCTGTGGACACTACTGTGCCCGTGGACTGGGTGGCTGGGGTGCTTGCCTGGGTTTTGACCATCCTGGCCTTATGTGAGGGATGGGGGGAGGGGTAGGGAAGAGGTCAATGGTGGAGAGGAAAAGCTTCTTAGGGACATTGAGGCAGGAAGAGGGAGATGGTTTGGGAGTGGAGGAAGAGGGAGTGGTTGTAGGAGGTGTCTGTCTGCTGTGTTTGGGTGCAGGTACATGGGCTGGATGCTGTTGTGAGGTGGATGGCTGTTGGGTGTCTGAGTGCTTGCATTTGTGTACTTTGGGAGGAGGGGGCACAGACACAGTGGGAGAGGACACAGGGACGTGTGCATGGAAGTGGGGGTGGTGACTGCCAGTGAGGGGCGTGTGCTGTTAGGTGTGCTGGTGATGGAGGTAGTGGATGAGGATGTAGTTCATGCAGGTGTGAGTGGAGACGAAACTGGGAGGGAGGTGGATGACGAGGAGGAGGGGGCCACAGTGGAGGCAGTGGATGTTGATATGTCTGATTCTGGATGGTGTTTGTGTGAGTGCCTGTGGGATGAAGTGTGGTGCTTGTGTTTGCCATGTCCACTCTTGTGTGTTGTCCTGGGTGCATGCTCATCTGACTGTGTGCTTGGGATAAGTTGGAGTTGAGAGGAATGGGTTTGGGTAGAGGAAGTTGGAGGGGGAGGCTAGAAACAGGGACAATGGCTGCCATCAGGGAGGAGGCCAGAGCCTGGATTGATCTACGTTGGGCTGCCATGCCAGTGTGAATGCCCTCCAGAAATGCATTGGTCTATTGCATTTGGGCTGCCAGCCCCTGGATGGCATTGACAGTGGTTGACTGCCCAATAGAGATGGATCGCAGAGGGTCAATAGCCTCCTCACTCAGGGCAGCAGGGCTAACTGGGGTAGGGCCAGAGGTGCCTGGAGAGAAGGAGATACCCACCCTCCCGGGTGAGCAGGCACGGGAAACTCTCTGAGGGGCTGCTGGAAGGGCGGTGCTGGTACGGGGTGGCGGCTGTACCTGTAGCTGGGGTAGGCAGAGAGGTGACCGCCACCACCAGGGAGCTTCCATCGAAGGAGGAATCCGTGTCCGAACTGTCCCCTCCTGTCTCTGCCGTGGTGCTCCCCTCGCCCTCCATCCCACTGGTGCACTCACCATCGGTGGATTCGACATCCTGGGTCCTGTGGGATGCAGCTCCCTCCGTCGCCGGTGCCTCTGCTCCTCCGCCAGATGATGCCAATGCACATAAGGACAGGGTGAGAAAACAAAAGGGGGGTGGAGACACAAAGGATACACTTGGTCAATGGCGCCAACAACACCATCGTTGGCGTACATGACACACTCACACACAGGGAACAGCCCTACGTACTAGGCAATGCACTACCAGTCATAATGCTAGTCACCAGCCCATGGATAGGGACACCTAACACCAATTGCAGAATACCTGAGACCCACAGACCCCTGCCCAGGAGTGGATGCCTACTAGCTTGGTTGGAGTACTTTCACATCAGAACCCAGCCCAACATTGGACCAACCCTGCAATACCAGGTCTGGCCTAGGGGCACCCACAGGGCCCACAGCCCCACCTGGATCCCACCCCCACAGGAGCAAGCTGTATATTGGGGCACTGTACTCACCCCGTTGTGGCTGCTGTGATGCCCCAAAGCGCCCATCCAGCTCCGGATAGGACACCGCCAGTATGTGGGCCATCAGGGGGGGCCAGGGTTTGACAGGCACCCCTTCCTCTTCAGGAGGCTATCCCCAGCTGGGCCTCTACGGCCTTCCATTCCTAGTGTCTCAGGTCCTTCCACTGTTTCCGACAGTGGGTGCTCCGCCTGGCATAGACCCCCAGGGTCCATATGTCTTTGGCAATGGCATGCCATATACCGTTTTTTGATGGGTGCTGACCTGCAGGGAAATGGACACAGGGAAAGGTATTAGTCGGACCATCCTGCCTGTTACACTCATGGCCCACCATGCCCCTTCCCATCCCCATTAGCACAGACATGGCCCACCATACATGCTGCACGCTGCCCAGGGCCCATCCACCACACACCCCCTACATGAGGCCTTTACACACAGCACTCTATGCATTCATGCCCCATGCATCATACTCACGGTGTACTCACCTGTGGTCAGGAGGCCATACAGCATTCGGTACTGGGGTAAGACCCCATCCATCAGTCTCTCTAACTCTGATTAGGTGAAGGCAGGGGCCCTTTCCCCAGTCACTCGAGCCATGGTCAGTTCTAGACACAGGTCACAGCAGCACATGCAGTGTAGGTCCTCTCCTGTTGAAGGTCAGGTAGCAAGTGAAGGAACAGATAGAAAATGGCGGTGACGTATGCGGTGGTGCATACCGTCACTGCCGGCGTACATCACCATTAGCCACTGAACCCCATAGGGCCCAATGTTAACCAATGAGGAGTTGCACTGCGGTTTTCAACCACCTCGCTCAACAGCGCACAAGGTCAGCGGAATTACCGCATTTCCACCTGTCCCTC